>NC_069391.1:14531071-14842142 GCF_027475565.1 Acinonyx jubatus
TGGCAGGTTGTCAGGACTTGAACTCAAGTCTGGCTCCAAAATCTGTGTCCTTGCTGCTGTTCTGATTGTATGTGTGTGAGTAAAGGCGCGTAGTATGCTTATGTGGGCTGTTTCATTATGAGGTCGACGGAGTTTGAATGTTGCACAGACACTTGAAAATGCATTTTCTTTCACATATTGGGACCTTTTGGGGATGCCGTGTAATTAGAACTACTCATGATTTGCAGCATGAGTAGAATAGCCCGGGTTCACAGGGTTGGCATTAGGTCCCACGTTGAAACGACAGCAGTGATATTCGAATTCTTGGAGTGGTTGCCACGATGCACAGATGTGGATTCTAATCACGGGTGTGACTCTGGCCAGGTTACAGCGTGGGCTGCGTGGTGCTACCTCCAGACCCACCAGAAACACATATTTTCGCATTTGGAATGCAGGTTTCCCCTGCTGCCGAAAAGTAGAGCTTTCCCGTGAAATCTTCGGAAGCCAGCGTGGCATAAAACAAAGAAGCAATTACCAGTAATTTACATGGAAAAATTTTGAGCATTCTCAGACACGAAAAACAACCTCTCTTTTTTAGGCTTTCCTGACATCCAAGGGCACATCTTGCTAACAGATATAAAGGATAGATCGAGATAAAGCACAGGTGCTCACAAGACGCTCTTCAGAGCTATGGTGGCCCGACATGCGCGGTGTAGTTCTCAGGGAAGGGGCTTGGCGGGGCCGCGCTCACTGCTCTGGGCGCATGCTGCCGCTAGGATGGCTCGCTGCAAAACCAACGCCGAATGCCATTTTTATTAAAAAATTTTTTTCTTACTGAAGCCTAGTTGACGCGCAATATTAGTTTCAGGTGTAAAACAGAGCGATTCGATGTTGATATGTATTACGAAGTGATCAACGATAAATCTAGCTACCATCTGTCACCACACAGGGTTGTTACAGCATTATTAACTGTATTCCCTGTGCTGCACATTACATCCTTGTGACCCATTTTATAACTTCAAGTTTGTACCTTTGGTTAATCCCATTCTCCTATTTTGCCCATCCCTCCACCCCTCTCTCTTCTGGCGGCCACCAGATTGCTCTCTGGATCTCTGACTTTGACTTGGTGCCTTTTGTCATAGAAGTGCAAATCCTCTTTGGATTTCTTTTAGTTAGCGAGAACAGGTTCCGTTGTAGGTCTTTTGTAAAAGCAAAGTGGTGTAATGCGAACGTTTGAGAAGTGGGGCCTACCTGTAGCATTTTTTCCCTCCCTGCCCCGCTTAGCTAGAAAAGTAAAATTGCATATTGTAAAATACTTAAAAGAGTGGAAAGAGGTTAATAGATGTCATCAGTAAACTCATGTCCAAAGATGTTCAGTACTAATACCTTGACTCTTTCAATGTGTATTTATACATATATACATACATACAACCTTTGAAAAAGCGGACAGGATGATAATACATATTTTGTTCTAGAATCTTTTTTTATTTAATATTCCTATCATACATTTGTATGTATTTTTATATATTATCATATATTTGTGTGTATATGTATATAAATCATTGTAGACTTATGTACAGTACATTTCTCTATACTCTATCTGGTTCTCCCAAAGGTGATGTCTTCCATAACTTTAGTAACAGTATTGAAGCCAGGACACTGACATCGGTGCAACGTATGGACCTTGTTCAGATGTCAGCAGTTTGACGTGCACTCGTGTGTTTATTCCTATGCTTTTTAAACTACCTTTTTAAACAGTTGCGTGTAGTCTGCTGTACGTATGCACCGTATTATTTTTACTGGGGCGAACGTGGGGTAGGACGTGAGTTTGAACCTTGTCTCTGTTCTTCACGACGTCCGTAGCCTCGGGTGAGATATTTGAGCTCTACCAGCCTGCTTACCCATCGTAAAATCCGGATCATCACACTTAGGTCACATAATCCTTACAAGGATTACACAAGAAAGTGTATCTGGGCGCAAGTAGTAACTCAGTAAATGTTAATGCATCCTTAAGGTGGGTGGTATAATCTGGCACAAAAATATGGTAGTGACTTTGGTCAGTTCTTCAAATTCCGCTAATGGTATTCTGCAAATAGCTCTTCATTTGGAGGAAATTCTCCATATTATCTCTTGATTGGGAATGAAATAACAGTGGAGTAGGTGCTGGCAGAGGGGAACTGGATTTATTTATCTTGCACTCACGGAAGCAATACTTTATCGTATTTAACCCTCACAACAACCCTGTGAAATCGAGATTTCACAGATGAGGAAACTGAACTTCAGGAAACTTCTTCCAAGTCATAGAGCTAGAGCTGGTCTTTGAACTCTGGGCTCTGTGACTGTCTCTTTATTAAACTCATCATGTTTCTGCCGGGCGGGAAGTGTGATTTGTCTAATATGATACTTGGCCTCTAGTTTCTGACTATGTCTGTCTCATCGTGCCAAATGTTTGCCACCTGCGTTAAGCACTGACTGATGGCATTGAATTCAGAAAGCAGGGTGTCATGCAGAAAAAGCTAAAAAAAAAACTCTTCAAAAGTGTCTCAAAGGGCCATTTAAGCAAAATTGAACATGAAAAGTATCTTTATTATGGGAGTATGGATTTGAATTTTTTAAAGAGGCTCTGTTATCATTTGGACACAGAATGTCCATCACTCTATAATAACTATTAATCTTTTTTTTTTTGAGAGAGAGAGAGCAAGAGAGCATTACTGGTAGGGGGAGAGGGAGGGAGGGAGGGAGGGAGGAAGAGAGGGAGAGAGAGAGAGAGAGAGAGAGAGAGAGAGAAAGAATCTTAAGCAGGTTCCACACTCAACGAGGAGCCTGACGCAGGGCTCAATCCCATTATCCTGAGATCATGACCTGATCCAAAATCAAGAGTTGGACACTCAACCAACTGAGCCAGCCAGGTGCCCCTATAATAACTGTTATTTTAGTCATCAACATTGCTGGCCTGTGTTTAACAAGCTTCTAATTAGCATTCCTGTCTCTAACCTTCCCCTCCTTGAATTCAGTCTTCTTGTTTTAATTCTTGCTAGTTTATCGGTATTAATTGGAATCTGGACTGGAATGGGCAGGGCAGTATAGTGCTGTGGAAAGAACACAGACCTAGGAATCATTTGAATCCCAGATGTAATCATTTTATGGTCTGATGACAGGTCTGATAACAGTTCTGAGCCTGAGTTACTTAGATGGGAACATTACTTAATATGTACTTTATAGGGTTGATATGAGAAATAGAGTATGATGTGTTCAAAAGTGCCTGGATTAGTTCCTCATGTGTAATCAGTGCTTAATAAAAGGTAACTGAAGATTGTTCACTTTAAATGTTTTTCCCATCATTCTTTATCTTCTTTTGTTTTTTGTATTTATTTAAATAAGCATTATCCCCAATAATTTTTTTTTCTTTAAAGTTTATTTATTTTTGACAGGGAGAGAGAGAGAGACAGAGCACGGGTGGGGGAAGGGCAGAGAGAGGGAGACACAGAATCCGAAGCAGGCTCTAGGCTCTAAGCTGTCAGCACAGAGCCCGACGTGGGGCTCCAACTCACGGACCGTGAGATCATGACCTGAGCTGAAGTCAGACGCTCAGCTGACTGAGCCACCCAGGTGCCCCCCCCCCAATACTTTATTTTAAAGTTTATTTATTTTGAGAGAGACAGAGACAGCACAAGTTGGGGAGGGGCAGAGAGAGAAGGAGAGAGAGAGAATACCAAGCATCCTCTGCACTGCCAACGCAGAGCCTGACTCGGAGCTTGAACTCATGAAATGGTGAGATCGTGACCTGAGCCGAAATCAAGAGTTGGATGCTTAACTGACTGAGCCACCCAGGCATCCCCCGCTAATACTTTTTTTTGGGGGGGTGGGGTGTCTTGTGACCTAGGTTTCCCACTCTTTTTAAAAATTTTAACTTTAAAGGAAAGTGAAATAGAACCTCTATAAAACCCACTTTGAAATGTGAATGGGGCTCCCCCTCAGTCTCTGTTGCTGGGTCCTGAATAGCAGCGGGGAAGCATTGGAGCAGATGGTTAGGCCGTGGGGGCCCAGGACCAGCACAGCCCCGCCTCTCCCTGATGAACTGTGGTTGCAGCCCACCCACCTCTCCTAACAACTAGGGCTTAACTAGCAGTGTTTCCTGGGAAGGCCAAGAAGCTGGGCCACTACTTTTACTCCACAGTCTGCGTTGTGGCCTTGACAGCCCTTGACAGCTCGTCATCGTGAGCCCTAGTCTAATCCAAAGAGCAGATTAAAAAAATTAAAAGTCTATGGGGCGCCTGGGTGGCTCAATCGGTTAAGCGTCTGACTTTGGCTCAGGTCATGATCTCATGGTTTGTGAGTTCGAGCCCCACATCGGGCTCTGTGCTGACAGCTCACAGCCTGGAGCCTGCTTGGGATTCTGTGTCTCCCTCTCTCTCTGCCCCTCCCCCACTTTCTCTCTCTCTCTCTCTGTCTCTGTCTCTCTCTCTCTCAAAAAGAAATAAACAGTAAAAAAAATAAAAACCCTGAAAGTTTATTTTCTCCTGATTGTAAGTATTACATATGCTTCAAATTTTCCTTCAGGAGACCAGAAAGAAGGGAAAAAAAAAAAGGAATCAGGAAATCACCCAGCCACTATTAACATTTTGATGTTTTTCTTTTTCTGCTTTCTCCTCTGCATAGATTTTATTTTTTAAAGGACTCACAATTTAATCTTCTATTTTTTTTATATAACATTATGACTTGGAATATTCCTGTGTTATCAATTTAGGTTCTTATTTTTTTCCTGTTAAAGTAAATCTGTGGTGGATGACTTTGGGCATAAGGCTTTTCCTTACACTATATTTTGGACTCTTCCTGTGAGATTGAGTCCTGGGAATGGAATCATCGGGATGAGTGTGAACATGTTTATCCTGTACACACACACTTGTTATCTATAGTATGTCCATAGGGAGTCACATCAGTTTACATTCCTGCCAGTGTATTTCTTGGCTGCTGGATGCTCGGTCAGTTCTTGAAAAGTTAATATTAATTGTGTTGCTTCATAGTAAGTTTGCCAGCACTGGATATTCTCATTAAAACAGTCTTGTTAAATGAAACCTTGTTTTCATTTGCTCTGTTTGATTATTGGTGAGTTACAGTATGTTTTCAAATGCTTGATAACCCCATATGTATTTTCTTTCTTTTTTTAAAAAAAAATTTTTTTTTTTTAACGTTTATTTATTTTTGAGACAGAGAGAGACAGAGCATGATCGGGGGAGGGGCAGAGAGAGAGGGAGATACAGAATCCGAAGCAGGCTCCAGGCTCTGAGCCATCAGCCCAGAGCCCGACGCGGGGCTTGAACGCATGGACCGCGAGATCATGACCTGAGCCGAAGTCGGACGCTTAACCGACTGAGCCACCCAGGCGCCCCCTTTTTTTTTTTTTAAATGTTCATTTAAATTTTGAAAGAGAGCGACCTCAAGCAGGGAAGGGACAGAGAGAGAGGGAGGCAGAGGACCTGAAAGAGGCTCCGCACTGACGGCAGAGAGCCCGACGCGGGGCTCGAACTCACAAACCGTGAGATCATGACCTGAGCCCAGAGCTGGATGCTCAACCGACTGAGCCACCCAGGCCCCCTATTTTCTTTTCTACTAACCTGTGTATTAATGAAGTAAGGATGTTCTGGACACAAGTAGCCCTTGCAGTTTGCTGAACTTACAGCTTCTCAAGGTGGCCACTGGACTGCCATGCTGACCACTTCTGTTTCTCCAGATGACTTTGGGTTTGAGCTGGGCTCAGCTCCATGAGCATTGCCGGCTTGAATCTGTCTCTGCTTGTCATGTGGCACTCTTCATTTCCTACCTTGTAAAAACAAGTCGATGAAGTTGTTTTTCTTTTTTTAAACCATTATAACAGGAACATTCTCAGTAACCTCAGAACGTTTGAAAGAAGCGAAGGAAAGAAATCAGCTCTATGTACCCACCCAGATCCAGATTTTGTTAGCATTCTGTGCTTTTCCTTGCAGTCTTTTAAAAAAATCACAGCACTTTTACCCGGTTGTAGCCTTTCCCCTCTTAACATCAGCATCGTAACATAATCATTACTCTGTGTTGTTTCAAAATCTTCATGTTAGTTGTGCTTTGGGTCCTGGAGGTTATGTCCATCTTTTTCTTTTCCTTCCTCAACTCGTCTCCCCCCACCCCGAGGCAGTCTGTTTAGTGCGCTCCAGAAACCCGCTCGTCTCCCCTCTCTCCCTCTTGTAGGGGTCTGAGGATTGTGGGGCTGCTCTGCTGGACAAGGCCACCCTTTTGGTGCAGCTGCGCTCAGAAAACCTCAACAAGAGCGCGGAGAACCACCGACTGCGTAGGAGCGTGAGGAAGGTGACCCAGGAGCTGAGCCGCCTACAGCAGGAGAGAGAGAGACTGGAGAAGGACTTGGAGGAGGCCCATCGCGAGAGGAGCAGAGGGGACCGCACCATCCACGTGAGCGGCAGCAGCGTGGGCGGGCCGGGCTCTTTGTCAGTTGCTGGCTTCAGGGAGATCTTCTTTGCGGAAGACGTAGAAAAGTCTGAAAAACATAAAAAAGAAAATGTTTCACTCCTCGTCTCATCACCTAGAAACTCTGCCTGTCTCTCTGTCTCTGTCTCTGTCTCTCTCTCTCTCTCTCTCTCTCACACACACACACACACACACACACACACTCACCCACTCACTCACTCGCTCACTCAGTCACATGCACACATGATTGGCGTCAGGCTGAAAATGCAGTTTTGTATTTTGCTTTTTTCGGTGTTCTCTTTTTGGTGCGTTGCCATGTTATGAGTGCTCTTTAGAAACATGTTTTTATTTGTTTGTTTTTCAGTACGAGGATAATATTTCATCACTTGGATGTGCTGCAGTTTATTTACTCCCTTATGTAGGACATTTAGGTTGTTACACTTTTTTTTTTTTTTGCCTTATAACATGCAATAGCAAACATCCTTGTATCTAAATACTTTTCTATTGATTAGTTCCTGATAGAGGCATAATTATTGGGTCAAAGAGTATGAATATTTTTACCATTATTTTATAGATATATGCAAATTGTTTCCCAGAATGACTATGTCCGATTTCTGTGTGTTAGAGTGATCCTTTTTTAAAGACTATGTATTTATTCAGCACTGGATGCTAGCATTTAAAAAATTCTCTCGGGGGGCACTTGGGTGGCTCAGTCGGTTAAGTGGCTGACTTTGGCTCAGGTCGTGATCTCATGGTTCACGAGTTTGAGCCCCGCGTTGGGCTCTGTGCTGACAGCTCAGAGCCTGGAGTCTGCTTCGGATTCTGTGTTTCCTTCTCTCTGCCCCATCCCTGCTCATGCTCTGTCTCTTTTTCAAAAAAATAAGCATTAAAAAAATTTAAAAATAAATATAATTTAAAATAAAAAATTCTGAATTTGGCAGGCATAAAGTAGTTTATCTTTGAAGATTTCTATTATATGTTTTTTAAAGTTTATTTATTTTTGAGAGAGAGAGCAAGCGGGGGAGCGGGGGAGGGGCAGAGAGAGAGAGAGAGAGAGGGAATCCAAAGCAGGCTCTGAGCTGTCAGCACAGAGCCCGATGCAGGGCTTGAACCCACGAACTGTGAGATCATGACGTGAGTCGAGATCAAGAGTGAGACGCTTAACCGACTGAGCCACCCAGGTGCCCGAAAATTTGTTACGTTTCAACTTAAGTATTCAGCGTGTTGAGAGTCACATCCAGATGCGTCGCCTGGGTGCAGTTGGGTGGGATAGGGTCTGAGTCTGAGTGATCATTGACACTCTGGTCAAATGAATAACCTGCACAGGAACCCCGGCCAGGCACAGGACCTCGCGTGGGCAGTCATTAGAATGGCAGTCTCACAGGGGAGCCCACAGGTGCTACAGTTGAGTTCTCCAGTGGCTGCTGTGGGCACGGACATCCGGATCCCCTGCTTTGAAATCCTAACGTGAACACTGACAAGAGAATTGAAATACGAATGTTTGTGTATTTTAACACAAATATTAATGAACATCAAGGGAACAGTAATGGAAATTTAGAAAAAGAAAACGTCACCTACAGTTCCACCAGCCTGACACAGTAACTTTTTGGTTTTCAGTGTCACCCTTCAGACCTTGGTGCAGCTGGGTACCGCTCTGGGTCCTTTGATCCCTTACTTTATCATGGGCATCTTCCCATACTGTGTGGGGCCCAGAGTGACCGTGTGGAATGATGCATACTCTTCACTGAACAGATTTCACATGCTTTCCATAATCATTTCCTGTTCCGTCGCCGTGTTGGTTGTTTAAATGATGCCACTATAACCGTCTTTGGGCGTAAAGGTGTTTTCCCTTAAAATTCCTAGGATTTGAGTGAGTTTTACTAGGTCAGATGCTACCAACATTTTATGCTAGTTAATCATGTTGCCAAATCATTTGTCCAAAGGGCTGGCCCAGTTTATGCTGCCACCGGCGACCTTGGAGTATACCAGTTTACTGCATGTTGTTAAAAGAAGCGTTTCCCACGTGTTCTTGAACACCAGATGTCCCTGCTTTAGATGTTGATGGAAATATAAGCCATGGTCTCTGAAAGTTTCATCTTTTCCAAAGGGAGATGGAAATGTTATCTGTGATAAAATGCAAAATAGCTTAAAATCCAGGGCTCATTAATGCAGCTCAGGGAGTCGGTGCAGAAGATCCCCGTGGGATGGAGTAGTCGGGAAACCTTCTAGGAGGAGGTGACATGAGTTGAACGAGAAGAAGTAGGGTTTGAGTTGTGTGCGGTAAGGCAAAGACTGGCCAGATAGAGGTGCGGTGTTCATGGTTCTTACTCCTTCACTGGATAACTTCCACTTAGTTTAAAGTAGCTCAGCCCCTCCACCCCTCACTGTCATTATAAAAGGTTCATTCAGTAGAATTTGGATTGGGGACATGCATACACATACACACATCTCTCTATAAAATAAGTAATTTTTTAATCTCATAACCCATTCTTGGTAAACATTTGAAAGGGCTGTGTGATATTACATCAGGTGGAGATGCTGTAATTTATTTACCTGTCCCTCTGCCATCAGACCTTGGTGGTTCCGTAAAGCACTTACTCAGGTACACCTTGGTGCTTCTGAAAGAATTTTGGGCTGCTGTTGGTAAGCAGATATATTCCTGTGTAGCACCTGCACATCTGTGCGGGGAGGCGGGGAGTGCTTGGTGACGAAAGGAAGGGGAGGGGGACAGTGAGAGGAGGGATTGGGGTTGAGCATCCTGGGGGTGGGAGGGGTTTTTCTGCCGTGACTGAAATCCAGCTTGAGCTGACTTAGGCAAAAAGAGGGAATTCTTGCCTTGTGTAATAACTAAAGTGCTGGAGGGACAGAGACCCTGGCACACTGTGGGGACCGGATCTTGGTCCCTGAGAGCCGGCTTCTTCCTCTCACGGCTGCATCCTCCAGTTCCAGGTGGTTGGACCATCATTGCCCTCCTGCTGGGCTCACATAGTCCCGGTTTATTACATAAGAGGGAGGAGGACTCTCCCACTCCGTTGCCCCCGCTGTCTCCCTGTCAGGATGGCCGGAGGGGTGAGGTATGGAGAGGCCCAGACCAGCGTGGGTCACGTGCCCGTTCTTTGTCAGCGGTGTGTACGTGTGCATGCGCGTGTGCGTGTGAGTCCCGTCACGGACGGCCTCCTCAGAGGCACGTGCTTGGGAGGGCTGGGCAGTTACCCAGAGAAGAGGGCTGCTTTGCTTCAGACCTGAACAACCACAGTGCACGCTAAACGCTTACCTCAGGCGAACGTGGCCGTGACCCCGAGCTTTCTAGCATCTCGCCTTGACTCCTTTTCTGCATCAGGTCATATGTGTGTTTCCGGCGAGGTGATGTGGCCATGGATTCTTTCCTTTTGTGTATGTATTGCGTCACAGTGGTATCTCTGCTTACCTTCTGGTTACGGCTGAAGAATTCGGCCGTGTCCGTCTCCTGTGAACGTTTTACACTGGACATCAGGGCGCTGGCTTGTTGAGAGTCCGGGGAGCATGAAGGGGGTGTTCAATGCAGACGTAGAGCAGGACCTGCCGGCCCCGGCGTGTCTTGTCTGCTTGTTCTCTAACAGGCTCTTTAATGAACTAGATTCACTCACCAGCTGCTACTGCTGTTGCTTCCGGATTGAAACAAACCAACAAATAAGCAGACCTTGTAGGGGCCTCTGTTTCTGCCCTGGCAAAGGAGAGGAATCCATCCGTGCGTTCGGCCACATTGAACACTGTGCAGACCCTCGGCTGGGCGTGGGGACACTTCCACGACAGTGGTATGAACAAAGTCCCGCGGGAGCACAGGGCAGGGAAGCGGCTCGCAGGATCAGAGAAGGCTCTTGGGGAAAGCGACTTGTGAACTGGTTCTGAAGTTGGAGTTAAACAAAGGTTAATAGATAGGCAAGGGAGGGTTTTGTAGAGAGGGCCGAGGCACAGGGGTATGAGAGCGGATGGTGTATTTGGGGACACAAAACAGGAATGCCCTGTTTGAAGTATTCTGAAGTATTATTTGGAGCTTTAAAAATTGTGATTTATTCCCTTTGGTGTTTCAAAAACATTTTCAGAGGTTTACGGAGAGTCATAAAAATGAGATCAAAGATACAGATAAAGGCGTTAAGGTCAAGGAACGAACAGGGGGAGTAGTAAAATGGAAGCAGAGTGAGGAGAAATGCACGTCGCGATACCTGTGACGGTACCAAAGGTGGGGCTTAAAATTCAGCCGGCAGCTCCTGGCAGCGAAAGTAAAAAGGGAAATTCGGGAAAAAAAAAAAAAAAAAAAGGGAAATTCGGGTACAAGGTCTTCAGTGTCTGAAGATGAACACATTGAGATAAGAGCACGGCTTCTGCTGGGACTCAGGCCTGGGAGTGGTATTGCCTCTGGTGGGTTTCTGGAGTTCTCGAGCAGGATAGGGTCTTTGACACTATGCTGTTCAGTAGAAACAGTTCTGTGCAGGGCCATGTCAGTGCCACCCAAGTCGGTAAGCTCAGACGTGGTTTCCAGTCCCTGGGACGATGGTCCAGCTGTTTCCCATTATTCTCGTTTCTTTTTTTCTTTTTTTCTTTTTTTTTGATTTTTTAAATGTCTTCAACGTTTATTTATTTTTGGGACAGAGAGACAGAGCATGAACGGGGGAGGGGCAGAGAGAGAGGGAGACACAGAATCGGAAACAGGCTCCAGGCTCTGAGCCATCAGCCCAGAGCCCGACGCGGGGCTCGAACTCACGGACCGCGAGATCGTGACCTGGCTGAAGTCGGACGCTTAACCGACTGCGCCACCCAGGCGCCCCTTAAATGTCTTCATTTATCTTTGAGAGAGAGAGAGAGAGGGAGACACGGAATCCGAAGCAGGCTCCAGGCTCTGAGTTGTCAGCACAGAGCCTGACGTGGGGCTAGAACTCACGAACCACGAGATCATGAGCTGATCTGAAGTCGGGCGCTTTACCGACTGAGCCACCCAGGCACCCCCCATTATACTCGTTTCTTAGACAGGAACTCCAAGCTCAGTGAGAAATGCTGCAGCCCTTTTTATTTATTTATTTAAAAAAACATTTTTTTTTTCAACGTTTATTTATTTTTGGGACAGAGAGAGACAGAGCATGAACGGGGGAGGGGCAGAGAGAGAGGGAGACACAGAATCGGAAACAGGCTCCAGGCTCTGAGCCATCAGCCCAGAGCCCGACGCGGGGCTCGAACTCACGGACCGCGAGATCGTGACCTGGCTAAAGTCGGACGCTTAACCGACGCGCCACCCAGGCGCCCCTGCTGCAGCCCTTTTTATAGGCGAGTCCTGACTCAGAGCCTTTGCCGTGGTCCACGGTCAAGCATACTGGGTTTTGTTGTTGTTTTCAGCATCCCCTGAATTCTTTCTGATGGAAAGCCGACCGGTTATCTTTTGGATGTGGGCAAACCATCCTTTGCACGTGAATTGCTGTCTCAGTGTGCTTGCTCTTCAGCTCTTCAGAGGGAGCCGATACCTGTCTGAACAGGCGGCTTGGGTCTGGGGCGTAGGAGTTCCCTGTGTCAGAAGGTGCCTGGGCCCTGCGAGCTTCGACCATGAGAGTCACTTTGTCACGTTTGTTTCAGTTGCCTGGGATTGCGGTGACCCAGTGCCGGTTGACTCGGCACACGTTATAATTTGCGTTTGTTTGCTTGTTTGTTTATTCAGGGGACGTGTAATGTGTCCTCGCGGTGGCACAGGCACTGTTGGTAGGCCCTGGTGAATGCAAGCTTTGGCTTTTCCTTCGAAATCTTTCCACAACCAGAAGGGTCCAAAGGTGCGTCTTCCAGAGCGAGCCCCTTCTTTGTATTATACCTCCTTGCCACCAGAGGGAGCCACATCCCTACCAGGAAGTTCAGGAGGTCTTGGCAAAATACACACCAGCAAACCTGGTGTTCCCCAGTTGGTGTCTTAACTGCCATGTTGTAAGTGTCCTGGCTTCTGTGGTTTATAACGGGAATGCTGCTCGGATTGTTGCATCCTTGCCCTCACACCTTGACTTTGGTATATCATTTGGCTCCAGAGGCTTAAGTCTCTCCTTTTAGTGTGTACGTGTGTGTGCATATGCATGCGTGCTTGTGTGTGTGTGTGTGTGTGTGTGTGTGTGTGTGTGTGTGTTTGGTGAAAAGTGATAGAGAGAGGTAAACTTTTATTTACCTTTATTTTAGATTTGCTTTTTCTGGGTCAGGTGTTCTGTATGCTACTCGGGGTGGGTGGGGGAAAGGAGTAAGTGCTAGTCTTTTTCTTCTCCTTTATAAGCAACGTATATGAGACATTGGTTTAGCTGTATTCCCCAGACTGTCTCATAATGCTCTCATCTGTTACAAGACCTGTCATCCGCTACTCTGACAAGTGTGTGCTTCAGTACCTGGGCACTTAGCTCTGTGGGGATGCATTTGCTGGCTAAAGCCCAAAAATCTAATTAAAGTTGTACCCGTCACCCAGCTGGCTAATCCCATGTGCTTTGACAGGAGCAGGTTTAATTTCAGGGTAGTTCATTCTGAACCCCTCTGGTTTCACATGCGTTTGTTGATGGATAGCTCCAGATGAGATTATGACAGCGTTCAGGGCGTCTCTTGTGATCTGTAGTCAAAACATGGCATTTGGAGACAGTGTCTGTAGGCTGGTTGGGTAGGGCTAGGACCACAGACCTGAAGTAGTGTGACTCAGGAATCAGAGCTCCCCTTGCCTCGTTTTTGTTGCAATCGGGTGGGAAGATTCTGAGTTGGAGTCCCTGTAGACCCATACGCAGTTTAAATGGCCTTTGCTTGAGGAAGTCCTGTCTTTGCAAATTCCAGCCACTCTTAAGAAAGGCTGAGTGCATGGGGCGCCTCCGTCGGTTGGGCGTCCAACTTCGGCTCAGGTCATGATCTCACGGTTTGTGAGTTCGAGCCCCACATTGGGCTCTATGTTCACAGCTCACAGCCTGGAGCCCGCTTCGGATCTGTGTCTCCCTCTCTCTCTGTCCCTCTCCCCCATCCCCTCTCTCAAAAATAAATATTAAAAAATTAAAAAAAAAAAAAGAAAAGAAAAAGGCTGAGTGCAGAGACTTGGGTCAAAACCGGGTTTGAGTTCTGGCTCCACCACTGGTTCGCTATTGGACCGTGAGCCAGTAACTTTGCCTTTCCAAACTGTGGGGTCCATTTCTTCTTAGAAAAAGAGCTTAGTTGTAAGGATTGAGATCGGGGACAGCACTTACGAGCATAGCACCTGGCACGTCACAAACGATCAATGAGTAGTAGCTGTTTTGATGGTGGAGATGATGCCACTCCCCTGGGAACGAGAAACTTGGCAGTTCGAGTCGGTATCTTAGGAGCAGTGGGCAACAGTGCTGGGCTTGGGTTCGAATCTTGGCTTTGGCAGGTACTTAGCTCTAAGCCTCTAGGTCAGTTGCTTAACTTTTCTCAGCTGAGGTTCTCTCCCCTGAAATGGGGTTGATTATACCTATTTTAGGATTAAATGAATGGATAGTAACATTTAATGCATGAGAAAGCAGAGGTTCCTGGCATGCAGAGGCAGATGTGTTGGACTCCTCCTCGTTCCTCTTTTCCTGCTTTTAATTGTGTGGCAGGTGCTGGCTCAGGACTTCAAATGACAAACCACTGCCCGCTAGAATCTAATGGACACTGTTGACTAATAAATGTGGTCTGCCCGGTTACCAGCCAAGTCAACAAAGCTGTAAATTTCTTCCTTGATCAACACTCCCCTCTCCTCTGAAGAAAGTGCTTGTCTGTTCCTTTCCAGCTGATTGATCCCTCTAGGAAGGGGGGGAGAACCCTTTTCGAGTGACGGATTCTGTAGTACCTCAGTGGCTTGTGCACGGGGCTGCTGTGGAGGCTGGTGTAAAAGGCTGGTCCCATCAGTTTTCACGTGGAATTGCTGTAGTCTCTCTGGGGGCACAGACAGAAGGGCTTTCCCTTATCTCTGGTTCTTACTTTATAATTTCTGTGCCAGGCTCTGTCCTCGGCACTGGGAGCACTAGAAACACAGACAGAGAGCTAATTAAAATATAGCGAGATAAGTGCGGGTAGGGGGATGGGCCAGACGCTTTGGGAGCACAGAGCATGGATCTACACTAAGAGCAGGGGTGGGAGTGGGGAGGGCTTCACCGAGGAGGAGGTTTGGAGGGGAGACTTGAAGGCTGAGTAGCTGTTTGCTGGTCAAGGGAGAGCCTGTGTGGACACCTGGGGAGCATGCACGAGCCTGGCACAAAGAAGAACAGTGAGTGGCTGGCAGAGAGGAGAGGGCGGAACGTTCCATCACACCCCGGCTGGGGTTGGAGAGAGGGGTGGTGCCTGATGGCTGTTAAGTGACTCAGCTGGGCCTTGACCCCTGCCCGGTTTGAACTCTGATTCCTTCGTCCCTCCCCCGCCCAGCCAGCTTCCTGGTGAAAGCCACACTGAGTTCCTTGCTCAGAACTTTTGTAGTCCCCGCAGCCAGGACCACACAGTGCCACACGCGTGTGTCAGATCTCTGTGGTGAGCCCGGCTCATTCCAGCAGTTTCCGTTTGTCCATTTATTCATTCATTGAAGCATATGAATTCTTGGTTCAAATGTAGCTCTTCTGGAGAGAAAACGTGAAGGCAGGGCTGCTCGGGGAGAAGTGAGGTGGGAGGCCGGGCACCCCCTCCCCCACCATGTCACCCTCCACCGCCCCCAGGGGCGACAAGGCTTCGGAACATGGGCTGGACACTGCTCTCTCATGCTAATTCTGGAAATTCTTACATCACTGGGTTCCTATACCTCATTAAGATTTTGGAGAAGTTTCCTTTGTGTATTGAAAAAGGTAACCACTGAGCACTCTGACAAGCTTTGTCACAGCGAAACCTGAGAAGGTGGAAATTTGATGGATGAGAACCTTCTCATTCTCCATCTGGCCGGAGATAAAACAAACCAGCTGACTGCAGAAGGAAGTAAGAGGGCCTGGCTTTTCATTTCTAATGTGATTCTAAGATTATAGGGATATTTTATTTTTAAAATAATCCGCTTCTTTTTTCTGTCATTCTCCCTGTGATATGCAAAGGCGACGCTCAGCTCAGTGTTGGTCCAGAGCACACCTGCGCATCTTAAGCAAAATTGCCCATTAGGTGAAAAGTGAGGCCACTCGGTTGATGTCACTGCACGCAGATCCTCCTGTGGCAGCTCTCTTCTGGAAAGCAAGGTGGTGGTCTGGTACGGGAGAGGGGTTTTCAGACTCTCTTCCCTGTCCCTTGGTCCAGAAGCAAGTAAGACAGGTGCACCTGAGGGGGTTTGCAGGTTCCTCAGGGTAGTGGCTTCTTGCACTAAAATCAAGTACAGATTTCCATGTTTGTCCCCAAGCCAACCGGGTCCGTTGTTGGAGGAAGGCCCAGGAGTGTGCAGTTAGAGGATGCGAGGGCCAGCCTTGGGTTTTGCTAATCCCCGGGCTTCCTGGGCTCCCTTTGAAAAACCACTGGTGTGGGGGCACCTGGATGGCTCTGTCGGTTGACTGTCTGACTCTTGATTTTGGCTCAGGTCATGATCCCAGGGATGAGGGATCAAGGTCCTCATTGGGCTCTGCGCTCAGTGTGGAGCCTGCTTGGGATTCTCTTCCTCTCTCTCTTTCTCTTTCCCTCTCCCTCCCTCCTTCCACCCCTCCCCTACTTGTGTGCGCATGTGTGCATGCATGTGTGTGTGTGTGCTCTCTCTCCCTCTGTCTAAAAAAGAAAAAAAAAAAAAGAGAGAAACCACTGGTTTAGTGGTTTAGTGAAAAGAATGTGAATAGACCTGCTTTAAATCCTGATTCCGCCACTTCCTTTGGGTAAGTTGCTGGTGTATTTGAACCTCTGTTTCCTGATTGGTAAAATGGGTGGGGTCAGAGCATCTGCCCACAGGGGTGTTGTGAGAGCTGCGTGAGGGGATGGTTGTAAAGGTCCCATCACTGTCCTAAACGCTGTAGAGGTTTGCAGAGAAAGGTGGTGGGTGGTGTTTTGGGAGGACGATCGCTGAGGGCCAGAGCAGTCCGGGAGGGCATCGTGGAAGAGATGGCACTGGGAATGGACCTTGCAGGGTGAGC
Source organism: Acinonyx jubatus (assembly GCF_027475565.1). Lineage (NCBI taxonomy): Eukaryota > Metazoa > Chordata > Mammalia > Carnivora > Felidae > Acinonyx > Acinonyx jubatus. Next base: position 14,547,556 of record NC_069391.1, read on the forward strand.
ATGCTGTCTCCAGGCAGAACTGGGGGGAGCTATACTGTCTATTTCCAGATGGAGAGGGACAGGTGGTCAGGCGAGGTAAGGCTACAAGGTAGGCTGGAGCCCGTGGTGGGAAGTAGGGGGCCTGGGACGAAGGTTTGTTAAGCAAGGTGGCTTCATTCACAGTTAGCACGAGGTCACTGCGGGGTCCTGGGTAGAGATGTAATGATCGGGGTGTGTGTGTGTGTGTGATTTGGTGGTTGAATGTAGAGATAGACCAGTTAGGAAGCTGTTGCACTTGAGCAGCTGAGAGCTGATTTCTGAAGAAGGCAGAGGCAGGGGGGTGGAGGGAGAGGAGGGCTGAGCAGGGAGGACATTTTTCTCCCCAGTACTTCTGGTTCTACCTGTCCCCTTAATACTTCCTCAAGGGAGGACGGGGGACTGTCCGGGTACTCAGAGTCCCGGTTCACCGGGCCAGCCTTGCTGATGCGTGGGTTACTCTCCCTTAAGGCAAGAACCCAGGTTCCGGATTCCCTAGCTTTCTTGCTGCAGACCTAACCAGGCCTGGCACTTGTTGGGCAGATGGCTCCCCTGAGCTGCATGTACCCTCCTCCTTCAAAAAGCAAAACCCAGAACAGCCGTGTTTTATCAGAAAGCCCTGCTTCGGGTAGGCCATTTTCACAGACTTGTACTTTGATTCCCAGTCTGTGGTTGGTTCAGCTCCTGTGAGAACTCCAAGGGGTTGGGGGTAGGGGTAGTTGGCAGGGCGGGATTTGGGCACTCGTGTCCACGGAAAATCACCACATACTCACCCTTCCTCTCTCGTGTGCTCTGCGCGGAGGCTGGGCTCTCCCTTCAGGCCTGAGTCACCTGTCAAGGTGTGTGTGAGAGCCAGGGGGAGGAGCGGGATCTGGGGCCCGGTGGGTGGTGATGCTGTGGCCACAGGAGGAAACCTGGAAGTAGAGGTCCGCCTGGAGGATATGTGTGCAGAGGGCGGGAGATGACGTAGTGTCGTTTCCTGTGCACCTGCTGTGCCGGGTGCCCATCGCACATTCTCTCATTTAACCCTCCGGGGACCCTAGGAGCCTGTACCGTTATCCCCATTTACTGGAAAGGAAACACTCAAAGATTTTTGTTATCTATCTGTGGTCACACGGCTAGTTAGCGGTAGAGCCCGGATTCGAGTCTACTTCTGCCTATCTTCACAGCCTGGGGATATTGAAAGAGGTTTGGGGAAACCACCCAAGATTATCAATTTTCGGTTCTGATTGTTTTGCTCAGGCGAGACATGCCGTCTCCATGCCTCCCCTAAACATTTATTATAACTCCACTGGTGCCGAGCACAGGAGCCTGTCGGCGCCTCTGTGTTGCCATGGCAGCTGCTCCTCCTCAAGGCCACCTCAGCACACACGTGCCCCCCTCCCTGCAGTGGCCTTTTACTTCAAGCCTTCTCTGACTGCTCTTCGCGTGAGGTCCAGGGTCCTTGGTCCTGCCCTATTCATTAGCAGGAGGGCGTAGCTTTCAGGCTGGATGTTTTGTCAATCTCGAGTCCTTGAGAAACTGTGACATTAGCTTGGGGCGTTGGAATTATTGACCAGTGACAGCCGGTGTCCCAGAGTGGTTTTCTATTTCTTTGGTCTTAACAGAGGTGCGGTTGGGTGAGAGAGAGCACAGAATTTGGGGTCTGGCCGACCTGGGTTTGAATTTCAGCACTAGAACTTACTCGTTGTAAAGCTCTGTAAACAACTTTCAGCCTCCGTGAGTCTTGATTTCCTTTCTATAAACACAGGACTCAATACTTACCATGTATGCAGTCATCAGGGCTCAGGATGTTTTATGTCCAAGGGCCTTGGCACATGCTTGGCTCAAGGCGGGTGTGGGGTAAATAGTAGTTTCTATTACAAATGGTTATAATAAGAGAAATGCTTTATCCTGTTTGGTGTCCTGACTTTCCCTGAGACTCTGATTTACGCTGAAGGCCTTCTACCACCAAAAATACACACACACGCACGCGCGCGCACACACACACACACACACATTTGCATAGGCTCCCGGGGACCCATTCAGTGGACCTCAGATTAAGCACCTGTAATCTTGAGGAATGACCCAGTTACATGTCCTTTGTGGGATTTTGGAACAGGTCATTTTCATGTGGTCAACTCTGTTAGTTTGGGGAACATGTGGAAGAAATGTGGCATATTGGTCACCTTTCTCACTTAAAACATGCAAGTTCTTAATCTAGGTACCCGCATTAAAATTGTATAAGCAAATGAAATGGGAGAGTGGAGTAAATTGCTGTACATGCACATAGAGACTAGAACTTGAACCAGACATTAAAATAATGCGTCTGATGGGTGTTTATGTGACGGAGAGAACGGAATCAAGGAAATGATGTAAGTGGACCAGTAATTACTATGCATGCAAACGGTGTACACTTTTGACTTAGCATATGATGCAGAAGTATTTTAAGATTAAAAAGAAGGCATGATCTTTTCAGGATGACCTTTCCAAGATGGCGGGCAAACTTATTGTGAATTTAAAGCTGTACCTTTTGGCTTAACACAAGATTTTATGGTCCCTATGATCCAGTTTTTAGGAGGAGGTTTCTTTTTTCTTTTCTTTTTTTTTTTTTTTTAGTGTTTATTGATTTTTGAGACAGAGAGAGACAGAGCATGAACGGGGGAGGGTCAGAGAGAGAGGGAGACACAGAATCTGAAACAGGCTGCGGGCTCTGAGCCGTCAGCACAGAGCCTGATGTGGGGCTCGAACCCACGAACTGCGAGATCATGACCTGAGCCGAAGTCGGACGCTTAACCGACTGAGCCACCCAGGCGCCCCTAGGAGGAGGTTTCTACGAGCAAGTGTCAGATGACTGTAGGTGGATGGGGATCATTTCAAAAGAAATCCAGACCCTGGTCATAGTGTGGAAGTGAGCTTGAGAGGCTGGGTCATCAGGCGGGTGCTGTCCCTTAGTGACCATGATTGTGGGTAAATAACTTTACCTGAGCCTGTTTCCCCATTCATAAAATGGGGAGCAATCCCATCTACCTGATCCGTCCGTCTGTCGATCCATCCATCCGTCCGTCCTCCCAGCAGATATTTATTGAGTGCTATTCTGGTTGTTTACTGCATTTGCCATTCCTAGGTGTTGCTGCTGATGTTGTTTTAGGGGCTGTGTTCTGAGCACCCTGGTTCTTTTTGGTGGGAAATGGTATTTAAAGACTACAGTCTGGATGCCGGGGAGGATGCTGATTTTAGGCTTTTGCAGTGAAAGGAAGGAAATCGCAGAAAGTAGAAGTTCATCTTGATAGTTGGAATTCATATTTACAAAGACATGTTTGTACTTATTTTTGTATTTGTATTGGTTTTCACTTAGGCTTGTAGTCTTGGTTCTCATCACATTAATAATTACTTATTTAATAAGTGTATATATACATGCACAGTTTCAGAATAACAATACAAATATTGCTTCCAGCACGATTACTCAAACAGTGTAAGATTTTCTGCAGTGGTTCCTTGTGTCCTTGGAGAAGTACCCCACTTAGGGGCATATAAATTACTCTGCTTTTAAGTTGCTGAAATAACTCCTCCCTGTTTGGCTAACCAATCAACTTGATATACAGTTCGATTTATTTGTTTGTTTGTTTGCTGTGCTTCTGGTTTTAGGAGATTTTTATGTTGTTTTTCAAATAGTTACCTAAACATTTAAACGGCTTCGAGTGTCACATCTGTAAAATGAGTTTTTCTCCCTCCTTCTACCATGTTCTCTTTTATTTCCCTAAAGGCAACCATCTAATTTATTTTATAGTTAAATACATGACAGTATGCTATACATTCTTTTTTTTTTTTTCCTCCTGGGGTCCTCCTGAACCCCACCTGAGCAGTACATTCTGAAGATTACTGTAGGGCAGCGTATTGATAGAGTCCTCATTCTTTTTTCTTTATCGGTTCTGAGTGCTCCATTGTGAGAATGTCCCATAGTTTATTCCTTTCCTGGTGGATATTTGGGTGTTTCCAGCTTTTCGCTATTATGAATAGTACTTCAGTATTACAAATAGTGTATATCCTGAGGTAGTTATAATCACGCTGTTTACTGTTGGTTTTGTGGTTTTCTCCCTGACATTATAACACGAACATTTTCCATGTTACTTGTGAATGTCATTATTGAAGATAATTTTTTTTTCCTGATCAGGAAAGTAATATAGACTTATTTAGAGATTTTAGAAACTCAGAAAAATAAGAATCAGTTGAAAGTCACCCACATTCCCACTGTTTAGGTATACTATTTTGACGTGTTTCCTCATGGGCTTAACAATATTTTGTGTAAGCATTTAGAAAACAATCAGCATCATATTATATAGTATCCTGGTTTGGTGTTCCTCAGAATTGTGTGCTTTTTTTTTTTTTTTTAATACCATACTGTTTATAATTAATTCCCTATTGTTGGATATTTAATTTCTTTCTGGTTTTCGGTATTATAAATAACGCTGTGATGAATGTGCATAAAGCTTTTTCCAAATTTCAGCTTATTCCTTTTTTTTTTTTTTTTTTAAGTTTATTACTTTTGAGAGAGAGAGAGAGCGCAAGTCGGGGAGAGGCGCAGAGAGAGAGGGAGAGTGAGAGAATCCCAAGCAGGCCTGGTACGGGGCTTGAACCCACGAACTGTGCGATCATGACCTGAGCCGAAGTCGGACGCTTAACCGACTGAGCCCCCCCAGGCGCCCCCTCAGCTTATTTTTGAAGCTGGTTTTCACGAGACTTTCTGTGAGAAGGAAGCGCATGTTTGTTAAACACATCTGTTCGCTTGCTCTTCTATAGCGGAAACAGGGGAGGGAGTGTCCCCTTGAAATCTGTGAAATAAATTCTGTTTTTTCTTTTCCTTTTGGTAGGACCTTAGGAATGAAGTTGAGAAATTACGCGATGAAGTGAATGAGAGAGAGAAGGCCGTGGAGAATCATTACAAGAGTCTTTTGAGTGAAAGCAATAAAAAATTGCACAGTCAAGAGCAGATGATCAGAAGTCTAACAGGAAGTATGAATCCAAAGGACTTGTTGCTTCGGGTACCAAAGCTTCTTTTTCTTTTGTGTTTAAATCTGTTGACTTGCCATAGGTCGTTGTGTTGAAAAACTCTTTTGCAGAAATGGGTATATAAAAATAAGGCTGGCAAAAATGATTATAGCCTTCGCTGCTGTGTGTCAGAGCACATCAGAGCTTTCTTTATGTCCTTTGGACGCCAGCCACCAGCAAGAAGGGAAGGGACTGATTCTGGGTCGTATGACAGGTCAGCGGCAGAGCGCGATTGAGGCCCTGGGCTGTTTCGCTCCAGAGGCCGGCCCGCTTCACCGAGGTCCTTCCGCTGTGGGTGCCTGCTGCTCCTGACGTGCACCGTGGCCTCTGACTCTGTGCTTTTCCTCTAACTGTCCCTTTTTGTCGCGGAGTACCCCTCTTGCTTGATCGTATAGTGAAGTTTTGATTTAGTGCAGGCGTACAGGTAAGCCAAGCTGGACTCACCATGGGCATTTAACTCTGCCTCCAACTGGAGCCTTGTTAAGATGACAGTGAAGGGATGAAAGGTACAAGCCCACAGGACTGAGAGCCTTTGGGTGATTTTATTACTTTCACTCAAAAGTGAAGTAAGTGCCAATAAGAAGCAAGCTGGTTTACCCTCCAGGACCCAGAGAGGCGCAGCAGGCAGATGAGGGTCCTGGTCCCTTTGTAACCAGGAGATTTGGCTGGAATGCTGGGCAGTTCGGTGACCGCGTCCTCTTCACCGTCTCTCTGCTGAACCTAAACCAGAGAAGCTCTGGCCTGGGGGTCACCAGATACGGCTGAAGGCAGGAGTGGGTCTCTTGGATGCAAACGAGGAGGGAGTGGAAGAGTCCTTGAGGGGAGAAAAGACAGTCGGGCGTCTTCCAGCAGGACAAGCAAGTCCCCACTTGGTCCTCTCACAACGAGCCTGCACTGCCCTGCCCTTTCCACGCTCAGAGCCTCTGAGCACTTTTACCTTTAAAGGTAGCTGGACGGCCTGAGTTCCCCAAACAGGAGAAAAGTGTCTAAGAGGAAAGACAGACAGACAGACAGCACAAAGCTATGTGGAGGCAGCAGAAACCGGAGGATGTGAAGCAGACCAGACAGCTCTCCAAAGGCTCTATACTATAACTTCTTTAGATAGGAGCCAAGATCAGGATCTGAAAAATAAAAGATACTTGGAAAAGAAGAATGAGCTGTTGGAAATTGCAAGTGTGATTACAGATATAAAAAGTTTCATAGGAGAGTTAGAAACACTGGAAGATAAAGTTGAGTGAGTTTTCCAGAAAATGGAATCCAACAAAGAAACAAACAGGGGTGAGAAAATGAGAGGGAAGCAATAAGAGCTGTAGAAGCCTGACTCAGGAGCTCCAATCTCTGGCCAACAGGAGGTCCCGAAAGATGGGACAAGGCAGAGCAGAGGAGGGAAAACCTGAGTATTAGGAGAGCTTCTGGAGCAGAAGGACAGACACCTGTGCCTCAACAGGGTCTGCTGCGTTTCTCACACAATGAGTCGTGAGTGACCCACACTGCCAAGGTACGTCCTTGTGAAATAGTAGCACGTGGGGATAAAGAGAGGCTCTGAGAGGCTTCTAGAGCGAGATGCAAAGGACCCAGACTCGGAATAACATCAGAGGTCTCAGCAGCAACACCGGCGGCCAGAAGGCAGGAGAACAGCACTTTCAGATTGTGGGGGAAGAGTGACGTCCAGCCCAGCATTCTGTACTCCGCTGAGCTGGCAGCGAGAGGGGGGCAGACAAAGGCGTTTTCTGGCATTCGGTGCCTAAAATCCTATGCCTCCAGGGTACCCCCTTGCAGGGAACTCCTGAACAGTGATCCTATCCATACAAATGAGAAGCTAACTGAACAGGACAGAGACGTGGGATCCAGCAAGTAGGGGATTTTCCTAGGTTGTGGTGACCAGAAGTGCCAGGGTGCAGAGAGCTTGTATTTGAGTGCTTTCGAGAGAGGGCCTCCACGTTGGGCTTTCTCCAAGAAACAGAAACGGAGCCCTTCACTTACCTGGTGTGTCTGGCTCCATCTAGAGACACTTGAAAGTTATTTTAGAGAGTTTAGAGATGAATTTACAGGGGCGCCTGGGTGGCTCAGTCGGTTAAGCGTCCGACTTCGGCTCAGGTCATGATCTCGTGGTCCGTGAGTTCGAGCCCCGCGTCGGGCTCTGTGCTGACAGCTCAGGGCCTAGAGCCTGTTTCAGATTCTGTGTCTCCCTCTCTCTCTGGCCCTCCCCCATTCATGCTCTGTCTCTCTCTGTCTCAAAAATAAAATAAATGTTAAAAATTAAAAAAAAAAAAAGAGATGAATTTACATTAAGTACCTAATTTAGTTTCATGAACTAAGTGGACAAATAGAGCAAAGCACTTGTTACTGATTCCAAGGAAAGCAGAGAAACAAGCATGAAAGGAGATGTGCGCACGGGAGGGCCACGTGGGTGAGTCGTGGACAGTATTTGTGTGGTCATGATGCTGTGAATGCGGACTGTCATTTGAATTGAAATTGTAACTATCAGGAAAAGTGCTGAGGTGGGGAGGCAGATGATGTAAGAGCCAAACCCCTGAACTTGGCGCCGTAGGAGCTGAGACCCATGTTACTTTCACAAGTCAGGCCGCGGGAGAGTAGGAATGTAATATAAATAGCGGAAGAAGCCGAGGGGCCGGAAGCTGTGTTTTCCTGGGAGTGGGGCCCGGAGGTGAGGAGGAAGAGGTGGGGGCTGACGTTCTCCCTGTAAGCCGTGCTGTGCTGTCTGATTGTTACACAGCGTATATGTATAATTGGACTTTTAAAAAAGCAAAATGAAAAGCGTTACATCAAGCGCATCTGTATTATAGCAAGTCTAGAAATTCAGTATTGGTTATTTGGCTTCTAATTTTTCCTGGGACAGTTAAAGAGGTTTTTGTAAGAAAAAGTGCCTCTGTTTTTTTCATGTTTGTGCTGGTCTCCTTTCTCATAAAAGCTTGACATAATGAAGTAAGTCTGATAGGTTCTTAGGAATGAGAGGTGGTTCTCGTCCTTAATTTCTGACCCAGAGTGGACAGACCCCTAGCTAAGGGGTTTCTAGGTTTTAAACACTTAGAGATAGACTCCATGCTTGAACTTGGCCACGAGATCAGAGAAACGGTCTCCAGTCCTGTTGTGTTGTTGAATGCCAGATCTTCTGAAGGGGTCGATGAGGGGGACGGTATTGTGCATCATCACGAGGACCCTTTCATCTGTGACCAACCTCAGAACACTGTTTGCAGTTTTTCTTCCCGAGGTCCAGTTTCCACGCGGATATCGATGGTTCAAGTTTTGTCAAATTTGTGATGTTTCGAGAGAGACGGGATTTTGTTGGTTGCGATAAACACTTCCTGTATCATCGCAGTAACCCCGCAGGATAGGAAGCAGACCCGGAGGTCACGCCCTGGCCAAGGGGGACCCAGGATGGGAACCCCATCCCATGAGGCCAGGCCTGGGCTTGGTGCTCCACACCCGTTGGGCAGCCATCTCGGTGGTGGGGAGAAGGGCTTTGTAACGACTGCCACCACCTTGCCTGTGCCATGCCCGCGGGCTGCTTTTCTCCTGGGGGTGCTGGCTGCGTTACAGTTTTGTGATTGCCTAGTATTTGGGGATGATGGAAATTTTTTCGAGGAAAATCATGTGAAGAAAAAATAAAATATCTTCCCTTCAAGAGTTCTGGACAATCTGTTACGAAGATTTTTTTTTTTCTTGATGAAAACTTCCTCACGATTTGTTTCCATAGAAATTCAGTGAAAAAGATTCGGAAGCAGTCCAGCAGAACCGTCATTCACAGACCGGGGAGGATCTCACGGTCAGGAGTGAAGACTCCCCGGAAAAGTGCTCTTTGTGGCGGTCACCATGCAAACGGCTCTTCTCCGAGGTAAGCTTGACCGGAGTCGGACGTCACACGTGAATTCACGTTCTCTCCCGACACGTATGTGATACCTGCTCTCATCTAGAGCCCCTCCAGGGCCTTCTTGCCAGTAATTGAGCTTCTAACAGATACGGGGAGGGTTCTTAGTCTGTCTGCCTTACAGATTAGTATCCATTAGCTGAGCACTGGCATTTGCAACACTCAGGAAACTGGTAAATCACAGCTCGTTGAAGATGAGCCCAGGGGTTGCCTGGGTGGCTCAGTCCGTTAAGCATCTGGCTCTTGATTTTAGCTCAGGTCATGATTTCACAGTCCGTGGGTTTGAGCTCCGTTTCAGGCTCTGTGCTGGCAGTGCGGAGCCTGCTTGGGTTTCTCTCTCTGTAAACCCGCTCACGTGCTCTCGAAACATGAACTGTAAAAAAAATTGAAAAAGAAAAAGAAAAAGATGAGCCTTGTATTTGCTGTCCCAGGGTTCACCTCTCAAGAACTATGTAATCTCTGTATGTAATTTCTGTGTTAAGAAAATTTTCCTGTTCAAATACACACTAAAGCTGGCCCAGCAGGCCCTCCTTCCTGGTCTGGCCTCAGGTCGCTCGCCATCATCTCTAACTACAGCTGACTTCTTGCAGATTCCGGAAAGTGCCGTGTTTGCGCCTCTCTCTGTGCCTCCGCACGTGCTGTTCCATCTGCCTGGGGTGGCTTTTGTGTCCTTGTTTACTGGGTGACTCCTAAACATCCCTGAAGGAGCCCCTGTGGTGTCGCCTTCCCTGCCCCTGCTTAGCAGTGACGTCTCCTCTTCCTCCCTGGCGCTCAGGACTTTGCACGCCCATCCTTGTGTTGGCGTTATGGGATCCCCATAACACCCATAACCATCACCATAACACCCGAGTGGTGCCCCTCATGCAGGCCCTTACACACCACGGATGGCACCTCAGGGTAGGGGACTGGAATTCGTGTGTGAATCCCGATGCCTGGCCCAGTGCGTGGCCCAGTAAGCAAATGTCTGTTGAGTAAAGAAATGATTTGGTTCGTGTGACATACATACAGATTGCTCTGACCCCCAGCTTGCATGTGATGCAACTTGGCAGCCAGATGTGGGAAAGGAGAGGAGCTCACTGTAGGCCAAGGTTTTGGTTTTTTTTTTTTTTCCCTTAAACCTGGCTTTAATTAAGTTCATACATTCAGAAGACAGAGAACTCTTACGCAAATTAGCTCCCTGATGAATGGCTCTGATCGTGACGTGCGGTTTTGTGAAGGGTGATTCTCACAATAATTAACAACCGGTACAGCACGGGCACACCCATCGGATCAGACTCGGGCAGTAGGGCTGGAGTACCTGCTCTGGTGCGGTTACTGGATTCTGGAGAGGTCCCTAGGGGAGGGGCCAGGGCACCTGGGGTGGTTGGGGAGGACAAATCAGGGGTCGTTTTACAGCTGGTGTAGGAGTTGTTTGGCAGCCAGTGCTAGCTGTTGCACTGTGGATAGGCTCAGGGTCAGCCCTGGGCCGGGGGGCATCACTGACTGGACAGTGGGGGCTTTTTCTTACCTCCGACCCTTGGTGGACTGGCATTCTGCCGTTTCTCTTGGATGAGAATACCAGCATAGCGTCGAGGACCCCTTGGGCTGGGCCAGAAGCCTGGAGGCCAGGATTTTTCTCTTGGCCCTGTCACCACGTAGGTGATGCTGGGCATTTAGACGGACAGATCTTCACTGACCTGAACGCATCTCATCGAACTTTGCTATGTCGAATCCTGTTTTAGTCACGTAAACTGTGTCTAAGTGTCGAATGAAACGTTTATGGGTGTGTGGAACAGGCTGAGTGTTTTCCAGTTTAATCTCACTAGTTTGATCAGCTGTCCCACTTTTTTGGTTTCTTGGGCTGGGCGCTGTTTGTACTGCATAGAATCACAGGTGAAGCGTCATCATTTCATTTTCTGTTACATGTAGATGCTGGTGATGTTTAAATTACCACAATGCCTTAGTATTTTATTTTATTAAAAGATTTGTTTTAACGTTTATTAATTTTTGAGAGACAGCGAGACAGAGCGCGAGCAGGGGAGGGGCAGAGAGAGGGAGACACAGAATCCGCAACAGGCTCCAGGCTCCGGGCTCCGAGCTGCCAGCACAGAGCTTGATGAGGGGCTCGAATCCATGAACCGTGAGATCATAACCTGAGCTGAAGTCAGACGCTCGAGCGACTGAGCCACCCAGGCGCCCTTAAAATGCCTTAGTGTTTTCGCAAAGGCTTTAATTCTGTTCTGCAAGACTAATTGCTAATTGTGGGTAAGGAATTATAAATGATCATTTTGGAATTATAAATTTCTAAAGTGTCAGTTCAGGTAGTCCCGACTGGGCGCAGCCTGCAGTTTCCTTCCCCTCGCGCCCCTCCTCCCCCCCCCCCCCCCCCCCCCCCCGACGAGAAAGGTATGCTTTTTAGACCGTAGTTCGTTCTTTGTAGAAAACGTGGATTTCTCCTGTTGTGCCCTCGGCCACTTTGTGTTGATTTAGGGTTTATCCTCTGCCCATTTCTACAAAGAACTTGAGGCTATGATGAGGTCTCCATGGAGTCTGGGCAGTCTCTGTTGCCTCTGATCACTGTGTGATCCTGAGAATTAATGCTGGACGATCAGGGAATTGAAGAACAGAGAGTAAACCACACTGACCGTATTTAACTTGCCTCAGCCGAAGATTTATAGCTTGGCTGTTGACATGGTTGGGACAGCGCTGCTGAATTTCCTGAGTATCCAAACAAATGTCTTTGTTGCCGAGCTGTGACATAGCTACCAAAGTAGACACCATCCATCTAGCAGGCCACTAAATTGCCCTGCTTACCAAGAAGTGAGCCGTTAAGCTTTCTCTTTACATATCTGCTACCTCTTCAGGTTGTGGTCTGTGCATGACCTGTGTTTCCTTCTAGTCATTAAGGAAACTGTGCAGAGTAGGAAATGCCCAGGATTTGTGTTGGAACGCCCGTTCTTCTTGCTAGTTCCGTGACCTTGGGCAAGTCCCTTCATCTCTCTGAAACCCACCCTCCCGATCTGTGAATGGGGGAATTGCATGCTTACCTCCTGATAGAATTGGAAGTAATGTAAGTGCATTACTTAAGGGTCTTCTGGTTGCAAGCTGTGAATCTAGCATTGAGTAGTGTGGTCAAAACAGTCACAGCGAAAGGGAGTATTTGTTGGGAGAGCTGAGTAGCCGTGTCTCGGGGAGGGTGAAACTGTGGCAGCCCCGTGGGCAGCAGAGGTCTTGAACCCTCGAGCTCTGTCCTTGACATGATGCACACCCAGTGTCCCAGACTTCCGGTTTCTCAGTTGAAGTCTCTGAATCCGGAGAGAAAGTCGAACTGGTTCAGTGTGGGTCCAGGGGGCTGGCTCACTGACAGAGGGGGCTTCCAGGGTCTTGCCCCTGTGTTTTAGGGACAGTTTTCAGATGAGAGAGGGGAGGAGGGGTGAGCTGGGTGGTCATTCCAAGGGCTGTGGAGGAACGACTGCGGAGTCAGACACAGGTAGGTGTGTGGCTGTCATACTCTCCTTTGGGGTGAGAGACCTCCCGTCTGGGCTGTGTCTTGTTCCTCGTCTGGGGGGCAGGAGGGAGGGTGGGGGTGGCTGCTTGTCGCTCCCTTCTGGGCAGCCTGGCCCTCTGCCTCTACACTGAGGAGATCCACTGGTTTGTGAGCTCTGCTGAGGGAGCCAGATGACTTCATTCTAATGGGGCATGATTCAACACAGGGGAGTAGGTGAATGATGAAATGGGACCCAAATGGCTCTGAAGAGTTCATTTATTTAACATGGGTGAGCTATTTGCTTCTAGGAAGACGTTGACTCACTCTGACTTCCATTATGCAAAATACCCACAGGAATCTCTGCTCTTAAGATCCATATCGGTCCCTGTGTTCTCTGCTTACCCATTTCGTGCAGATTACCCATTTTCTTGCAGATTCCTGAAAGTGCTGTGTTTGCGCCTCTCTCTGTGCCTTCGCACGTGCTGTTCCATCTGCCTGGAGTGGCTTTTGTGTCCTTGTCTGCTGGGTGACTCCTAAACATCCCTGAAGGAGCCCCTGTGGTGTCGCCTTCCCTGCCCCTGCTTAGCAGTGACGTCTCCTCTTCCTCCCTGGCGCTCAGGACTTTGCACGCCCATCCTTGTGTTGGCGTTATGGGATCCCCATAACACCCATCACCATAACACCCGAGTGGTGCCCCTCACCCAGGCCCTTACACACCGTGGATGGCACCAGTCTGTGGCAGCATTTGGTCTGTGCCAGGTACTGTTCCTGGCTTGGGACATGGCTGCCCACAAGGGGCCATCGGACCTGTCGGCACATGGTTGGTACGCTTGCCCCGGGGTGAAAGCGAACCAGTGCCGTGGGCGCTGGAAGAGGGCATTTTTCTCTGTCAAGCAAGGCTTCCTGGTGAGAATGTGGCCTAAGCAGACCCGGTAAGGTGCCTGGGAGTGTGTCAGTGGAGAGGGGTGAATGATGGTCTCTGCGGGGCGGGGGCGGGGTTTGTTCCTCTGGAGCTCGGACGGAGGGGTTCCTCCATCCCACTGAGGAGGAAGAGCGGGGGGAAGGGAAGTGCAGGTGTGGGCAGCTGGCAGGTGGGGGTGGGGGGTTCGAAGAGCTGCCGGCGGCGAGAAGGCCGGAGGGGAGCTGAGCCAGGCATCCGGGCCCTCGCCTTGCAGCGGGTGGTCCTCTGGGGCCCCGCCCACCACCCTCCGGTTAAGACACGGGGCCTGGGCGCACACACTCCACATCTGGAGCCCACTCCATCCGACAGAAGTCCGTATTTACCCATTTCTTTTCCTAGCCCTTCTTGGCTGGCTTTGCAGTTACAAACGTAAGCACAGACTCTGACCGCCACTTGTCAGCTGGACGGCCTCAAACAAATGTTCCCTCTCAGACAGTCAGTTTCGTCATCTGAAAAATGGGAGGATTAACACGCTTCCCTGGTTTCCATCAGACACGATCTGTGTCCCAAGTGCCTAGCATAGCGCCAGAACGTGGGAACAGAAGTTATGGCTGACGTTATCGAGTGTTTATCTTGTACCGGTCATCACCATGAGAACTTTGTAGAGATGAGCTCATTCGGTCTCCTTCACCGCCCTGTGAGCGACGTAGAATCATTACCTTCCTTGAGAGGTGTGCATATTGAAGCACAGAGAGGTTGAGGAACTTGCTGAAGGTCACACAGTTAGTAAGGTCACACCCTCCTAACTATCCCTGCCCTTCATGGTAGGTGCCCAAGAAGCAGTAGGTTTGTTTTGACGTTTGTTTATTTTGAAGAGAGAGCGCGAGCGAGGGAGGTACAGAGAGAGAGGGGGCAGAGGCTCCGAAGCGGGCTCTGTGCTGACAGCAGAGAGCCTAGCGTGGGGCTCGAACTCACAAACTGTGAGAGCGCGACCTGAGCCAGAGTCGGACGTTCAACCGACCGAGCCGCTCAGGCAAGAGGCAGTAGTTTTTTAAATTTTCTTCATCATTGTTGGCTGCCTTTCATGTGGTTGACAGTGACAGTGATTCCCTGCCAAGCGCCCCGGTGCGTCGCATCCATTCTGGGGCATGGATGGCTGGACTGAAGAGCTCAGGCCTCAGGGCCTGGCTGCTGGGTCTGCGCCCTGCCTCTCCACCTGACCTTGGCTGCCGTCAGCCCTCTGTGCCGCAGCTCCCTCATCGCAGAAATGAGGAGGGCGGTGACACCTCAGCTCCCTGGGTCGTCGGGAGGCCTGAGAAAATGCCCGGGGAGCACTGAGCACAGTGGCTGACACTGTCTTGTTATCCTGTTCAATTCTTCCCCGGGCTCTTCTCGGGGACCCTCTGTTGACGCACATGGTGTGTACAGGTGGGAGCCGAGAGAATCCCACGTGACACTGTTGCTGTGCACAAAAGGCATATGGGAGCTCCCTGTGCCAGGGACATGTGGCATGATTTACAAAAGGGCCCGACATTTCTAGCAGTCTGGGTACCTAACTTCTCATGACCGAGCTGGTGGTTTAGCATTTGGAACCCTTAATTAGCAGGTGGTGCCCTTGCCTTGTCTTGTTCAGGGCGAGGGGCCTGGTAGTGTTCTCGCGGGTCAGGGGCCCCTAACCTTTCCTTGCCCTCTGCATCCCTGCGGCCGGCAGTCTGCGGAAGCCAGGGATCTCTTCCCTGGAAAGGTCTTCCAATGCATAAAATGTATGCACAGGATTATAAAGGAAGCCAATTACTTTGAAATTCCGTCATCAGACTATTGAAAAAAATCTGCTTTGGAAATGGTCCTTCTTTATTAACGCATTAAATGACGGGCTCTCATGATGAGTATAGTGACTGCTGTAGTTCTGAAGCGGTGGTAAAATGAATATTTTAAGATCACTTGAGATGCCTGTAACACATACAGGGTCCCTGCGTTTCTTTGGGATGACGCTGTCACAGGAAAACATCAACATCGCTGTGGTGCAGTAACCGTGCTCCTTCGGGTCCCGTCAGGTCTCCCCCTGTGTCCCAGGCGGTATCTTAACTTTAGGAGAAGGCATAGGTCAGTGGGAAGTACAAGGGCTGCTTGCTGTTCTAGTCCCCCCACGACCTGAGCGCCTCCCTTGAGCATTTAGGGAGCATCTCGTCCACGCAGGACGCTGCCCCAGTCTGCGCATGTTAACTTTATTTAGCGTTCTTCCCTTGTCTTGGAATAATTTCAAATTTATAGGCAGGTTTCGAGAATAAAGGATTTTACCTTTCCTGAGGCCTCTGAGAGCAAGTGGCCCACGAGAAGCCCTGTCCCCTCTGAGTCCCCTAGCGTGTATTTCCCATAAGCGGGGACACTGACCTGTGTGCCATGGTGCAGCCGTCAAGGGCAGGGACTAGGCCGACTCCCCCCCCCCCCCCCCCCCGCCTTCTAATCCTCAGACTCACGGGTGCTTCACTGCTCGTCCCGTAAAGCCCTTTGTGGCCAGAGGATCTGATTCGGGATCGCACGTTGCTTTGTCGTGATTCTTTAGTCTTCAGTCTGGGGCAGTTTCTCGGTCTTACCCTTGCCTTTCATGCCCTTCATAATTTTGAAGTGTCCAGGCCAGTCATATGTAGAGTGTCCTTCGGGTTGGGTTTGTCTGACGTTGCTGGGTGGATCGGGTTCAGGCAGGTGTATTTGGTGGGAATATCCTCTCATCGCAGCCTGTTGGTCCCCAATTTAGATTTGTCTCATTACCGGCCACGCTGACTTCGACGGCTTTATGTAGGTGTCTTGACCATGTGGGTACTCTTTTTCCTTTGTAATTGGTAAGCATTTTGAGGTGTTTTGAGCCTATGTAAATACCCTGATATTCTTCAAACTTTCACCCATTGGTGTTAGCTGGCTACCTCAGGTCACATAAGTAGGTTCCAGAGATCCCCCTTAGGTCCCTTTGTCATCACTCTGTTCCGGATGCCTTTAGAAGCGGCTCACTTGGCCTTTTCTGTTTTAATGTAAGTTCCCTTGTCCCTTTTGGTTGATGAACTTCTATTCTCCGGAGCAAGAGCCACGTGGAGAGGCGTTCTCTGTGGTGTTGCGAAAACGATGACCAGCCGCTTGGAGGGGAGGCAGTTTCATGACTGGTGGATCGGGTGACAGCGATGATCCTTTTATAGCAGCCATGCAGTGTTGGAAGCACAGCACTCGGCTTTGTTCCGAGGGACGTGGCGGGCAGTCATTCCCCACTCCTCCTGCAGGTGGTGCTCTGCGACCGTGGCCTGCCCGACAGCCTGGCACCCGGGATCACCTCCGTTTGGATTTAGAAACTACCCACATATGTTTGCATAACGTCAGGATGGACTCTTTTACAGTTCTCCCCTTAATGTCAGATGCCCGTTGTCATTTCCAGGAAAAGCGACAATTAGACTATGAGGAGCTGATTCAAGTCTTAAAGAAGGAGCAGGACATCTATACTCACCTGGTAAAATCTCTGCAGAACCCAGACAGGTAAGGTTACTGTTTGGACCTCACACTCCTACGGAGACACACGTATTCCGAATAAATACGGTTGGCGTCTGAGGCAGCAAAGCCATCCTGGTTTGGTCAGGAAGCTTAGATGATGCTTGGATGATGGTTGCCTGACTTAAATCGGGTAAACCTATTTTATATCGAGAAGCGTCTGACTTTGGGGTTGACTTCTTTCATTCTAATGAACTCAGGATAAAAATAACATAACAATAATTTCTCAGTAATCTATAGTGCCTTCTTAATAGATACAGAAATACTCCCATGTGTGTTACCTCGTAACGATTGTTACCCTCTTTCCCATAAGGCCATGAAGACTGAGGGAGGTTGAGTGTCTTTTCCAAAGTTACACAGGTGGTGAGTGACCGAACCCAGGGGCTCATACAAGGTTCTGGAGCGACTTGTGTCTTTATAGAACTGCTGAAATGATTTGGTGCCCGTGAGGTGTGGTGACGAGAGCCCCCTGCGGGCGAGTGCTCTTGTTCTGTCCCGGCTCTGTGTCCGCGGGCAGGTGGCCCAGTCTGTCCGGGGCCTCTGTTCGCCAGTGCAGGATTGGCCTCGGTGATTTTTCACCTCACAAAGAACTCTCTCTACACAGTAGGGGTAGTTACGGGTGAGAGGATACGGTTCATTTCAAAACTATACAGAAGTGAGGGAGGTGGGTTGGGGACACCGAGGGAGCGAGAGCGGCCATGGCTGCCCGGTGGTCAGGGCTGGGCTGTGAGTAGATGGGCAGGGGCTCATTGTATTAGCTTTCTTCATTTGTGTCTGTTTAAAAGTCTCCATAATAAAAAGTTAAGGTGCTTGTCCCCTTACTGCTCCTTCTAAGACTTTCACTCTGGCTGGAATGGTCTTCCATTCCTTCCTTCACCAGGGCCTGGGCCGTGTGCCCTCCTGCTTCTGCCTTCGCACCGTTTCCACAGCCTGCCTTTGTCTCCCAGAGGTCCTTGAGGATTCATCTGGAGGGCTACCCTCGTGAGGAGGCTGTCCCCAGGATGGTTGTCGTTGTGAGCTTTCTGCCCTCGCAGCTGCCTTTGCCACCCTCTGGGCACGTGTCTGTAACTGGCCTGCCTCCTCGTGGGGACCCTGCGCCCCCCTCCGGGTGGGATCCTGTGTCGCTCAGCTCCATTTGCCCCATGCCTGTCACCGCGGCTGGGGCGGAGTAGCCACGCAGGAAGCGTGAGTGGACGGGCCCCCCACCCCCCGCCTGGTCTTCTGAGAGATGACATAATTTTCAGATTTGTTGATCTGAAATGAATTTAGAGAAAATGGAAACATGCCGATGAGATTCTGGGAGTAGGCGTCACTCTGTAAAAGTGGGCCTTTTCCAGAAGCCTCAGCAGCTCGGCGTTTTTACAGGGGGCGGGGCCGGTGAAGCTGGGAAACTCGGGGGCAGCGGGCCAAGTCGGGTTACCTGGGCAGCTTCTCTGGGTCCTGGGCCGCGTGGGGTGCTGGGCACTATCTCAGCTGTTGCTGCTCCCTTCCAGAAGCACCTTCCCCTGCCCCGGCATGATGGCCTGTTAACAGTGTCTCCAGATAGTGCCACATATCTCTTGGGAGGTTAATTGTCCCCAGATGGGAATCACTGCTGTAACTCCTGAGAATCAGAAAGTTTGGCCTATAAATACCCTCTTTTCGTTCGGGAGTTGCTCAGATGTATGGAAAGAGGGAAACGCCTGTCGAGTTGTCTCGTGTGTGTTGGGCCCTGTGCTGAGCTCTTTCCCGTGCAGCTCTCGTTTCACCCTCAGAACAGTCCCGAAGGAAAGGTATCAGCCCCACTTCACAGATGAGGAAGGCAGGGCTCCGGCAGTTTGACCGACCTGCCCGAGGTCCGGAGCGGTGGTGCCGTCGGGAGCTTGGCTCCGGCTCCTCGTTTCTGCCTCCCCCTGCCTCCATGTTGCAGAAGGAGGAATGCGCAGGGCTTTCGTTTCTTTCCAGGCGAAACACCTTTTGTTCCACCAACTCCTCACACCTGGAAAAGGCCCTGGAGTTAGGGGAACATAAATGACAGGCACAGGAGCAACAGCGGTGTACTTTTCACCCTGTCAGGAGACGGAGGGGGGAGTGCAGCCGGTCGCGTTCCTCCGCCCTCATCGCAAGAGCCGCGTGGAAACATGCTCCTTCTTTTTCCTCCTGCTGAAATGTCTCTGCAGCACGGCTGCATCCGAGCGAGTGCTGTGACACCTCCGTGAGGTTTTCCATCAGCCTTACAAATTGATCATTGTGATTGTCTTGAAATGGAACCAGGCACAGGTTGCTGGTAGGGCCCCTTCCCTTACAAGGAGGCTGCTTCACAATGAACCATCGTCAAAGCAGCGAGTAGAGACGATTAGACATAACGGTTTATTTTCCTTCCGACGTATGTTGATTTATGTGCGCGGTTCGAGGGGTGGAGCTGGAAGAAATGTCTGAAGGAGAGTGGGGCTTGAGTCTCAAGCCCAGACGTTTGGAGCAGTTGCTGCTAATTCTAACCCTTTGGGGGCTCTGGATCCCTTTTGAAAAATCTGATGAAAGCTCATGGGCCCTCTCTTTAGAAAAATCCACGTTCTTAAGTATTCGCATGCGGTTTCAAGGTGTTGATGGACCCTCTTAAGGAACCAAAGGTCAGACGCTGGACAGAGAGTGATGTATTTCTCAGTATTTAAAAGAGGAGGCTTTCTGATGTGTTAAGGTGTTTTGCTAGTCTCGAAAAATGTTCATGTATTTTGTTTTAAGTTTATCTGTTTATTTTGATAGAGAATGTGTGAGTGAACGGGGGAGGGACAGAGGGAGAGAATCCCAAGCAGGCTGCGCACTGGCAGTGTGGCTTGGAAATGTGGTGCCCCAAAATATGTTCATGTACTTTGACCCAGCAGTTGCACTGCTGGGAATTGGTCTTAAGAAACGAACCTGAATGTGAAAAGGCTTTAGGCACGGAGATGTTCAGTGAAACATCGCTTATGTTATTCAGACGTTGGCCGGGGTCTCTGTTCCTCTGAGAGCTGGGGGCACTCAGTTAGATCCCTGCCAGGTGCCACGTCAGTAGGAATCCAGAGCCCATCTGGTGGGTCTGTACTGCCCCAAGTCAGTGGCCACGAGCCATGGGACTATTTACATCTGAATTAAGAAAAATGCGGCATTCCGTTCCCCAGAATGTTAGCCACATTTCAACTGCTCAGTAGGCACATTTAGCCCGTGGCTACCATATTAGTGCATAGACAGAACACTTCTAACTTCCAGAAGTTCTGTTGGACAGCAGATTCCTGCAGATTCTGGGAGGTGTGCATTTTCATGGCCTCTTGTGAATTCTGGGCTGCTGGTGTCATGCAGGCTCTCTGTGCAGGTCACACTGTGTCACACAGACCCAGATGTGAGACTTGACACGCATTCACTCCACTATGCTTCTGTGAATGGGGCTGACCTATCACAATGGAGTTCTGTTGGTCCCTAAATTGGTCCTTCTCTTCCTCCCATTATCAACTCCCTTTCTTTTTTTCTTCCTTCCTTCCTTCCTTCCTTCCTTCCTTCCTTCCTTCCTTCCTTCCTTCCTTCCTTCCTTCCTTCCTTCTTTTCCTTCCTTCCTTCCTTCCTTCCTTCCTTCCTTCCTTCCTTCCTTCCCCTCGTTTTTACCGCCAGTACTACCTCTTTCAGGAATGACACATTTCGCTCTTCTCACTTGTCCCCTCTTCTGACATCTGGGTGCCAGGTGACACGCAGGCCCTGGAGAGCCTCCCCATCCACACCCAAGCCCTCGTGAGGCATTACTCCAAACAGAGAAGTGTTCTGGGCAATTACGTTATTTCTCTTTATTTACACCTGTAGTAAAAACTTGGAAGTGACCCAAATGTCCACTAATAGAGGATGAGTTGGAATAAACGGTGGGAAGTTTACCTGATTAATGTTACATAGTCACTGAAAATGATGCTTGCAAATAATTTCCAAAAATGTAGGGAACTATTTAAGTGAGGAATGCACAATTCAGTATCTGACACCAACTACTATTTTCACCTTGTAAGGGTGAACGCTCAAGGAAAAAGATTGGGAGGAAATGCAGTCTGGGGGCACCTGGCTGCCTGTCAGTAGAACATGCAACTCTTGATCTCGGGGTTGTGAGTTCGAGTCCCATGTTGGGATTAGAGATTACTTAAAAATAAGTAAAATCTTAAACAAGGAAATGTAGTCTGCCATGTGTTAACTGGTAGTTAATTAATGGTAGTTAATGTAATTTTTGTTTTCTTATATTTTTGTATTTTAAATTTTCCATAAACAAGTAAATCCAACTTTCATAACCAATAAAAAAAAAACCCACTGATGACATAACAATCAAAGGGAGGCTTGCTGGCTTTTGCATTTTTTTAATTAATTAATTAATTTACTTAAAGTTTATTTTTATTTGAGAGAGAGAGAGAGAGAGCAAGCAGGGGAGGGGCAGAGAGAGAGGGAGAGAGTCAGAATCCCAACTAGGCTCTGTGCTGACAGGGCTCGAACTCATCAACTGCAAGCTGAAATCAAGAGTCGGACACTCAACCGACTGAGCCACCCAGGCGCCCCGGCTTTTGTCATTGGAAACGCAGATAGGTCTGTGTAAAAATTTCTGGTGTCTTCGGGCGATGTATGGAAGTGTTGAGTCACTATATTTAGTCCACACCTAAAAGCAGAATTACCCAGCGTGTTAACTAACTGGAATTTAAATAAGAACTTAAAAAAAAAATCCTGGTGTCTTGTTTTATGAAGTATCAACAGCCTGCAGGCCGAGCTGAGCAGCATTTCCGCTCTGCGGACGCAGCTGGAGCAGGACGTGCTCTCCTGTCGGAATTTGCAAAGGACCCTGGAGGAGCAGATCAGTGACATTCGGAGGCGGGAAGGTATGTGCCCTCTTGCATGTGTTTCCCTTTGGTTTTTCCACGTGGAGGGCCTTGGCTGAGCTTGAAGAAAGTCCTAAAACTTAAGTAGGGGATGGGGAAGCCACGGGATTTCCTCTGGGTTCTGTGTTAATGTTGGCTCTCCCAGTCTGCGTCCACCTGGCTTTGGCCTTGGTGCAAAGGCCCAGCGCGTCATGTCCGTGCCTCAGAGGGTGTGCCGGGGGGTGGTACCTCGCTGCCTCTGCCGCGCTCTCATCACTTGGTACTTCTAGATCCGCGTCACCTCAGGGCCCACCACGTCTGGGCTCTGCCTACCGGGGTACCCACTACAAAGCCTGCACCACACAGACCCACAGCCTGGAGGTTGCCGTTTTGCGTTGAAACTTCGCGTTTAGCGTTGTCATGACCACAAAGGGATTCATTAGGGAGGGACACAGGGTGAGGGGGTGAGGAGCCTGTGGTCTTTGCATTGCTCTGCTCATCACAGCAGCACTTGGCCCGCTCCCCCCCACCCCCCCATTGGGATGTGACGTTTGCTGCAGAGGAAGCAGACCCTGACGTAGGTGACCAGAGATTCTCTTTTCTTAGAT
The DNA here is from genome assembly GCF_027475565.1 of Acinonyx jubatus. Taxonomy (NCBI): domain Eukaryota; kingdom Metazoa; phylum Chordata; class Mammalia; order Carnivora; family Felidae; genus Acinonyx; species Acinonyx jubatus. Next base: position 14,569,823 of record NC_069391.1, read on the forward strand.
CTAGCAGCCCATTTTCTGTACTTGGTGTGCTCACTACCACAGAGGGCTCCGGGGCCAGTGAAAGATACATCGGGCACGTGTATTTCCCTGGAGCGCTACCCTTGAGGGTCACATCTCATTTTCCTGTTTTCTTACCTAAACAGAATCACTCCCCCATTTAAACCGAAACCACCATTTGCCTGTGCCGCTCAGAATGCTCCCTAGGTGCAGCACTTCGTGTACAAATTATAATTCAGAAAAGGCCGCAGTGAATGCCTGCAGCCCATGATGAAACCATACATTGAGATATCAGCCTGTAGAGAAAGAGGGAAAATTACTTTTGCTCCAAAGGTGGTGCATTAAACTCCCTATTTGTACTTATTCCCCCTTGTAGCAACCCCCTGCCCCCCTTCTCCCAATTCAAATTGCCTTACGTGGATTGTACTGGGATTGGTCTTGGAAGGATCTATTTCTGATATTCTTTTGCTCTCCATCGCCCCCCCCCCCCTTTTTTTTTTGCAGAAGAACCATTTTCATTTTATAGCGATCAAACATCTTACCTGAGTATTTGCCTTGAAGAGCACAATCGGCTTCAAGTGGAACATTTTTCTCAAGAAGAACTTAAGAAAAAGGTATTGACCTGTTAACTTTCCGTGCTTTGTTGGTTATTTGTTGTGTCTTGGGCTCCTGATCCTGAGGTGTAAGATTGTGAAAGCCCCTTTCCTCTCCTTTCTTCCCTCTCTCTCGGCCGGTCTTTGTTCCTTTGGTGTATGTTACCTCCCGTGCCCTCCCTCGTGCCTGATACCCTCCTTCTCAGGCTTGAGGCCCGGCCCAGGCTTGATCTCCTCTAGGAAATGCTCTCTATCCCTCCCTCAGGTCATTCTCTTCTCTTCTCAGACCTGACTGCATTCGTGTCATGCTCATAATGACCTGGAATGATCTGGTTACTCATCTGTGACCCCATCAGGTTGTGAGCGGCTCGAAGTTAGTGATTGCATTTTATTTATTTTTGATTTTCCAGTATCTACCACACACAGTGGGAGTTAATACCTGCTTTTTGAAAGAATAAAGGTCCAGGTTTGCTGAGTAAATCTTTTTTAAAACTAGAAACCAAGTTTCTCAACCTGTTGGTTGTTGGTGTGGTTAGAGTGGTTTAGTGTTTCAAGAGCCTAAGAACCACTGCGAAGAGTAGGAAATGTGAGCTCAGAGGAGACTGATTTATTATAAAATTACCATATATGTATGACAGATTCGGTTTCTGCCTTGGGCTAGCTGACATTCTGGTAGAGTAGCAGACATGTGAATAAGTAATTGCATTGTGGAGGGTGAGGGTCGCTGAGGTAGGCGGGTGTGCAGGGTATAGGTCGCAAAGGCAGCAGAGGAGGAGGGGTTAATTGCTAGGGGGTCGGGGGATCCTCACTTGATCAGAGGAGGCTTTTCGACAAGTGAGGCCTGAAGTGGGTTTTGAAGGACGAATAGGAGCTTGTCTAGGTGGAGGACTTTTTCAGCAGCAAGAGACGGAGTAGGTGCAAGGCACTAAAAGTAAAAAGTCGAAAGGAGAATTTAAAATTTTTCAGGATTTTGGGAGGAGCGGAGCACAGAGCGCCAAGGCCTCTTAGTTTTGGAAGGTAAAGAAAACGAGGATCGCTGACAGCACCTGCGGCAGCGTTAAGGCCAGGAACCAGGTCACTCGCGGTTGGCACTCGGCAGGTGTTTGCGGAGTCAGAGGGTTTTGTTCTTCTCACTCCCGCCTTGCGGGGTGGGTCTAGTTTGTGTTCATGTTTGGCTGTATTGGACATCTGTGTGTAGTCAGGGTGGGACGTCCCACTTTATCTGAGGGGCTAACGATTACTCCGTTAAGAAGCCTGTGAAATGACCGGCCGGCGGGACTTGAAGCTTGCAGGGAACGGAGGTGGCGTCTGTGAACTGCTTATGTACCTGGTCCAGCAAAGCCCTGTCTGGGGGCTCTGAGGGCTCAGCTCCAGGCCCGCTCTGCCTCTGGGGGGGCAGCTGCCCTTCCCCACGCGGCGAGGCACCTTGGCCATCCTTGTATGTCATTTAGGCCCCTGGACACCCCCAGCGGGCGAACCTTGGGCAATGAACTTCTTTGTTCGGTGGCTCCTCATTGTAAAATAGGGATAGTCATTCTAGCCTGTCCACCTCCTCAGGACTTTTGTAAGGAATGAATGACTAAAGCTTGCGGGCGTATTTCGGTAGCTGTCGATTGCTTGGTGTTGGAAGACGATTATTATTACTGACATCGCTGGGTAGGTATACAAAGAAGAGGGTCGATGCTATGAAAGAAGACTGACGCAGTCTCAGAAATGTCCGTCTCGGGGCTTTTCCTCCAGAGGACCCCAGGTACGAGGCAGAGATCGTATTGGCCGTCGCTAGTGGGGCACGTAGATGGTGCCAACGTCCTCAGTGCACCGTGACCGTGATCACCTTCAATCCTCACAGTAGCCCATTCCACAGATGAGGAAATGGAGGCTTAGCGCAGGATCACTCTGCCTTGAAGCGGTGGCCGTGGGATTAGAACACAGGCATGCTAGTGGTTTTTCACCATACCCCGCCTAGCCTGAAGTCTGGAACCAGCTGCCTGAGTCTCCATAATTGTGATGCTGGAGAGTCTGCTCAGGAGAAGGTCTGTGTGCAGGGCCGGGGCCCAGGGGCGCTGAGGTCGGCTTGTGGGTCCCCAGCTCTATCTCTGCTCTTATCTCTCAGGTTAGTGACCTGATACAGCTGGTGAAGGAACTGTATACAGACAACCAGCACCTGAAGAAAACCATTTTTGATCTCTCCTGCGTGGGTTTCCAGGGGGGTGACGGACCTGAGGCAACAGAGCAAACAGAGGTAAGAAGAAACATTCGTGTTACGCGCCGACTACAAAACGGTAACCACCCCCCGAATGTCCTCAGACGGCACCCGTCCTGAGGAGGCCCCTGTAGAAGCTGCCTTTGCTGGACGTGGTTTTGAGGGCCCTGCTAGGTCCTCCTCACGTCCGGGTTCTGTCTGCATGGACACATTGGGCGTATTTTGATACCTTTGACTCCCGAGTCGGGCCCTGGGGTCTGGGCCACGGATGGCGCATCTGGATGGGTGGGATGGCCTCAGAGGGATCCCGAGAGTCGCCGCATCACCCAGGTAATTTGAGTGGCGTAGATGCAGCTTTAATGAATGACTCTGTTAACGTGGAAAAGCACATGTGTAAACACATTTTTCATTTTCTTGGTGTGTTAATCTTCTGAATTCTCTGCAACTTGTCACTCATGGCCTCTGGACCGGTGGCTCTGACTGGATGTGTGTCGTCCCTTCGCGCACGTAGCCGGGACCCCTGCGCTCTGCCTCGTACAGGGGACGTGGTGGGGAGCACACAGCCTGTGCCAGCACAGCCCTCGAGCCCGGCTTCCCAGCTGTGGGAATTTTCTGCCCGTGGCATTGGAAAGCCCGGAAGGGCCACGAAAGGTTAAATCACGGTGTCTCTGCAAGGACCGCAGAGAGCGTGTGGTTCGCTGGGCTCGTGTACCCGCAGGGCGAGTGAGAGGCCCACTCTGTTAGCCGTCCAGCCCCGTGGAGAGAGCGGGGAAGCCTTATCCGGCCTGGTGACATCCGGGCGTCTGATTCTCCGTTCTCGGCCTGTGCGTACAAAAGGGGGCCTGAAGTCGTGTCGCTGAGAAAGAGCCTGTCCCTCCCTTTAGCCCTTAACTGGCCTCGCTCCCCCGGGCGTCTGTGAAGCCTTTTTCAGGGGACCGGGGCTGTACTGGCCACGAGGTGCGGGAGGACCTTTTGTCTCTGGGTCCCGGGCCCCTCAGTCTTCCTGCTGACGGTTGTCTTGAATTCGGCCTAGCTGGCCAGGTAAAAGGAGGTCTCGTTGCCACATTCCGGGAAAGATCCGTCAGCCTTGAAGCTGTCTCCTCCCGCCTTCAAAGGGGGAGCCGCTCAAAGGTATCTACGTTTCGCTCAGGCCATCTGCTGTCTTTGAGGGAGGAAACGTTATTGATCGTAGCCTCCCGGGCTCCAGATGATTTTGGAAACTAAGAATATCTGCAATCCATTTAGGGAGAAACAAGTCTCTTGGTTTGTTTTCTCCAAGGCAGCATTTTTAATAAGCAGCTCATTCTTCACCCACTTCATTTGAGTCGTAAATGGCGAGTTTGTTTGTTCATTTGCCCTTTGAAAAAAATCTGTTAAATGTCCCATTATGTCCTTTGGAGAACAGAGGCTTTTTCCTCTTCCCACTCTGAGATCTTAATAACCAGCCGATTCGGATTTGAGTCATTTGTCAGATTGCACTTCAGCTTGATGTTCCCTGTGAATACATTTGTCCTGTGTAGCAGTGTTCCATCTTCCCCCGGAATGGGATGGGAGGATCCCAAGATCCGCATGGGAAGGAGGCTGTTCCCACGGTGATCCTGAGCCAAAAGGTTGCGGGGGTGAGGGTGGGCCGGCAGAGAGGGGCCGCTGCCTCTCCCCAGGCCAGTTCCTCGGGAGCGGGAGCTCGAGCGCGTGTGGTTCTGCTCGGAGGGGGACCGGAGACGCCCAGGCTGTGCACAGCCTTGTCCCAGCAGCCGGGCTCGCGGAGCGGGGGCTGGGCACCATTCCCACTAAATGAGAAAAAGTCGGGCGGGGCGGGGGAGGGAGGTGGTGGGAAGCAAATCGCTTTTGTGTTTTTAAAATTCAGTATTTTTCTCCAGTGTTTAATTAACCCACAGCATTGGGTTAAAATAGAGAAAAGAAATTACCCCGATCCTGTCACTTTAAAACACGCATAGTTAATTAACATTTTGGAGTCCTTCCTTCTCTGTTTGTGTGTATGAACATGTACAGGCCCACAACGCATATACGGTTTCGTTTCCTGTGTCTTCCCAATTGCTGTATTCCAACATAGCATCTCATTTTACCTAACGAAGGCACTGAAATTTAACTAAGCCCCTGATTATTGTTGGACATGTAGATGGTTTCTAGAGAGTCACTCTTTTCAATTACCTGATGAGGGTCTTTGGACCCAAATCTCTTTCTGGGTTTAGGATTTTTGTCCCCTGAGACTGTATTGGGTATTACGTATCCCAGATACGTAACTTGTAGGTCAAAAGTACAGATGTAGAAAGATACAGGTATAGAAAAGCATACCATTTATTTTCATAGAGGCTCCCCCTGCAACTTTTAATTTGACAAGGGGTCTGAACAGGGGGAGGCCCTTGATACGGTTTGTCGGGTTTGTCCTCAAAACGGATGCCCTGGAATGGGCCCCCTCCAGCTGGCGAAGACCACACTTACTCCCCGCGTGTGGGCCGTTCACTTCAAAACCAGCCAAACAAACAAAAGACTGAGGACAGGTGTCCCTTGGTTTTAAAAGTGCCTTAAAATAGTCACAGATCGGTTTGTCGCTATCTCTTCATGTTTGTTTACTGGTTATTAATTTATGTGCTTGAGAATTGATGCACAGGAGTGACTGGAGCAGCCAGCAGTCAGCGTGCTGCTGAGCCTGCTTTGCGGGCAAACCCCGAGCTGTGTGATGTGTGACACCGTCCCCTCTAAGGGGCAGGACGTCGGATACGTGCGTCAGTGCGCAGAAGGGCTTAGTCTCTATGAGGACTAACATCCCTATTTGCTTACGTCACCATTTTTAGAAACGGCTAGAGAACTAAGATCTTTTTTTTTATTTTTTTTCTTCCTGGAGGGCAAACAACGGATTGAGGGGCATAATTTAATTGAACGCAGAAATTGGAAGGGCCGTCATTCTGAATCAGAAGTAGGCCTTGTGTGACTCTAGAGGACAGACATGGTACTCCGAAGCGGAAGGTGCTGGTTAAATTCTGCTATTAGTAACAGAATACAATTTCGTTTGTCCGAAGCAGATTTGATTTCATTAAAAGGAGGCGCTTTCTAACCGTCTGACTTCCTAAGTTACTATGAATTTTACATGATGGATAAAGAGCCCTTGGCACAGTGCCTGGCGTGTAGTAGGCACTCAGTAAAACAGTTAATTTAATTAAAACATTTTTATTAAGTTTATTTCGAGAGACAGAGACAGCATGAGCGGGCGACGGGTAGAGAGAGGGGGAGAGAGAGAATCCATGCAGAGCCCGACACGGGGCTCAAACTCATGAAACCGCGAGATCGTGACCCGAGCTGAAACTGAGAGTCGGACGCTAACCACCTGAGCCCCGCAGGAGCCCCAGTTTCGTTTAATTTTTTTAGTAAGTTAGTGGCCGAGTTGGGCCTGCAGCCTTCTTCTGGCTCCTGTTCCGTGTTTTCGTGACACCACGGGCCAGTGCTGCCGAAGTTTACCGTGCATGTGACTTTCCCGGGGAATCTCGTTAAAGATTCTGGTTCCATCAGTCTGGCATGGGGCCCGAGAGTCCACATGTGTCGTGAGCTTCTGTTGCTCCGAAGGACACCCTTGGGGCAGCAAGACCAGAGGTAATCCCGAATACTTTTTGGTCTCAGCTCTCATTTTGAAAGATTCTGTTCGTTCCTTTGCTCTTTCAGCAGGTACTTTATTGTGCACCCCGCGTTGTTAAAAATGAACGCAGACGTGAGCCTGCCCCAGCCGCTACGTCGGGCACAGAAGCTGGGGGGCAGGTGCCCCTGGGTGTGGGGAGGACTACGAAGGAAGAGCACGGTGTGCCGAGGGAGTGAGCGGACAGGGGTCTGGCCTTCTCTTGAGGTCGAGGGTAATTCTTCCTGGAGGAGGAAGGAGAGCCCGAAAAGCAGGTCAAGAAAGAGTAACCCAGGAGGCTGGGGCAGAACCAGGATGGTGCAGACGTTACGGAGCGATGCTTTAAGGAGGGGTGTCCACTCGGGTCAAGTACTGTCAGAAGACCAGAAAAAAGTGGTGGGAAGTTGTCAACGAGTCGTTCACGTGTGGAGCCAGGGACATTTCTCTCTGTCCACAACACTTAATTTCTTGGCCGTTGCTGGAAATTGAGTTTACTTTTAATTTTGACCAAGTCGGCAGAGGTAAAGAGAAATGAACGTTGATCCTGCTTTCGCTGTATGGGGTAGTGGTGTGGTTGTGGTTCTGGAAATGAAGAATGGCTTGGAGGCTTTTGAAATTTCAACTGGGAACGACGTGGGTTAACAGTACTGTGCTTAGCTTAACTTAAGGGGAGACCCTTCCTTTATCCACAGGGTCAGGGATGAGCTTCTCTGTGCCTCTTCCCTGAGCCAGTGTGGGTTCCATCTCCCGTGTTGGATGGTCTCTGGGGACCTTTCACGTGCAGTTTCTAGAGAGCGTCAGCGACAAAAGCCACAGTGCCAGAGGTGGGGTTAGACACTTCTTTCAAGAAGCTTGGAGAGAGGCAGGGACGCTCAGTGACCAGAGCTGTTTGGGAGCAGAGGGAGACTGTTGTTTTGTTTTTTAAAGATGGGAGAGACTTTCCCCCAGAATTTTATCCTGAAAACAATTTAAACACCTCCACGTGAGAAGAACCTGATGGTGAACACCCACACACTCCCCACCTAGATCCTGCTGTTAACATGTCCCACCGCATTCACTCCATCTGATCTTTTTGATACATTTTAATGTAAGTTACAAATACCTGTGCCTTTCCCCTGAAATACTTAAACACGAGTATCTTAACTTCAGTATGTGTTTACAGTTATTTTTCCTTTTAAGGTTACATTTATGTACATTGAAATGTAGAAATCGTAAGTCTGTGTTTGCTCAGATATACAAACGTATGTACCTGTGTAACCCACACCTCCGCCAGACCCCTCAGCGTCCCTTCTCATCAGTTCTCACTGCTCCCCCCCAGCCATTTTTCTACTTTCGACCCTCGTGTGTTAGTTTTGCCTGTGCTAGGCCTTCACAGGAACGGAATCATCAAGTAGACTCTTTTGTGTAAAGCGTCTTTCACTCGGCATTCTGTTTTTTGAGGCTCATCCATGTTGTTACGTGAACCAACAACATGGTCCTTTTTATTGCTAAGTAGTATTCCATTGCACAGGTACATTAAAATTTGTTTCTTTGTTCCGCTGCTGCTGATTTGCATTGTTTTGGTTTGGGGACATTATGATAAAAATTGATCTGAACACTCACGTACGGGTCTTGAGGTTTTCACTCTTCTTGATGAATACCTACGAGTAGAATTCCTGGGTCATAGGTTGATTCGTTTTATAGGAAATTGCCAGTACTGTTTCCACAGCAGTCTAACATCTTCTACTCCCGCCAACAAGTTTGAGAGCCCTGGTTGATCTTTATCACCTGAGAGTGTTTTGGTAACGAGGGAAGATGCCAGCAGAGGGAGAGAAGCCCCTGGCCCGCGTGGAGAAACTTGACGCCTTGGTGAATATATTCGTACGCGTCCGGCCTGTTTAATGTTTCGTAGTTTAGGGAGCTCTCATTTGTGAGATCATCGGTTCCGTTTGATCGTGCCTGCAGATTTGGCTATGATTAGGTTGAATGTGTTCTGGTCTTGAAAAGGTTTCTAGAAAATGACTTAATGAAGGCAAATTGCTTTGCTTTGTTTGCTTTCTTCCCAAATAAGGGTTTCCTATAAAAGGAAGATCAGAAAAACGTAAGTTGGTCTGGGAAAATTAGGGACTGGATGTAGGAATTGCTAAGTAAAACTATAGAGACAGAACCTTAGAAATCTCATGCACAACACGCCCGGCAAGTGACTCAGCAAGCGACACTTGAGTGCAGAACTTACAGTTTCATCGGTGAGGAGAGGTTTAGTATAATTTTTGCAACAGCTCCGACTGATTAGCTTCCCGGGTGTGGCCACCTCTCCTCTCCCATTTTGATTTTGTTAATCCAGGTGTCCCAGGACTGGAATTTTCTCTCTTCCGGAGAGCTGGGATCTGGCCGTCTCAGGAACATCGTACTGCCTGTTCTGGAGAATGCACAGTGCAGAAGCTTTGGGCCTTCCGCCTCTTTAAAGCCTTAGGGATTTATGCAGTCTTTATAAAAGACTGCTCTTCGTCTCCAAAGCGTAAAGTTACCGTCCGGCAAGGTCGATACTCTACTCATTAGCGATGAGGACTTTCTTGTCAACAGAATGATAGCATTGTTGGGACTGTCCATCTCAGCTCTGTGACAGTCCAGAAGGAGGTTTATGTGCTGGGCTAAATAGGAGACGTGATGCAGAAATCGGGCAGAGCATAAATTTCATTTACTGCTTTCTTGCTATTTGATACTTTCAATTCCGTCAGTAGCTTTTTCCTGAACTCTTGTTACTTTTATATAATCTGAAAATGAATTTAGCAACGGCAGGAGTGGCCACAGCACAGCAGACAGCATTCTCGATCTACAGCAGCTCGGGGAGGGCCTGCCAGGGCAGGGGAATGGCTTTCGTCATTTCTCGGGGCCTTTGTCCTGACATTATGCCCGATCCTGGGCAGCTGCGTGTGATTGGCTAGAACCAGCATCTCTAACTTTGGTTAATTTTTATTTCATCGGCTTTGGCATTCGTTTCTGCCTCCTTTTTGGTTTGTTTTTTGTTTTGCATTAAAAAAAAAAAAAAAAAAAGACATCGCTGACTTATTCATACATATTCATGCTGCGCACTTTTTTGGGTTGCGTTTTCACACCATTCCATGCTCCATGTAGCTTCTGGCTAGCAAGGAGGACGAGGACACGACCAGACTTGGAGAGGATGACGAGAATAACTTCCTGAGCGACCAGCTCTTGGAGCAGAGCAACAAGGTAGGAACGTGGCGGTCCACCCCGATTCTGTCCTCCCCTCGCTGTGCCCAAGCCAGTCCTCCAGTTTGGGATGAATCCGTTGGCTTTTCTGTTCCTCGTACCTGTGTCGAGTGTTTGCCGTGTGCCAGTGGAGAGCAAAGACACTGAGTCTCTCTCTTCTCAGACCCCACACGGGGCGGAGGGCCCGTCAGGGGACAGGAGGACATACGTAGGGCTGCCAGTAAAAACAGGGTTGTTGTAAGAGAATAACAGGCTTTGGATGTTGGACCTGGTCAGATCCTTAGAGATCTAAACCCGCCCATTTGTTTCATGCGTTGGAAATTGAGGCCTGTGAGGGGAGGGGGTTTCTCCAGGACGCAGCGTCAAGTCAGTGGCAGAGCCGAGGTGAGGGCCCTGTCCCTGGACTGCTGCGAAGTCCCAGATCATGACCGGAGTGTGAGGACTCCCTTCTCGGGGGCCCCCTCCGGTCCCCTGATATGAAACCCAGCTTCGTGTCGTCTGGGCACTGTTGAGAATTTGACTCCTTCCCTGTAGAACGTTCTTCCAGTCACATCCATACTGGGCATTTGGAACAAACATTCTCCCAACTTGAAAGAACCCGAGAGACTAGGGCACAGTGGGAGATAGGAGGCTGGAGGCTTGGCGTTTGTGACCTTCAGAGTGTTCGAGTTCTCGTGGTCGTGAATGGGATACCATTAAGAGGTGGATGGTTTGGGTGAGCAGAGCAGCTCCGAGTGGGCGCTGATTTTAAATCTTGCTGTGTATCTTCATGACCTCCGTTGACCCTTGCTTAACCCCCAAGCCCGAGTTTTTCTCAGGGGAGTTAACACATCCTTGCTGGAGTTTTTGTGATATTTAAATAGAAAGGTGTGTACCAAGTGCTCGGTAAATGCTATCACTCTTTTTATCAGCATCTCCGAGACCTTTCCTTCTTTGGAAGTTGCTTATTTAGATGGATGTAATAACTAGGTTGGTGGCAAACAAGACCCTATAAATAACGGCTCGTTTGTGTGGGTCTTGTCTTCCATTTAAAAATCTTAATCATTTCACAAGTGTGAGAGAGGGGTGTGATGGCTAGTGTGTATATCACCAGTAATGAAGTCAAGGGGAGTTATTTATAGACGGGTAGAAGAGATTTACAGCTTTGGAAAGGGGGAGAAAGAATGCTAATTGCAGCACCTCCAGACATGCCCAGCACAAGCTTTAACTAGATGCGTCCTCGGTGCCACTCCTTCGGGGCCCTCGGTGACCCAAGAAGGTGGATCCGTAAATAACATCCCCCTGGGAGTTTAGGAGCTCTCTTCTTTTCCTAATGAGACAAATCAAAGTCATGTTAATCAGGATGTATCTGTAAAGAGTGAGGCACCTTTCTGGTAGGTAACGGGGAGGATACACTGCAAGAAGTAGATGATAGATGTCCACAAGGTCGTTGATGGCACGGGCTCCCTACCCTTCCTAGGAAGAACTTGCTAGGAGCTGGCCAGGGGGCGGGGGGACGCATGCCTGGTGGGCAGGACGCGGTCCTTCCTCTCATTTTTTTTTCTCGTGGTCACCCGGGGAAGTGGCAGTGTTCTCCCCATTTTGTGGATGAGGGAACCGCGGTCAGGAGAAGTGACATAGACCTGTCCGTGCTCTTGTGGGAGCCCCTCCGCCGCAAGGCACGTGTGTGGACCTTCGAGCCTGAGCCCGCTCTGTGCCCTCTCCTGCTTTCCTTCTCCCTCTGGCTGGCTTGCACTGCTGATGCGCTCTCTGCCTCCGTCCTCTCTCTCTCCTGCACGCACCCCCTCACTTTCTTCCCAGGTCCGTATTTTGACCAGATACTCTGATTTGCAGGTTGCGGAGGATTATTCCAAAGGAGGTTGCAAAAATGGATATTTGAGGCACACGGATTCCAATATTCTAGATTCCGACGGCGCCCACAAGCCTGGCTGCCCCAGAGACCGGAGTCTAGAAGAAGGTGAACTCATGAACTTGCTTGCCCCGTTTTTCAGTGAGAAGGCCACGTTGTTACTGGAATCCAGGTAGACATGGGGCCCCGGTAGTGGTTTCTTTCTCGGGTGTGAGGGGAGAACAAACTCATTTTGCTAAATGGATTTAGATGGCGGTGCTGTGTAATTTAGCCGAGAGAGCCACCGAAATGTCTTGGAAGGAATCGTGCCAGTCAAGCAATTAAGTAATTAGGCTGCACGCTAGTGGCTGGGAGGGGACTTCAGCAAAGCCTCGTGCAAGCCCAGTATAGAGAGCGAAAGCAAGCTTTCCTCTGGAATCGGTCCTGGGAGCCCCGGGAAGGGCTGTGTCTGGCTGTCAGCGAGAGGAATCAGGCCTGCGGAGTCTCTTCCGGTTTCTGCAGCAGCTTAAAAACTGCCATTGTAGTCGTGACTCGCGGTTTTATGTGGAGCTTGAACTGAAATTCTCGTCTCATCATATCTGCCGGGGGTCATCCTGTGTGAGGAAATACCTCGGGGTGTTTGCCTTAAAACGAGAAAGGAGAAACGTTCCGCACGTTTGTGTTTTTAAAATTAACCTTTGGGAGCAGATTGTCCCCCTCCCCGCTTCCCATTCTTCTGAGTCCGTCGTGGCAGCTGCTTGGGCTTTGGGGCCAGAAGGAGCCGCGCTTTCCTCTCTCAGGGCCCCCGGCCTCTCCGGCCACTTCCTCGGGAGCCGCGAGGAGGAAGAAAACACCGCTTAAGGAAAATGGCAGGCGGGTGGTGTGTGTTCAGTGAAAGTGTTGCGCTCTCCTCCAGTGTAGACAGAGAAACGGAGCCGCTAACTCCTGCCCGTGACTCTTGGCAAGAGCCAGGAACCCCACTGTCTCTCCCGTCGGTGGACTGAGCCTCATCGGCGTTTCTGTAGCTAAAATAGGACTGGATCATTCTGTCATTGTAAGCTCAGGCAGGCTGCCCCTTCCCCAGTCCCTGGCATCCGCCCAGCATTTTCCTAGTGCGCATCCTCTTGGGGGCACATGTCTAGTGCCTCTCCTGGTTGATTGTCACAGGGAGTTAGGTGCCCGTGGTTGACGCTCGAGAGTTGGAGGATTTTCTCCACGTCAGGGTCCCACACGTTACATCAGAGCTCGAAGATGCAGCTCTCCTCTGGGAAGCGCCTAGGGATGCGCCTGGGTGATGTGAGTGGGGGGATGGAGGGGGAGGAGCAACGGGCCGTGGTGGGCATGTGGGACACGGGGGGGTGGCCTCCCTGCTGGTGGGCGGGAGCTTCTTAGGCCCTACTGACGGTTGCGGTGTGAGCACAGGGGCTCGCAGCCTTCCGGTCTTTCAGCGGAAGCCCCCAAATTATATTCTAAGGCTCTTGATTTTTGAAAACGCAAACCTAGTAACGTTTTTCCAGAAAGCATTTTCTGGGCCAACGCCCTGCCTGCCAGGGGGCAGGCTTGTGACAATCCGTGGTTCCGTTACCTGTGCCCTGCAGGTGACTGTTCTGTAGGCTTTCGGGCCGCGCTGGCCACTTGTAGTGTCAGAAAAGGCTTTCTTACACCAGCCTGAATCTTCCGTCTTGTTCTCCGGACAGCTGTCCTTCATGGTGCACTGCTGAGGCCCGTGACAGTGGACTCGTGGCTCCGAGGGCCCTCCTGCAGGCCCGACCGTGGTCGGCACCCCCGTCCGGCACACACACCGGGCATCACGTGCCCGGTCGCGTTGCACCCTCACGCCGGCCTTGCATGCCGCCTGTGTGGCGGTAAACACGGGAGCCGACCTCTGGGGACCTGACTTTCCCTTAGCAAGTAAGTGCTAGGAGCTGTTGGCGAATTTTCTGGGATAACCAGGATTTTGATCGGTCAGGGAAACACCAGCCTTCCGCTTAGGAGTTCCCTTTGGGTCCAGGCCGCCACCGTCTGTCGCCTGGACTCCGGCAGCACGACCTCCTCTACTGTCCGTTTGCCACAGAGAGGCTGCAATGATTTTTTTTTTTTTTTTTGACCAAAGTGACCTTTTTACTTTACTTTACTTTACTTTACTTTACTTTACTTTACTTTACTTTACTTTACTTTGAGAAAGAGACAGCAAGCAAGCAGGGGAGGGGCAGAGAGGGAGGGAGAGAGAGAGAGAATCCCAAGCAGACTCCATGCTGTCAGTGCAGAGCCTGATACAGGGCTCAAACTCCCCAAGCGTGAGATCATGCATGACCTAAGCTGAAGTCAAGACGTGGACGCTTAACCGACTGAGCCATCCAGGCGCCCCGTGCCACAGTGATCATTCCGTTCCATGCTTGAGACCCTACAGCGGATTTCCATTGCCCCTACAGTAAGATCAGAGCTTCCTGACCTGGCTCCCGCCTACTTCTCTGTCCTTATCACCTCCCCGTCTTGCTCACCGAGCTCCGGCCACGTAGACCTCCTCTCTGCTCCTCAGGCATCCTGGCTGGTTCTCACCTCAAGGCCTTTGCAGTGGCCGTTCCTTCTAGCTGGAGGGCCTTTTTCCTAGGTGTATGTGTGACTGGTGGGGTCTCGGCCAGACATCAGCTCTGTTGCTGACCACGAACGGGAAACCTTGCTTCTACACACGGTCTCAGGACCTTCTCCCTCCTTTGCTTCCCTCCCTCAGTTCATAGTACTTATCATTGCTCTACCTGGTCTTATTTAGTTATCGACGTATGTCTGAATGTCTGTCTGTCTTCTTAATGAAATGTGAGCCCCTCGATTCCTTTTCACCATGCGCGCCTGCTGCCTTACATGGCAGGTGGGAGGTGCTCCATAAAATATTTCAGTGAGTGCAGATGATCAAAAAATTAGCAAATTAGAAACAGGGTAGTGATTCTTTGGAGTCCGAAAGATCTGGGTTCCGGTCTTTTTTCTGCCCCTTTGCTAAGGGATGCGGAATCTTTACGAGCCCGTTTCTGCATGTGTAACATGGGGTTAGCATTGCCTCACCTCCTCGTCTTACGGTGACGACTAAATGTAGTCAGTGTGGGGCACCTGGGGGGCTCAGTCGGTTAAGCGTTTCGATGCCGGCTCAGGTCGTGATCTCGCGGTTTTGGGGATTGAGCCCCACGTCGGGCTCTGAGCTGCTAGCTCAGAGCCTGCCGCCCACTTGGAATTCTCCCTCTCCCTCCCTCTCTCTGCCCTTTCCCTGCTCCCGCTCTCTCTCTCAAGTCAATGAACTTAAAAAACGATGAATGTAGTCAGTGTATTTAAAGGATCTGACACACTTAAGCGTTTCACAAACGTCCGTTCGTCTCCCTTTACACCTTTTCTCTGTGGCAGAGATTCTCAGGAAGGGTGTATCAACAATGTTTGGGGCTCTGGCGAGACCCTCGACTGAACCATTAAAAAGGTCCTGATCACAGCGATGGCTTAATGAATCCGTTGCTCAGATTCCTGGCAAAGTAACACTTGAAATGTTTTATTTAACAGCAACCCCACTTTAGTATATTGTAATGGCCTCTTTCGCCACCTCTTACTACCCATTTGTAAAGTCTTTTCCCTGGGCTTCACTGTGTGTTGTTTGTGGTGAGTAACAGGCCTCCTTTGGCTAGCTGAATAGCGATTGTCATTATTTTTAATCTATATTAAGGGAAGGAGAGGAAAGGAAAATTTAGTTTAACGTGCTTAAAGTACCAGAAATATTTTTAAAGTCTGGATTTACTAAATTTTAAGATGGGTTGTGTCGTCTAGATGATTCCATATTAGGAGTGAAAAACGCACCATACATTTTAATTTTGTCTTGTAAGCTGTTTGATTTTTTACCCTGCTTCGTCGTGCCGTGGCTGTGTGATTTGAATGGAATCGCCTCGGCCCCAGAGCTAGACGATGGGAATCCAGACAGCAGTAGGGCCTCCCCCTGCCGGTAGAGGGCTCAGCGGGGAAGGTGAGACCAGGGCTCATGCCCGAGTGGCGGCAGGGACACCGGGAGGGGGACGGCCAGGGAGCCGTCTGTAGAGGCTGGAGGGATTGCAGAGAGAAGAGAGAGGGCGCAACACGGATGAGGGCCTCTTCCGTCCCCTGTCACTACCACTACCGATTGCCCCGACCTCTCCTCCTGGCAACCCTTTCCTGGAAGTTAACAACAGCTCTCCCACTGGCCTTTCCTTTCCTTGCCCACTCTGTTCCCTTTTTTCTTCTTTTTCTGCCTCAGTCTCCTGGTTTCTTCTTTCTTAAATGAGTCACTTTTTCACCTTAAATGAGTAGCTTTTTCTCCTTTATGTTTTAGATGACTGACACATACTTACTTAAATTTTTTTTAATGTTTATCCGTTTTTTGAGAGAGAGGGAGTGCTTGAGCGGGGAGGGGCAGAGAGAGAGGGAGACACAGAATCCGAAGCAGGCTCCAGGCTCCCAGCTGTCAGCACAGAGCCCCACGCGGGGCTTGAACTCATTAGCTGTGAGATCATGACCTGAGCCGACGTCAGATGGTTAACTGGCTGAGCCACCCAGGCGCCCCTATACATAGTTATTTTAAAATCTTCAGGTTGCTTTATTGATATTATTTTCTTGAGTGTGAACTATGATCTTTTGGGTTGTGGCCTGTCTGGACTGTGCTTGGTTTGCCCGTGTAAGACAGCCAGTTCCGTCCCCCGTGCTTCGTCTTCCCCCTGTGGGGCGCTGCAGTCACCTCTGCTTGGCCCTCTGGCTCCTGAAATCTCCATGGTTTTCTCCACCATGTGTGGTTCTCCTCCTCAGTTTCTGACCTTTGGATAAATTGTACCTTGTCTTTGAGGCCTATAGTGCACCTTATGATATGTTTTTGTTAGGTATTTTTTGCTGTCACTTAAGTGTGTTTTGAGCAGGGTGGGTGGGTTTCCTGAATGTACTCACTCCTCCCCCTTGACAGAAGTCTCTCCGTTCATTCTTTCCACGGCAGCTAGAATCACCCCTGCAAAAGCACACGAGTGACCGGGCACTCTGCCACAGAGCCTTGCAGTGGCTCGCCTTTGCTGTCACGCCTCAGTTCCCCCCTCCTGGCTTTCAGCCTCACCCCCTTACCCTCCAGCATGTCTCATCTGTGTTCCCCTTGTTTGCCTGGCCTAGAATGTCCCATTTCCCTTTGCCCTGGACACCCTGGGATCGTGGCTCCGTAACCCATTAAAAGTTGTGCAGGGCCCATGTTTGCTTTTTTTACCCCGTGGAGCAATGATTTGTTGACATACCTTGTCTCCAACCCAGGCTAAGGCCTTGCAGGCAGTTTTGCACCCTCAGTGCCTGTCCCAGGGCCTAGCACAAGAAACACCCACAGGGATTCTTCTTGAACTGCTCTGCAGCCTTTTACATGCTGGCTTTGTTTGAGTTCCTGGGACAACAGAGCCTGAAGTAAGGATTCGGGTACAAGTGGCTTCTTGGGGATATGACTCCAGGGAGCAGAGTGAGTAAGGTAGGAATAGAGGCAAAGCCAGTAAGGGTTCCTGAGCGATCTGGTTGGTGCCATGGGCGGCCGCAGCGTTGTCTCTCCAGACATTGGAAGATGGGGACGTTTCCCCAGTAGCTCTCTTCCCCCGCTGCTTGAGGGTTCCCCTCCACATGTAAACTGGTTCTCACTTCCCACTGCCCTGCCGGGGGATCAGGGAGCCCTGGAAAAGCTCCAGTGCAGCAGAGAAAGGCCAGGAGTGCTTGAGGCGGGACTGTCTGTGTCTCCAGGTGCCGTCCACACAGCATCCACGCGGACTGAGCTGGGGTCCACGGGAGCCTGGGGCATGTGGCCAGGGGCACGAAAGGACCTGCTACCTATACACCCTCTCGTTGAATCCTCATCGCTGTCCTGTGGCGGGGGAGCCTGACCTTCCAAAGAGTCGCTGAGTTAGAACTTGAAGCCATTTTCGTGTGATTTCAAAGCCACTGCTCTTCCTATTATGAGTGGTTCACAGCATCCCTTCATTCAGCACCTATTTCCTGAGCACTGACTGTGTACCGTGATGGGCCTGCTCACTGATGGGTCCACGAGGTTGGTTGGATCCACGGCAGCCGTATTTGCCCCTGGATGTAGGAATGGAGCTGGGGGCGGGCGGACCTTTCACTTGTCAACAACACTTGATGACCCTGTTTGCTCCTTTCTAGGCCCAACCTGCGTCCTTAGAGCCACGTGGCCCTCACCTGTATATACTTGTGTTAAATCAATTGTCCTCCTCTTGTCCATGAAATAGACAAGGTAGTACCCACCTTGTGTGGTCACATGAGGTGACCTGGGATAAAATCTTTGGTGTGGGTCCCGGCACTTGTCGGGCGGTCAGTGTGCTTAGTTTAAGCAGGCTTTAGGCCAGTTGGGAAAACTTGGGACACTGGGTAGGGCACAAGAAAACCGAGTTCTTCTATTTCCTTCCCTTTTGGAAAAACAGGCCTGACCTTCTGAAAGTGCTGCGTGAACTACTTCTGGAACGAATATGCTTGGCAGAGCAGGGAGTTTCTGCAGAACACCTTGACGGTAAAACTGAGACGTCACTCAGGCAAATGGTTGTACAGCTGAGAGGTGAACTCGGACATTTCACCCGACCCAACTCGTTGTCCAAATCCCACGATGAACTGAAGTCGCCTCGGACGGCCCGGCTAGAAATGGCAGGTGAAGCATCCAAGCCGGAACCGAAAGATGCCTCCGTGCAGACCGTGACTGTGGAGGGTGACATGCTCAGATTCCAGCAGGAGGGCAAGAGAGAGGCTTGGGAAGAGAAGCCGCCGGATGCCGTGCTCCACATGGAGGGTCAGCCGGAGAACTTGTGCGCGATGTCAGAGAGGCACGTCACCCCCCTTGCCTTCCCCGGTGGGACCCACAAAGTAAGCTTGTTTGTATATTATTTATTAATTTCTTCTTTTATACAGAGGTAAGACTTCAAAACTCACCTCTGATCCCACTTGATTTATATAAAATCCAGTATCTCCCTCTACCTGTACTTAGTCTGGCCTCTACCTTGAGGTGTGTGTTTTGTCTTAACCTTCCCCCCAGCCCAGTCTTATTTATCTCTATAGCGTGACATTTATGCGGTTTCCTTATAGAGTCATATTTATGTATCTGTTTGTGTAGCTTTTTCTTTCATGCCGTGTACCAGGAACATCTTTCCTGGTAATGGCTTTGTAGAATTCCGTCGTGGGGAATGTGCCAGAAATTGTATGACTTCCACTTCCAGGTGGACTCTTACTTTTGTAGGTTGCAGCGAAATTGTGATGACTTGAGTCGGGCCGAGTCGGGCCGAGAACCTAGGTTTTCTCCTACGCAGACTTTCTGGTGGAGAGGTACTTTTCTGTGAGCTTTGTCTACATTCTCGTATCCTTACAACACCTGTCAGAGCTGAGGAAGCCAGATTTTGAATGCTCGCAGGTAGCCAGCAGTCAAAGGGTGGAGCTGGGACAGCCATGCCCTTTCCCAGGCTGGCCCCCAGCTCCTGCTGGCCCAAAGTGGTAGGGTCCGGTTTTGTTGGGTGAGTGCATTTTGCATCGGTCAAGATGCTGTCTCTATGCTTCTCCTCAAATACCATCACAGATGCCAGATTATTAAAAGCCAGGCTCTCTTGGCAGTGTTCGATTGGACCTTTTACTGAAATCCTCCTGGGCCAAGGGCTTGGGGTTGGTTGGTCCCGCAGCAGGGGGATGTGAGTGTTCTGGTGGAGAAGTAGGTCATGTTTCTAATAGAGCTCCAGCGATGGCTGTTGGTGTTCTTGTTTCTGATGGGTGTTTTGTATCTGAGAAATCAGCTGTACACACTGCTTCATAGCATCAGAATGGAGAATTAAGTTTATTTTCTGACCACTAAATTACTGCTTTTGTGCATACCAAAGGGAGTTAGATATATCATTAGCAAAATTGCTTTTGATTGTTTTAAATTATGCACCAAAACTGTAATTTCTAGAAAAGGGTTTTCTAAAGATATCAGTAAAGACAAAAAAAAAAAAAAAAGACACTGCCATTATATTAACGGTACTCCAGATGCAAATTTGTGCAATTTGGCTGGGATAGAAACGCTCTCATCTGCCCCCAGCCCTGTTAGTTTGTACCTGTGTATTAGGAGAGCTAGGTGTTTTTTTTTTTTTTTTCTCCCAGTTTATGCGGGGGATAGCCTCCTTTGTGTAGGAAAATTGCAAAATCGAATGAACTTATTAATTTCCCTGAATATATTTAAAAACTATTTATTTACTTATTTATTTTTTAGTTTGGAGTTCTCCTTCTTGCTCGTGTCTTCAAAAGGAAGGCAACTGTGTTTATTTTTTAGTGTCTTCTGTTTGTGCCAGGATTGTTTGTGCTAGATCATCACATTTAATCTTCTCAGGAAGCAGATGAGGTAGGTAGGTATTCCCTACATTTTACACATGAAAAATACAAGCCCGGAAAGGCTCAGAAAATGGTCCAGAGCCAGTCGGCTGCTAGGAGGAAGAGTAGGGCCGGAGGCCAGAGGCCAGCTTCAGAGGCAGACAGGGATATTCTACACAAACCTTTCCCAGGAAGGGAGGAACCCTCTTGTCACCATTCCAGACGTACCTGGGATTGCTTCAGGCCTGACCGCTCACCTTTCTCAGTGGCTCGGATGGGACGGGTGTGACCTGGAACCTGAGGCTGGCGCAGTGGCGACTTGAGGAAGTGCGTGGCGAGCGCCGGCTAGTGCCTCGTATGTGGCCGTGTGTGTGCAGGTCGAGCCCGGTGTGTGAGCCTTCCTGGCCCGCTTCCACCGCCAAGTGAGGAGTCCCGTCATGACATCTTGAATAAGGTGGTAGGTGGGACTCCGCTCAGCGTCCATAAGGTAGCATTTTGTGCGGTGTTATTTTAGAACCCGCGTTAGGTTGACTGACGGCAGTCTTCCAGCCTGAAATTGGCTTTGGCATTTGTGTACTTGCAGATATCTTTTCTCCTGCCATATGACACACAGATTTGGATCTAAGAATAAAGATTGGTGGAGACTGAGGACCAGGCAATTGACTGTTAGTTTCCAGTCCTCTCTGATGAGGCATGCACTTCCTCCCAGCTGGTCCCCTTCACCACCTCAGACTGTTCTTGTCCTCGAACCTGTTCTCTTCCCTCGAATTTCAGGACAGAGAGTGTCTCACTTTCCTTAACTGAGCAGCAGAGGCTGAAGAGCCGTTGCGAGGTCCACATCTCTAACCTTCTCGTCGTATGGCCTCGGACGGGTCGCTTGACATCTCGGTTCTCGGTCTGGAAAATAGGCCTGGTAATTTCTGTTATCCTGCGAGCTCTGGGAATGCAGTTTGCCTGAGGACTGTGGGAGAACGTGCTCGAAAGCATCGTACATCCTAGAACGTGCAAGCAGGGCTCCTGCCTCCCTTTTCCTTCTTGGGAGACCTTGCTGATGTCATCATTCCCAGGGTCCCAAGTATTTCCTGTTTTCCTCTCAGGTTCCTTCTCTTCTGCTTAAAAAAATTAAAAAGAATAATAGCTTCATTGAGGTATAATCCACATATTATACAGTTTATCCGTTTAAAGTATGTAGTTGCAGTGGTTTGTTTCGTTTTCTTTCTGTACGTACAGAGAGTTGTGGAACCATTACCGTAATAAGTTTTAGAACGTGTTCATCATCCAGAAAAGAAACCCTGACCCATTAGTGGTCACTTGCCATTTCCCCCCGTCTGCCCTAGCTGTAGGCAACCACTAATCTGCTTTCTGTCTTTCTATGTTTGCCTATTCGGGATATTCATATGAATGCACTCATACGGTATGTGATGTTTGGTGACTGCTTCCACTCAGCGTAATGTTTTCAAGGTGCATGCTTGCTGTAGTCTCTGTTAGTACTTCATTTCTTTTTATTGCCAGACAACAGTCCATTGTATGGATGTAGCACATTTAATTTATGCACTCGTCAGTTGACGGTCATTTGACCTGTTTCCACTTTTCAGGTATTATGAATAACGTCGCTGCGAACGTTCACGTACTACAGGTTTTTGTGTGGACGTGTGTTTTCATTTCTCCTGGGTGAATACCTAGGAGTGAAATTGCTGGGTCAGGTAGTAACTCTATGTTTAACCTTTTTTTTTTTTTTTTTTTTAATTTTTTAAAAAATACCTATTTCTTTTTGAGAGAGAGACAGAGTGAGCCTAGGGGAGGGGCAGAGAGAGAGGGAGACACGGAATCCGAAGCAGGCTCCAGGCTCCGAGCTGTCAGCACAGAGCCCGACGTGGGGCTCGAACCCACAAACTGTGAGATCATGAGCTGAGCTGAAGTTGGACGCTTAACCAGCGGGGCCCTCCGGCGGCCCTCTGTTTAACCTTTTGAGAAGCCACCAAACTGTTTTCTAAAGCGGCTGCTCCTAGTTTACATTTTCACCAGAAACATGATAAGTTCCAGTGTTTCCACGTCCTTGCCAACACTTGTTATTATTTTGATTATAAGCTGTCCTGATGGGTTGGGAGTGGCAATATTTCACAGTGATTTGATTTACATTTCCCCGGTGATTAACGATATTGAACATCTTTTCATGTGTTTTTGGCCATAACTCCATCTCCTTTTGACAAATGTCTGCCAGATCCTTTGCCCATCTTTTAATTGAGTTATTTGTGGTTTTTGTCACTGAATTGTAAGAGTTGTCCGTATATTCTAGATTTGGTCCCTTTCCCCAGCTTTTGAATATACTTAAAATTCTCCACACTCAAAAGGCACCCCCATTTGGCCTCTTAAATTATTTTTTGTATGTTAGCTCCACAAATAGTTGAGTACCTACCATGTTCTTGTGGTGAAGGCTGTGGGTAGAGCATGACCAAGAAATGCGGAGTTCCTGAGCGCTGGAGCTTGTAGGCCAGGGCAGAAGACAGACGAGTAATTGCACAGGCATTTAGTTACAATGGTACCAGTGTAGGGGGCGGTGAGCTTCCTTAACAGAGAGACCTGACCTGGTCTTGGAAGTCAAGGCCCATTCTCCCGAGGAAGGCACCTGCGCGCTGAGTCCTAATGTTGTATTGGGATTACACGAGGGGTGGGGGTCGGCAAGAAAGAGTGTTGTAGACACGGGAGGCGGTGTTGGCCAAGGCCCTGGGCTGGAAAGAACACAGACACTGAGGAACTGATAGAAGGTGAGTGTGTGGGCGTAGGGAAGCAGGAGAGGGGCAGTGACTCTGCGTGGAGGCTGTGGTGAGGATTTTGGCCTTTGTCATAAGGGAGCAGGGAAGCATTACAACAGTTTTAAGCAGAGGCCAGGAATGGTAGGTTTGCCTTGCCTGCCGCAGTGGGGAGAGTGGACTGGAAAGGCCAGGGCTGGATGGGGGAGGGCGCTCAGGAGGTGGTTGCCGTGGCTAGGTGAGCACCAGCCGCGTCTTGGGGCTGGTGGGGGGCGAGGAGAGACGAAAGACCTCAGAGACGACTCGGGGGCAGGGATCCGTGGAGCCCGGCGAGTGGGGCGCGTGGGTGATGAGCGTAAAGGGCAGTCTGATAAGGACTCGCAGGTTTGGGACGCACGGTGAGGGGATGGTAGCGTGATTCACCGAGAGTGTTGAGGCGGCGTGGCTTTGGGGCGGGGGCTGGGGTGGCGCGAGCGAGGGGCTGAGGGCCGGGCTGGCCAGTGGAAATGAAGGTGCCCGCACCAGGCGGGTGGGGAGATCTGAGCCCGCCCTGGCGGTAGCCGCGGGGTCAGTGACTCGGCAGCCAGGGAACTTTGGTGGGAGGTAGTTCTGGTGGCCTCACAGGGGCGGGAGGCAGGTTGGCTTAGACCGAGGGGCGGGGCGGGGGGAGGAAATAGAGAAGGAGCAAGAAGGTGCTCCTCAGAAGATCGTGTTGAGGACAGGACTGCCGTGTATTGAGCATCTGCCGTGTCCGGAGACGGTGGGCCAGGGCCAAGCGGGTGTCGACGAGGAAAAGCTTGGTGGCGGCCAGTCAGACGAAGAACCTGCCAAGACACGAATTCTGCAGACCGGGAGATAAACTTAGATGCCACTGTAGGAACCGGAAGTGTGGACGGCCGGCTTGAATCCTGTTGTACGAGGTCGGCCTGAGGACGTGTTGCCTGCGTGACCAGAGGACGTATATTCATTGTCCTTTTCGTGTGTCTCTTCAGGATGCCAAGAAGTCCCGCTTGCCCATCCTGATAAAAGCGTCCCGGTCATTAGGAAATGTGTACCGCCTCCCCGCCACCCAGGAGCTGGTGACCCAGCTGCAGGGCCAGGTCCTGGAGCTGCAGGGGGAGCTGAAGGAGCTTAAAGTCCGCAACAGGCAACTTCGGCAAAAGTTAATTCTGGCTGAAGCGATGACGGAGGGGAGGCCAGCGCCAGACAAAATGCTCCTGAAAGGTAAGCACCGGGAGAAATGTGTTCTCCGTGCGCGAGACAAACGACCCGATAGAGCTGCTCGAAATGTCAGCCTTGTTGTGTAGAACTGCGGTAAGCTTGAGTATAAATTTTATGAATTACAGTGATTAATCTTGACTCTTGACAAACACACAATCAAAGGAACACAATAAGGGAAATGAATCTATTGTTTTCATTTATTCTGGAGTCCGCGTGAAGGGGACTTGTAAGCGCTCGCGGGTCTTGTGAGGTCACCGCTGCCTTCACTTGGGGTGGTCTGTGGGTACCCCGGCTGTGGGATGATTTCAATCTGGGTTTTTTTTGTTTTTTTTTTTTTCTGGCTTTGTCTGTGGAAGCCTCAGGCATATGGGTAAGTCACGTGTGTAAGCGAGAGTCCTCGTGGTGGGGTTTTCTAGAATGTCCAGGCTACATCACTTTGGGTTCCTGAGGGCTAATTCCCAGCCCTGTTGACCTTACGTCTTCCTCTGGAAGTGACCTGCCTCCCCACCCACTTTGAATCTGCTGTTTCTGCACTCGTGGGAGCCCCCAAAATGGAGGGCCCCTGGGTTAAAATGTGTCCAGGTTAGACTGCATAGACTCGGAGGGAGCGTGTGAGATAGCGTCCCCTCGGCTGGAACAGTGACAGTGGTTTGGGGCCACCACCCCTTCGAGAGTCTGAAGAAAGCTGCCAGCCGTTACCAGAGAGCAGGGTAGGTGAGCACACAGGTAAGTGTCGTACCTCATTTTCAGAGGGTTCGTGAGTCCACAAAAGCACACGTGCACTCCTGATTTTGAACTTCTGCTGCAAGCAAATGATAGCAACACCCAATACCAAGCAGTCTTTGATTTATCTATTCAAAAAGCAGTGGTTACATCCTCCTGCGTGCCCGGCACCGTTGTGGGCCCTGGGGAGATCGTGAACAAAACAGGTGACCTAAGTGTGTGGACAGCTTCCCTTCCTGTTGTGGGGAGGAAGACAATAAGCCGATAAGTGGACAAGCTGTATGTGAGATGGCAGGTGCTGTGGGGAGAGAGAGAAAGCAGGGTCAAGGGCATGGGTAACGTGGAATGGGGTAGAGTTTGCTACCACACATGGAATGAGCCTCCCTGATGAGGGGACATTTGAGTGGAAAATGGGAGGAAATGAGTGGAATCGTCAGTCAGCTTGGAAAGTGCGTTTTTGGCAGAAGGAGCAAGGGCACAGGCCCTGACGTTGCTTTGAATTTGGGCAGTTGGTTGAGTAAGAAGGCCAATTATGTGGCTGGAGTGGAGTGAGAAAGAGGAAGAGGGAAAGAGGTCAGGGAGGCCCTAGGAGGTCGTTCTAGGGCTTTGTCTTTCGCCCAGTTAAGACGGGAAACTGCTGGAGGGTTTGGAGCGGCAGAGTCACATGACCCGACTGCAGCTTTCTAGCCGGACTGGCAAACTGCGGCCTCTGGGCCATCCATGCTCGCTGCCTGCCTTTAAGTTTTACCGGAACACTGGAACATTCCTCCGCATCCTGTCTGTGACTGCTTTTGCGCTCAATAGCAGAGTTGAGTGGTTGTGATGGAGGCCGTGTGGCTCGCAGAGGCTAAAATATTCTGTATTTGGCCCTTTGAGAGAAGTGGGCCGACCTGTGCTTTATAGGATCACTTGTAACGTGAGCCATCAAATGATGGTGGGGAAGGCTGCAGGAGAGGCAGGCGGAGGCGGTCACTGGGTGTCTGGTTTTGGTCTGACTTGAGATGCCTGTTGACCATCCCCGTGGAGATGCCAGGTTGGCACTCGGAGATGCAGGAGTCTGGAGTCGAGGGGCTGGATCTGGGCTGGGGCTTTGAACTTAGCAAATGCCAACCTGTTGCTGGTCTTTGGAGCTCTGAGGCTTGGAGGCCTGGTGAGCAGACCCTGGAACTGAGACTGGACTGTAGCGCGTGGAGCCCGGACGGAGAAGGAGCAGCCAGAGAGGCAGGGAGGGAGCCACGAAAGGGTGCCATCCAGAAGCAGAGTGAAGAGCAGCCTCACTGTGTCAAATATTGTCAATAAGTAAGGCAAGAATGGCGGATTGGCCTCGGATTAAGGAACAGGAAGCCATCACCGGTGACCTTGAAGGGAGCTGCGTCCCTGGCGTGGCCGGGCCTGCCTGCCACAGGTTCCAGAGAGCCAGTGGAGGAGAGGAACCGAGACGGCAAGAAGAGACGGCTGTGAGGGATTTTTACCGTAAGGCGGTGTGGACAGGCAGGGCAGTTAGGAGCCGCGTGGTCAGGGAATCTCAAGGGATTCGGTGGATCGGGACGGTGGGGACTGCGGCAAGGTGGGTAGTCACGACTACGGCCTGGGAGCGTGAGCCGCAGAGCTGGAGTGTTTAGGGGAGAGATCATGATCCGGAAGGGTCCGCGAAGAGTGAAGGCACCTAGGCCCTTCCAGGTCTGTGATAACAGAGGTATGTGGGAAGGAAACGTCCAGTCCTGGGGGCGCTGTGGGAGAGGCAGTGTCGGGGCGCCATCCAGGTCCTTAGAGCGAGGGGCAAGGTGCATGTTCAGGGAGGAGATTGAGGTTATTTGGGATTTTGCCATCGAGGAGTTTGCTTTCTGGGGTGGGAGACTGCATCCGGTTAGGGGATTGCCAGGGTGGTTCAGGGCTGGGCCGTGACTGGAGTCTTGGGCTTCCTGTGTCAGTGATGAGAGAAGCGCCTGTTGTTTATTCGGCCTCACTGCCCACTTTAAATGCAAGATTAGGGGCGCCTGGGTGGCTCAGTTGGTTGAGCACCGGCTTCAGCTCAGGTCACGATCTCACGGTCCGTGAGTTCGAGCCCCGCGTCGGGCTCTGTGCTGACGGCTCAGAGCCTGGAGCCTGTTTCGGATTCTGTGTCTCCCTCTCTTTCTGACCCTCCCCCATTCATGCTCTGTCTCTCTCTGTCTCAAAAATAAATAAACGGTAAAAAAATTTTTTTTTAAATGCAAGATTAATTCATTCTTCTTCACAGTCCTCGAGGCAGGAATAGTCATTGTCCCCGTTTGTCTGTCGTTGAGGCCACAGTTTCAGAGATAAAGTGACTTGGCTGCAGTCATACTGCCACTAACTTCCGGCGGTAGATTTGCACCAGCCTGCCTGATTTTGAAGCCTGTGCCCTTTACTGCTTCATAAAGCCTCGTGTCTGATACCTCGCGTATGGATTTTCTGATGATCTGTAGCGTATGGTGTTTTCCATTTATGTTTAACTTCTCGGGTTCACCTTAGTGGAGGTTTCAAGATAGTTGGGGCTTTCGCATACTGCTCTTTCCTTTCCCCCTCCTTTCCCACTTTGTTTCCTTCCATCCATCCATCCAGACATCATTCATGCATTCAGTGGATATTCCCTGAGCACCTGCTGTGTGCCAGCCTCGTGCACTGGGTGTAGGAGAGAGACAGAGACAGAGAGACAGAGGAATGAGATAGTCTCAGTGCCTTCTGAGAACTCCCTGTCCAGTGGGAAGGGGGCAGAGAATTAAACACATCAGTGTGGGGCAGAAGCGGGGGGCGCTTCAGGGAGGAAAGATTTGCACGGCAAAGGTGACTCAGCCCAACAGAGGCCCTGGCACTTTGCCTGGAGCTTGCCGTATGCACTTACCAATGTTTTTGTTTCTTGCTGAGACACCAGGGCGCCTCAACCAGGTGCTGCTCTCGCGGTTTCCCAGGAGACCCCCGAGGCCTCTCTCTTCCAGGGGAAAAGTGGGCATGAGTCTATAGAATTCATTTTCTCACTCATAGTTTTTTGAGAGCCTAGACTTAAACCATTTCAGACAAGCTGCAGTGTATTTATGCTTTTTATGTCCTGTTATGGCAGCTCGATAGATTAATTTTATCTTATAAATTGCATTTTGCCTCCCCAGTGTTTTTATTTTCCCCGTTGTATCTTTGTGTTCTTCTCAGTTGCTTGGCTAAGTTTCAAGTCTGCGGTTTTATTTATTTTTCCTTCTCTTCACGAACGCCTGTAGCCCAGCCCCTTGTGGGAGCAGCCTACCAGGACAGCCCAGGAGAGCAGAAAGGAATTAGAACCATGGCCTGTGTCTGGAGAGACAAGGAAGGGGACAGTTATCAGCACACCAGCCACGAGACCGGTCGGAATTCAGCCTCTGTGTGTGTCGAACAGCTTCCGTGTGCCAGGCACTCCTTGGGGTCTTGTATAGAAAAAATTGTCACTAAGCCCTGCAACAGGCTTCTTAGGACATCATCATTATTCCCACTTAACACGTGAGGAAGCTGAGGTTTTTAGAAAGAATTGATCCAGGTCACCCAGCTGGTAAGCGGATAGACGAGCGGAGGTCTGGTAGACTGTGTGTCCGAGCTTACCAGTCTGTCTGGCACGCTTTCCAACCAGGCCGTGGACTGGGTCCTGGCGGGCATGGTACGTGCTCTCAGGGACCTCACAGCCCAGCAGGCAGGCAGGTCTCTGTGTGGTGCTGGCTGGGTTAGGTTAGGTGTGCCCCACCGGCCTCTGGCTGCCCAGGAGGGGGGTAAGAGGTGAGCCCGAGCTGACTCCTGGTTTGTGGGGTTTGTCAGGCAGGCCGGTGGGAAAGGTACAGAGACATGAGTGAGGTCCCAGGCAAGTCACATCTATTTCTTCTTGGCAGTATAAAGTATTCTAAGCATACAGAGAATCACAAAGGGTGATAAAAGAATATTCACGTTCCCATTCATCCAGAATGAATAAATGCTTACATTTTTTCTTTTTACCGTACATCCACCCCCCTCTGCCTTTGTTAAAAAAAAGGAGTCACCTTTCATCTGGACCTAATTCACTCCGTAAGAAATAATTATCTTCAGGAATCCTAAATTTGTCATGGGGCGGCTATGAGAACACCGTCTCTGGGGAAGTACTGAGTTACAATGTCCGCTTCCCCGAGGCCTCCAGTCAGTGCACTGAATACCTGGTCACATGCTTCTGAAGGTTGTGGGCTTTGAGGAGAAAGCCACTCTACCAGGCAGTAAAGTACTCTTAGCTGAATTGTAGAAAGTTCCAGAGCTGCAGTATTTCCTCCAACACAAAGAAGTGGTCCTGGAGACATCTTTTGAGTTCTTGTTCACAGCCAGTTGGTTACTAAAGGCTTCGTGTCGAACTGGCAGTTTCCTTTTCCCTCCCAAATCCCCATCATTGGTGACCTTCTTTCCTTTTTCTGAATGTGCTTCTAGAACTTTGCACGTGCTGTTGCCCCTGCCTGAATTTCCACCCTTCAGTTGAGGCCTAGCCGAGGCCCCTGTCTTTTAGGTCTCGGCTTAGATGTCATTGTCCAGGGAAGGCCTTCCTGAATCCCTCAGTTATTTAGACACTCCTGTTGGCCTCCCAGGTTTTGGTCTGATTCCACAGATGTTATTGGCCTTCACACTGAGGGTTGAGGATTGTCCCTCCCCGCTCGTGCACCCCTGCTACGGGAGACTCCAGGCGTGGGAGGGGTAGACACATCAGGAGGCGGCGTTCAGAGTTGGAGGCAGGTGGCCAGGCTTTGAAGGAGGGGCTGTGCTGCTTACTCGCCCTGACCCTGGGGCAGGTTCTTCCCTCTCTAACTAAACCTCGAGTTCCTCTTCTGTAAAATGGGGACACTGGTGACACCTCGCTGGACTGTCGCGAAGACTAAATGGCTATCACAGGCGAGGTGCTTGGCGCTCGGCGGTAGGCCAGGTCCTGGCATAGTTACGTGTCCCAAGGCCTTTCTGAATGTGCTTCTAGAATTTTCTAGAGCCTTCAGGCTCACACCACATACTACAGCTTGTGATCCTCCCTGTCCCACACCCGCAGTGCAGTGATTTCTGATGAAATATCTGCCTTTGGCCCTTCATCGAGGGCTGCTGGGCCGCGAGTGGCAAGGCCACACTGCAGAGCCCATGCTGGTCCATGAGACGTGCCGGATACCGGCCTTGGCACTGGGCCACCGCCTCCTCGCTGCTGCTGAACACCAGGTGCTGTGGATTAGGGGCGCTTCTAGAGTCGAAGTTACAAATGCCAAGTGTGTGGGTGTGAGACTGGTCGTGCCGTAGGGTCAAAGCCTCCAGTGGAGGGTAAGTGTTGTGCGAGCGGGCACACTGTCCCCGCCATCCTGAGATGCACGTGCCCCTAAACGTCAGAGCCGGCCGCGGTCTGCACCACGGCAGGACGGTTGTATGGGTCTTACGTTTGTCTCTGCCTCATGATTACTTAGTGAAAATCATCAAAACTGATCATTATTCCTCTGCGTGAACATTGCTTCTTGCCATGAGATTCCACTGTCATGAGGTTGTTATGGCAGAGATACTTCCTTGACTTGGAAGGTGATCTACTGGGGAAAAGGCCTGCTGAGATGTCTCGCTCTGTCTCTGTCTCTTACACTCATTCAGCCGGTGGTTACTTACTGAGTCCCTTGTCTGCCCCAGGCCCCGGGCCAGGCCCTGGATTGCAGAAGGACATGCCTGCACGTGAGAGAGCGCGGGGACTGGCGACTGTCACACATTTTGTGCAGTAGAAATGCTGTGCGGGGAATGCTTCCTTTAGGTCATGGAGCAGCTGCTTTCTAAAATAAAAAGAGTTATTTTATGGTATTTGCGTCGTGAACAGAGAGATAAGAAGGGGCTTACAGCCACGAGGAACAGTTGCGGAACCCAGAAATTGGAATATACAGTCTGCCGAGGATTCTGGTGCGCTTTTCCTTCTGAGAGCTCCCCCAGGCCCTGCCGTCCAACCCGCACGGCTGCTTAGGCAGCGCTTCCCCTGGGCCTCAGCCCCGGCTCGCAGGCCTCCTGCCTCCTGCCATCAGCATCCCCTTCCATCTTCAGACAGTTTCAGGGAAGCAAAGACTATCAGCATTAGCTGGGTTCCTTCACCGCTGTGAGCCAGATGCTTTTTGCAGAGCTGTTGTGCCGTGTGATCCTAAGAACACAGCAAACACAACCCTTCACAGTAAGCGATGTTCTTTCCATGCAGCGCGTGAAGCGACTGAGGCTCAGAGAGGTTAAGGAACTTGCCTAAGGTCCCACAGCTAGTAAGTGGCACAGCCAGAGTGGGAAACCAGATCTGTTAGATTTTGAAGATGGGTTTTTCTCCTGTATTCTGCTGCCTCCTAAGTATTCAGCAACGCTTCTATCGAGCTGAGGCTTCCCCGCACATGGGGTGGTGTGGTATGTGATTAAGGACAGGAGCTCTGGACTCGGGCCTGAGCTTGAAGCCTCATAACAGGCACCCTAGGCATCTTTTTGGGGAAACTGAGGTTCTGGGACGTTAGATTACTTGCCTAAGGCGATGGAGTCAGCAGGTGGCAAAGCTGGGTGTGAGCCCCCTGCTCTTTGGTTTCAGAGCTCTGCATTCTTTCTCAGCACCGCCCCAGCGCTTAGACAAGTTTGGCCGCACGTCTGGGGATTTAAACTAGCTGTCAGGAAGTATTTCCCGGCAGGGTCGTGCATCAGTGAAACGGCTCACTGCGGGGGACATCGTGGCACCTCCTGGAAACTGTTAGACGTGGAAATGAAAAGAAGACTCCCATCAGGGATGGGTTTTAGAATTACCGCTCTTAATGGTACTTCACGCACTCCCCGGTATCTCTCAGGCCTGCACTGACTTCTGGTCTGGGCTAAGGACTGTACCAGGCACTGGGAACGTGAAAGTGAAAGGCCATCCCCTCCTGGGAAGGAGGGAGAGAGGAATCCAAATAAACAATTGCTAGGTAGATAAATAAGCAAGCCGATGTAGTTTCTCTGGCAGCACCCTGCACGTGGAATGTTTGTCCCGGGCAAGACGCGTAAGGGGCTGTGGAAGCACAGAAAGGAGGGACTGTTGTGCACAGTTTGAAGATGGGATTGCAGAAGGAGCATTAGATCTGGATGTTGGAGGATGAGTAGGAGTTTGTTGAGTAGGTGTAGAGGACCAGGCGTATTCCAGGCAGAGGGAACAGCATGTGCAAAAGCATGGGGGCACAAAATAGCCTGGTGTGTGCAGGGAATTCTGGCTAATTTAGTAGGGCATCTCCATAGGTGGCGTGAGGGGATATTCCTGGGAAGCCTGCCCAGAACTAGATCGTGGAGGGTCTCAGATGCTGTAAGAGGGCGTTTGGGTTTGATCCTCAGGATAGTGGGGTTATCGATGGATTTTAGGTGGGTGTTGGTGGTTATCATGGCCAAGCTCACTTTTCAGAGTAGTTACTCTGAGGAAGAGGGTAAGAGGAAGGACTAGGGTCAGAGACGCTTGTTAGGCTGTGGCCGCACAGGGCCGGGGGGGTGGCTTTCAGCAAAGGAGGTACTGATATACACATGTCTGATTTGCAGACTCTGAAATTTACCAGCCCGATGGCCTTGCCGTCTTGCCAACGTGCAATGAGAATCCTTCTGAAGATTTTCCGGGCCCGACCTCAGTAGCTACTTACTTGAGTCAGCTTCCCACTAAAGTCCGCGTGATTGGGACCCACCAGTCGGAGAACGTTGACACCTCGGGTGATGCGGAAAACTTAAAACAGAAAATCTGTGACTTGGAAACTGAGCTCGAGGGCTACCGGAATTTCTTATTTCAGCTTCACAAGCACTCCCAGTGCAGTGAGGCCATTATCACAGTTTTGTGTGGGACAGAAGAAGCGGCCCAGGATGCCTTGAACAAGCCCAAGGGTAGTACCGACGGAGAAGAAATGACCTTTTCAAGTTTGCAGCAGGTTCGGTATGTGAAACACATGAAGATCCTTCATCAGCTGGCTCCAGAGGTGACCGACGGTGGGCTGCTGGAGGGCCTCAGACGGCAGCTGGTGGATCAGGAGTGTCAGCTGCAGAAGGAGCAGAACTTGAACGTGGAGCTTTTCAGTGAAATCCGTAACCTGCAGAATAGGTTCAGAGATCTCTCCCCCTCCAGGTACATCCCACCTCTGCTTCTTCCACGGTGGCAACCTGCACATGTTGCCTCTAGGTCGGAGCCCGTGAGCGGGGTGGGGGGGTGGGGGGGAAGCTGCTCGGTGGGTTGTGGGTTGTGTGCCGGGCAAGGCTCGATGGTGGGTTTAGGGCAGGTGGGCCCGATGGAGAGGTGAACGCGAGGCCACAGGGAGTGGTGGCCGTACAATTCTTGTGTTGTGTCTTCCGGAATTGGCAGAACAGATTTTGCCCTCCTTAGGCTGGGAACGAAGTGAAGGTATTATGCCAGCCACTCGGGGAGTCCTGGTACGTTTGCTGAACGGCAGTGTTTCCTCCTGGACCCCGTTATTGGCTTTTACTGCGGGGTCGAAACTGATGTCCTAGCCGGGGTAGGAAGGATATAAATATTTCCCATATCTTTACCCTTTAAGGTCATCTTAGAGAAATAAGCCTGTGTTGAAAGAGAAGAATTCTTACGTCATGTTTTACGGGCATAGATAGGTACAGTTTTGCTTTATGAGATGTGACAAAAAAGTGATCAGTTGCAAAGTTGACCTTCATTCGTCACTAATTTGAGACAGACACATTATTCTAAATTGTCAGGAGCCAGAACGAAGTTTTTCGAGCCTTCGCAAACAGCAAGCTGGGAGGAAGCTTGCATTTTATTGAAAGACAGTAGTGTCAGACGCCCGGATAGGCACTTTTCTTATTTAATCCTCAACATCGCCCAGAAAGGTGGTGTTGCTAAATATGGATGAGGAAGTGGAGCCTCAAAGAGGCCTCCCTGACCGAGCAGATGGCCCGAGGAGACGGGTGGTGTTGCTCAGAGCTGTTGCCAGTGCGCCAGCCCGCGGTGTCCTGCCCGACACCCCCCCCACCCCCCACCCCCCACCCCCCGTGTTCTTCCTCACCCGCAAAGCCTGCCCCACCTTCAAGGCTGATGTCACATGGTCTGTACGTGCACGCTCACCACCAGAGGCAGGGGCAGCAGCCCCACGTACTGCCCTCATTTCAGGAAAAGGGGGACACATTGAACTGAAGGGTCAGCATCTTTGCCGAGCCACGCTGGGGCCGAGTTACTGTGGCCACGCCGTATATGAGCCACGCTTTGCTTAACTTGGGTTTTTCTCCGTGCCTCGGAGTACTGGTCAGCTCACACGGGGGAAGACAGATCCGGCGTCAGGAGAGGTCGTATCGTGCGATGCAGCATGGGCTTTGAAGGCGGACTGTTTGAGTCCGAAACCTTCCCCATTTAACTTTGTGATCTCAGAGTCCGTTTCCTCGCTGTAGACCAGGAGGTTCATACGTTTGTTGAAAGATTGGGAGGAACAGTTAACTTATAAAAAACACCTAACGCAGTGACCGGCAGATCATAGACCCTCCGTAAATGGTAGTTAGGATTATCATTACCCCCTGACCTTTGGAGAGGAGAGAGTCCCGATTTTGTTTTCCTGTGCCAACAGTTTCTTTTTTCTTCTTCATGGGAATTTGTGGCGGGTCCTCTGACCCTTGGAGCACTTGTTTCTATAATTCAGAATAATATTTTTGAGGAGTTTATGGAAACTAAATGTTCTCCTGAGTCCTTGCCAGTCTGTACTGTAATTGGGGGCTTTATAAGGTTGAAAATAGCGCAGAAGAACCTTTGTTCCAGCGTTTGTGGGTTGTTTTGAAATCGAAGGAGTGACCTTACACACTTCCAATTTTTCTAGAAGTATATAGACTTGTACAGCTGCAGGCTTTAAAAAATTGTGCTCTGTCATTTTTTCCAATTAGTGTTAAGGTCACAAAAATGCAATTCTGAAATGGTACAAGCGTTTTCTCTCCCCCCCCCCCCCCCCCTTTTATCAGATACGATTCATTAGTTCAGTCCCAAGCCAGGGAGCTCTCCCTTCAAAGACAGCAGATTAAGGACAGCCATGGCATCTGTGTCATTTACCGTCGACATATGAACACCGTGATTAAGGCATTTGAGGAGTTGCTACAGGCCAGCGACGTGGATCGCTACGTGGCCGAGGGCTTCCAGGAGCAGCTGAATCAGTGTGCGGAGCTACTCGAGAAACTGGAAAAGCTGTTCCTCGACGGTAAGTAGGGCAGGGGCTTGTGAGTCTTAAGGCACAGCATTTATCGGTCTAAGACTTCTCGGCAGTACTTAGCTCTGCTCTGATGAGGGGACAGCGGAGCCACACTGGCTGCTGTCCCTTCCGGTGACTGCTTCCAGTGGTTGGTGGTCCTCACTGCTCCAGACCCGGGGTCCGGCTGGGGAGGGACACCCCTCCAGTGGCCGCCACATGGCTGCTCCAGATTTTCAAGAGAAGATGGGAATCGGGTTTTTTTTTTTTCGAGGGGGAGGAGGGTAAGAACTCTTGAGTTTTAAATGTTGGCAACAACAGACAAAACAAGCAAACAAAAAAACCCCAAACATTTATCGGTTAAAAAAAATCTATTCAAGGGTCAGAGGTGGTTTAGAGCAAGGATGAAAGAAAGCCTCTGCTAAACAGTCACTATGTGCTAGGCACTTAAATAGGGGCTGTTGCATTTAAGTAAAAAAATAATCATTTGCAATTCTTTTGAGACTAGAACGAGAATTCTCTTACACTCTTTACCCAGCCTCATCAGTTTTGCCGTGTTCGCTCTGTCGTTTTCTCTCTCTGCCTATATTCAGATCTTCCTCGATTTGTGATGGGGTCGCATCCCGGCAGACTCATCACGAGTTAAAAGTATCATAAGCCAAGAACGCATATAACACCCCAACCTCCCAACACCATCGCTTAGCCCAGCCCAGCTGAAGCGTGCTCAGAACACCTACAGTAGCCCACTGTTGGGCCCTGTCCCCTCGCGCAGAGCCCATTTTATAGTGAGGTGTTGAGTACCTCGTGTTATATGCCCAACGCCCTGCTGAAAGCGAGAATCAGAATGTCTGTGTGGGTCCAGAATGGTTGTATCAGTTATTTCCCCTCGTGATGATGGGGCTGACTGGGAACCGCCACTCACCGTCTCTGCCCGGAGCCAGGAGGGAGGGTCGTACCGCGTGTCCCCGGCTCGGGAAAAGATCACAATTCAGCATCTGCAGCCCAGTCCTTACTGGGTGCCTGTTGCTTTCACACCGTCCTGAAGTCAAAACCTGTAAGCTGAACCCTCGTAAGTCAGGGACCACCTGTGTATGCATGTATATACACGCATACGTACGCATATATGTGCGCACATACATTATTATTATTATTGTTATTTTCTAAGACTTTATGTTATGTTATTTTAAAGTGGGCTTCACACCCAGCACGGAGCCCGATATGGGGCTTGAGCCCAAGGTTCTGAGATCAAGACCTGAGCTGAGATCAAGAGTCGGACGCTTAACCGACCGAGCCACCCAGGTGTCCCCCCCACCCCGCCCCCCGCTGTTTTTTAAGATTTTATTTTTAAGTAATCTCTGCACCCAACGTGGGGCTCGAACTCACAACCCCGAGATCAAGAGTTGCACACTCCACCGACTGAGCCAGCCAGGCACCCCACATTATTATGATTATGATTGTTATCTTCTCCTAACCCTCTGAGGATGGATTGATGGTGTCCTGTCCTTTCCCCCTAGATGTGTCCGTGTGTGGCCCCTCACACTGGAGACCCTCTCTTAGCCAAAACACCGCTGCTAAATTCATGACACAGTATCATCGTCTCATATACAGTCTATACTAAAATTTTGCTAATTGATTCAATAATGTCTTCTATGAATTTTATTCCTGATTCTGTTCCAGGACCCACTCCCTACGTGACATCAAGTTGTCTGTCTCCCTGGTTTCCTTTAATCGGGGGTAGTCGTTCACCCTTTGTCTTTCATGACACGGACCTATTTGAAGAGTTCAGGCCAGTGCCCCAGTTTGGGATTATCTGTTTCTTTAGGATTAAATTAGGAAAATTAGATGAGATTATGTGATTTGGGGAAGAATACGATGTTAAGTATTGTGTTCTCATGGTATGGTGTTCATGAGGCGCATGCCATTAGTTTGTCCCGTTTTTGGCGAAAATAACTTTGACCATTTGGTTGAGCTGATATGCGTCAGGTTTCTCCACTCTAAATGACAACATTTCCCTGTGTCATATAGAAGCAATTAGTGGGAGGTACTTTGTAACCTTGTAAATACTTGGTTCCTCTTCACATTTGTACTCGAGGTTTGCACAACGTTCCTTGCCTCTGTTATTAATTAATGACTACCATGGTGGCCACCTGGTGTTCTTTTTTTTTTCCTAACACCGTTATTCTGTCATTTCTTATTAGATGGCGTCTGTAGAAGGATAAACTCTTCCTTTACCTGCCCCTTTTTATTCCTATATTTGTTGTTTGTTTATTAGCAGCGTGGACTTAGTTTAGGTTCTTATTTTATTCAGGGGACTATTACTCATTCTGTCATTCATCCCGATGCTCAAATTATTCCTCATTTGGCAAGTGGCAATTCCTTTTGACGGGTCTCCATCTTTTGGAGGAGCTTCCTTCTGTACATCTGTGCATCCTGGCACAAAAAAGATGTTCCAGCCCCATTGATACTGTCCCTGCCCCTGAATCAGCCATTTCTCCAAGTAGCCCTGGTTCATCTTAAAGGGAAATGCTATGCAAAAACTATGATTTGGAGGGGGCGCCTGGGTGGCTCAGTCGGTTGAGTGTCCGACTTCGGCTCAGGTCATGATCTCGTGGCCCGTGAGTTCGAGCCCCGCGTCGGGCTCTGTGCTGACAGCTCAGAGCCTGGCACCTGCTTCAGATTCTGTGTCTCCCTCTCTCTCTGCCTCTCCCCTGCTCATGCTGTCTCTCTCTCTCTCTGTCAAAAATAAATAAACATTAAAAAAAAAACACAACAACTATGATTTGGGGCTGTGTAGGTTCATTGCTACTAGGGAATCATTGTTTCTAGACCCTTTAGCAGGCGGGACTAGAATATAGCTCACATGCAAACACATGATGTATATAACAATATGTAATTTATTTTAAAAATCATTATTTCACAGTGGGGCCTCCAATTCCATCCAGCCCACCGTGCCCTTTATTGCTGTTTCCACTTCTGTATTTGTGTTTCCTGTCTCCAACAGTGAGAATCCTGGCTCTCACATCAGGATGTCCGCTCCTTTGCTTAGTTCTCTAAGACACACAGATAGTTCCAGAATTGCCCCATCCTTAGCACTGTGAAAAGCAAACCTACTAAGAGATCAGTTCTTTTAGTTTTTAGGCTAAGGGTATGTAGTCAGGTATTAAATTGAAAAGTTATTGGATTTCATTCTTTCTGCAGTGTTGTTAGGATATTCGTGTGAAATATAATTAGATTTATTTGTTTCCATTTGTGCTCAATTTT
The DNA here is from genome assembly GCF_027475565.1 of Acinonyx jubatus. NCBI lineage: Eukaryota > Metazoa > Chordata > Mammalia > Carnivora > Felidae > Acinonyx > Acinonyx jubatus. The sequence continues at coordinate 14,607,746 of NC_069391.1, forward strand.
AGGGTTAGGGTTCCCCTCCCGTTTTTACTGATTTCATTTTATGTTTTGAATATGAAAAATATTAAGGTGGTTCTCAAGCTAAAACTTTCTCCATTGAAATTGCCTCTATGAAGTCATTATTTTTGTCCCTCTCCTTTATATCCATGAGCATCCCTGAGTATGACTTTCTAGTTCCCCTTTCTCAAACCTCCGGGAACTGGGCTTTTAGGCATCCCAGCCTCTCCACGGAATGGGCATGTGCCCGAGACACTAACACCTTCCACTTTGCTAAATCTGGTGATCGCTTTTGGATGGCACCTCACCCAAACTCACAGTAGTATTTTTTGGATGTGGCCCATCCCTCCCTCCTGGGGGAAATCCTTTCCTCCCTGGGCTTCTAGGAGGACACCACCCAGAGCCAGTTCTCCTCCCACCCCACTGGCCGCACCTTGGAGGTTCTGCCTTCAACATGTACTGCAAATCTGACCGATCTCCCCTTCCTCATGGGTGCTGCGGCTCCAGTGGATTATTCCAGGCCTGGCCTCCCCGGCCTTCCAGCCTCCACCTGTGTCCTGCCACGGTCCATTTCCGTACAAGAGACAGAGTGATCTTTTCAAAATGTAATCAGGTCCTGTTCCTTCTGCTCAAAATCAAAGGCTTTCCTATGTGAGTTGTAAGAGTTAAATAATGAGCATGTAGCCTTGACTCAGCGCTGGGTACGTGGCTCCTATGCGCTCCGTGCTTGCTAATAGCCATACCTGTTGTGAGCGGTGGGGGGGGGGGAGGGGGGGGCTTACTCCTCAGAACAACCTGTTTTACTTGAGGAACGTAGCCTTACAGAGGAAAGTCAGTGGCTCAAAGTTATAACTGACTTGGTGAAACCAAGATTTGACCTTAGTTCTTCTGTCTTCGTACATACAAAACAGATGACTCACGAGGGTCCACCTATATTCAACTTAATTTCAAGATAGAACGTGGGATAGTTTGGGTTTCTGGGTCTAGAGAGCTTTTCCTGATTTTTTTATAGAACCTAACAGCTCAGGCCTGTTGCACATTGATTGTCCTAGGACCAGCTCCCCAGGACCCTGGGGGCCAGGACGCAGGAGCAGTTGACTTTTCCCAGCTTTGCGAAACCCACTTTCTTCTGACTAAGGGTTTCCAAATAAGCTAGTTTCCATTGTATTATTGGAGAAATAACTGGGTCCTCAAGATAGAGCTGTATCTTCCAGGCCCGAGGCGTTTTTCTGTTTGTCTCTCTTCTTCCTGCAAGCCCTCAACTGGCCTGAGGAGGTGGGAAGCCTGGGAAGCCGAGAAAGACTGCCTCTGGCACCAGCTGCCCTCCCTCACTCATCCAGCCGCCCCCCCTTGATTTATTTTTTAATTATTTATTTACCTTGACAAGCCCAAGGAGATCTCACTTCTTGTTTCTTGCTGGTTCTGGAAGTAGAAAGCACTTCAGGCTTAGCAGACAACACAAACACAGAACTTTATTTTCTTGTATACAAAAAGCGTAAAAGTCTCAGGTACCTCTCTCTAACTTCCTATCTTAGAGAGTAAAATGTAACCAAGGTGGGTCTTTCTTGGATGCTATCTGAGGGGTCTGTCTCCCGCATTGTGAAAGGAGCTTATTGTAAAGTGGTTTTATATTTGAGGTAATTGCATGGCATGAGTTCCTAAAAGTTTTAAATATAACCTTTTTTTTTTTTATGAATACAAAGCAGTACTTGTTTATGGTAGAATACCAGATAAGCAAATACTCCTATAATTGCATTATTTATACAGCAAAAATGAACGCCCTGGAATTTATACTTTCAGTTCTGTTTTATACGTATATGTATTTTTTTGTGGAACTAGAACTCTTTGCAGCCTTTCCCTCTGTCCAGTTGTAGATAATAAATATTAACCTACATTGTAAGTTTTAGTGACTGCAGAGCATTCTTCTGTATGAATGTCCCGTAATTCACTTAATCATTCCCCATTAGGTGGACATTTAGATTGTTTCCAGTTTGGGGCTATTGAAAGAACACCATGCCGGAATCTTTGTACATATCCCTGCTTTCCTTGAACAATATTTAGTTGGTAGGATGATGGTGTGGTTTCTCACTCCTTGTAAGGATGAGAGCCGGGTGTGTTTTCTAGCTTCACAAGCTAGGGATTTCACTAGGGGTCCAGAACCCTGCAAGATTTTTCTGCCTCTGTGCATTTTTCTGAGACGAGGATCTGCAAATTTCAGATTCTAAAAGTGGGTTGGGAGCCAAAGTAGATCGAGAACCGGGGTTGCAGTCCCAGGTTTTCCACCGTGTCCTCGTCCAGAGTGCCCCCCAAGGCCAGTAGCGTAAATGAGGAAGACGGCGTTGTCGCCAGGAATGTCTGAGTAAGCACTGGGGAGGATGGTAGGAAATGGTGAGGTAGCCTCTTGCCTCCACCAGCTCACCAGGTTTGTCAGGGTTTAGCCACATGAATAGAAGGCAGCCGCTGGGGTCCTTTCTCTTGACTCTCCTCTGCCTGCAGGAAGAACCTGAACTGTTCATTACTTTCAAGGCCTCCCACAGTCTGCCTTGTCTAGCCCACTACCGTCTCGATGGTGGTGGTGTTGGCGATGATGATGATGGGGAAACCATGAGGAAGGCTGGTCTTTAGCAGCTGCATGTTGTATGCTAGGCATTGTTCTCAGCCTAGGAGAAGGTACGGTTCATCACCTTCATTTAAAATTGTTTTAACGTTTATTTTTGAGAGAGAGACAGAGAGCAAGCAGGGGAGGGGCAGAGAGAGAGGGAGACACAGAATCCGAAGCAGGCTCCAGGCTCTGAGCCATCAGCACAGAGCCCGACGCGGGGCTCGAACTCACAGACCCGAGATCATGACCTGAGCTGAAGTCGGACGCTTAACTGACGGAACCACCCAGCGCCCCCATCATCTTCATTTAAGAAACGAGGAACAGAGAAGTTAACATACTGGCTCAGGGCTGCACTAGGTGTAGCAGGGTCTGGATTTGAGCCCAGGCAGTTTGCTTCCACAGCCTGACCTCCTGACCGCCATGATGTGGTACTTCCCACACTCTTGTCACTTTGGGTATCTGGTCTGTACCTCTGTGCTGTGGGCCTTGCTTACAACTCCCCACTACTGGGACTTTGTTCAAACCACTCCCTTTGCTAGCAGGCTTTCACTGTCTCTTCCCTTCTAGAAAGCTTCTAGGAAGCTTTCTTTGTTCACCCCAGGTGGAAGCAAAACTGTTTGGTTTTTTATTCTGGGTTGTTCGTAGCTTGCACATGACAATTACGTCCGGCCTTGTGAAGGACATTCTGCCAGGGTGGACAGAACAGACCCTTTGGAGCCAGACAGACTTGAGTTCAAATCTCAGCTTTATGGTTCTCTTATCCCTTTCATGGTCAGATTTCCTCTGTGAGGGAATACTACCTGCCTCACGGAGTTATTTCTGAGGATTAAATGAGATTATTTCAAGTGTCTGTATCCTGCCTGACCAATCTTGGGAGCTCAGGAGGTGACAGCAGTGATTTCTCGTGAGCATATTTTATTTCTTGAGAGCATAAACTCCTGGAAGATGGGGGCCTCGTCTCGTCCCGGCCTTCCAAACTAGGCCGGGGCCATACATGTAGTGCCCAGTCAGGATTTGAGGGCAATACTGCTAGTTTTGTGTGGTTTGGATCTTACGTTGGGGCTCCCTTCCATTCTGTGTGTGACTCTGTCTGACCCGCATAGTAGGGACCTGGAGGGAGAGGTATCTCTGAGCTTGGAAGGGAAGTCTTCCAGGAGGAAGGGGTATTGGAGGGGTATTCCATATTGGAAGGATTCATAGTTGATGGGGAGAGGTATTTTGGGAGCCGTAATGGGCATGCGGGGTCGAGTTAGCATGGTGAACCAGGCTGTCCGGTAAAATGGAACATTTTTCCTCCTAAGTAGCCCTGGGATCTGCCCTCCACGTAGCGCCTTAGCTGCTTCCTATCTTCGTACAGCAGTCCTTTCCTGCCTCAAATATCTGTCTGTCATTACCTCCTCTAAATTTGCCCCGATGGTCCAGGCTGGGTCACGTTCATTTCTTCTGTGCGCCCTCCCGTGGTATCCTGTGCTGTCCCTTGTCACAGCTCAGTAGTGTAATTGTCTTTTGGGTCTCTTGTCCCCACTCAGCTGTGAACTCATTGAGGCTCGGATGGCCCCTCAGTCATCTCTGTATCCTCAGTGTCCAGCACGGGCACCGGGGGGAGAGTGTAAGCACGTTATACAAATTACTGGTGGACGGAAAGGAAGAAACATTTGGGCCGTGGAGGACATGCCAGGCTATGATATTTGAACCGGGTTCTCTACGACCGATGGACTTTGAGCGAAGGAGTCCTGTTTCAAAAGAGGCCTCTCAAATGGAGGCAGCATACGCGATGGACCGGTGCAGGGAGGAGGGCGGGTCGGCCAGTCCTGCAGGTCCCGCATGATAATTCTTGTGTTCACACGTGGAGCGGGTGACTACACGCGTTTTTATTTGACAAGGTGAGGCCCCCGCCACGACCCAGCTTTTAGGCGTAGCGGTAAGATTTGCCTGAAAGATGGAAGCGGTGCCTTCATGCCACGCTCCCTAAGCTGTTGGAACAGCCGGACAGATGGTACCTGTCACCTGTGTGGAGCGGTTTCCACCGCAAAGTTCACCGCACCACTCGTAATGACGTCCCTGTGACTCCCACGCTAACCATTTGTCGTTTGGTTTTTAAGAACTCTGTTGTGGCTGGGGAATGGGCAGGATACAGTTGTTGAGTCCTTACAGACTCCTCGAAGGACGTCCTGTTTGAAGACAGAAACTCGTGCTTTGGGTGGTCTCAGGACACTTCCTTCTGTGGTCGTGGATTTTATTAAGGAATTGAGGAGAGGCGTTTTTTTGTTGTTGTTGTTTTTGGGTTTTTTTTTGTTGTTGTTGTTGTTTTGATAGTTACAAGATGAATTTTTGGTCGGAAGTCCCAGCGTGCTTAAAGCCTGCCCCCGACCAGTGGTACCCTGCCCTGTGCGGTTTCCGAGGTGTGTGTCTGTGCTCCTGGAGGGCGATTGCGCGGTGAGGCAGGCTGTGATGCTATCGTGTGCTAGGCTGGTACGTGTAGACTGCTGAGCCCCTTGGAGGGCCGGGCTGGGCAGATGGGCCATCCTCAGGGTTTTAGGGCCATAATCTTACCGGCTGAATGTTGGTAAGCAGCCCTGTGCAGGTGCGAGATGGAAAATGCCGAGTTGTTCTTCTAACAGCACTTGTCGCTGCCCGTTTATGGGGGGTCTTGCCGCCCGGGACTGCAAGTCAGCGTCTTGGAAATAGACCCAGTCAAATGGATATTTCCCCTCTTGGCCAGGAATGTAGAAGACAGAAAGGTGGAACCCGTCCACTGTGGTAGGGGCCTGTCAACCTCTCTCTGTCTTTTGGGGAGCCACAGTGTCACTGCATTTTTGATCAGGATGTAACCAAGAGGATCAAGACCTAGTTTTGTGGTTGAGCTAGCTCTGGAGTATCTCTGAATCCTTTGCTTCACTGGAGCATGTATTCAAGTAGGTGATCGAGTGTGAGTTGAGCAGAGTAAGAGGGGTCCCATCACACCTTCTGGATTTGCACCTCTTTTCTGTACAGTGGAAATCCTGCCACTGTTCCGGACGGGGTCAGTGTCAAGGAGCCATCTTTGGGGCCGGGCACCTGATCTCGGGGGCCTGGCTGGCCCTCTTCCGGTACCTGCCGATGCCATGCCATGGCAGGTGACTCTCAAGCCCTCGGGACATCGTGCTGGCTCTCAGTGCCCGTGGCTGTGCTGCTGGGGTGTTGAGGGGGCCCCGAGAGCAACACCAGCCGGCCCCGGGAGCACGCGGTGGGGACCACAAGGCACGAGGCAAACACGCGAGGCTCCGGGTGCTCCTTTCCTCTGCGCTGTGGTGTTCGAGAACTTTCCCTTTTAGGAGTAGTTTTGAAAATGGTATGTGTGGGTGCACTTTAATTATAGTCTCATGTTTCAAGTACGGCCACAGAAGGGTTTGTTTTTTCCTTTAGCCACACGTTAGCTTCTTCAAAGAGCTCATCCCAGGCTGCAATTTCCAGAGTTCTGAAGTATTTTTAACATGAAGTTGTTAGTCTCTTTGAAATCTGGGCTCCCGTGTTTCCTTTCAGACAGCAAACGGGGCCGTGCAGGGGGAGCCGAGCGTCTTCTTCCCAGCTACGTTTCGAGCTTTATTTTGTTGTCTTTCCCCATTTCTTGTAGTCATTCCCCTGCTGCAGGCGCTGGCTTACTCAGCTGCACTCACATACTCCTCTGCCTGCTAATCCCACTTCTGAGAGTCTTTCCTGAGGAAATCATTTAAATGCAGATAAAGCTGTATGTACAAAGATGTGTATTTCCTTTACTTATAAAAGTGCAAAATCGGAGATGACCTAAATGTCAAATAAAGGGACCGGCAGAAACTGGTACATGCATGCCTACAGTGGAATATTAATGCAGCCATTAAAACTTACGTTTCTAAAGCAAATTCAGTAAGAAGAATGCTTCTAATAATAAAATTCGAAGGGAAAACAATTAAGCCCCAGTGTAGCGTCACCCAAGCCAAAACGCGTGGAAAAAAAGGATGGAAGGAAGTCCACGGCATGTCTGTTGTAGGTACCTGGAGGACGGTCATGTTCTTTTTCTTGTCTCTTTTACCCGTTTCCTGTAATGAGGATATATTGCGTTGAGAGTTTTAGAGAAGGAAAAAGAGCATGCACCCAGCAGTGCCTTTGTGATCGCTTTTTAGATTCAGGGCTGTCCCGTCCCTCCAGAACTGGTGCCAGAGCAGTGATGAAGGAGGAGCCTGTGGTCTGAACGGGTTCTCGGTCATCCTACTTTAAATACCTGGGATTGTTAGAAAAAGTGTTTAAACAAATGGAACAGGGCCTCTGCGGATGTATGAGTCAGAGATTATTAGGGATCACTTGGGGTTTGTTTGTTTGTTTGTTTGTTTTTTAATGTTTTCCTTCTTCTTGATGTTCTTTCTGCTTCCAGGGAAATCGGTTGAAGTGGAAATGAGCACCCAGGATGAACCGATGGAGAGGTGAGTGTGTGGCGTTCGGGAAGAAGACAGCGGTTGGTCGGTCTGCTGGGTACACTGTGGCTCCCTCCCGTTCAGTGAGTCCCCTGCCTCTTGTACGTGAAGCGTGAACAGCTGTGAAACTGACGGTGCCCTCGCAAAGCGAGCAGTTTACGCTGTGTTTCCCGCAGCCTGCAGTCAGTCGTTTTAGGTCACTTGTGGCATTTCTCTGTTAGGTTCTGTGACTGGGACGACACGTTCCTTCTGTCGGCCCCTGGGTACCTGCAGGCCAAACGTCACATGCCTCAGCCTGACACTTGAGGCCCTCCTCGGTCTGACCCGTCTTTCTTTCTGTCATGTTCCCCGTGCTGCGGTCTTATCTGACCTGTTGCTGTCCTCCAGCCCGTGCCTGGACACGAGCCGTATGCTCGACTTCTTCCTGTTGTAGTTTGGAAGTCCTTCAGCAGAGTCGGCGTTCGTGGCGATGAACCTGGCTCTCCCCGGCGCCCCTGTCTCTCTACGACTTCCCGGGATCAGCGATTCTTCCTGTAGCACTTGGCACATCGTCACATTGCAGCACTTACCACATGGCGATGTGACGCTTCCTGCATTTACCTTCCCGCTCCCAGAATTCCCCGGAACGGGAAAGCGGCTAGCGTATAACCAGGTGTTGGCGTGTGTCCGCTGCTGCTCTAGGCATTCGTGTTCATTATTTCTGACCCTAGGAGGCAAGCATTGTTGTTCCCACTTTAGGGCGAGGAACCTGAGGGTCAGAGTTGCATGCTTGCCTTGAGAAGGCAGAGCTGGAGTTTGAACCTGAGTCTGTCGTACTCCTGAGGTCTTATTACCACAAATTGCCTTTTTGGGGACAGAAACTGTGTCTCGAATTCCAGCCCCAAGTGTGTAGCGTATAGTTGGAGTTCACAAAACGCTCATGGAATAAATGTATACTTTCTTAGTTTGCCTCGATGGCCCACAGGGAGGGTCAAGGTGTCGTCCTCCTCTGTTTACTGGTTAGAGGTTCTGACTGATGTTAGTGCTATGGGTATTTCCCTCCTCTTTGGAGCAGCGACCCTTTGGGCTTCTGGGGCTAAGATGTCTGGGGTGCAGAACTGTAGATTTTATGGGCATGTTGAAGGCCACATCATCAGAGTGAGCAGGTGGGGAGGCATTACCGCTCACCGGAGGATGTTTTAATCAGAGCTTCTGGGAGTTCGGAAGAAAACTCCTTTCCCACTGTAGTATTTTTGCAGATCCCTCCCGGTTTGACCCTCCGCTCCCATCCTTCTAATAACGGATCACATTGCAGTGGCGGGCTGTGGAGAGGGCAAGCAAGGCCTCCAGGGTGGAGGCTGTCGTAACTGAGAGCTAAAGGATGAGGCCAGGGGCAGAGATTGCCGGAGAGTGTCCGTGTGCGAGGCGAGGGAGACGTGGCCCTGCGAGCTGGTGCCGGGAACGTAAGGGTCAAGGCCAGAGGACAGGCTGGGCCTTGCTGGACTGGTCCTCAGATTCTCTGTTAAGAGCGCAGATTCTGTGCTGCAGGAAGAGGGGAGTCTTTGAAGGAGGGTAAGCTGGGGCCAGGCAAGAGATTTGCTATTGTGAAAGACGCCCGTGGTTACTTGGAGAATGGGCTGCGGGGTGGGGCGGGGGGGAGGGGTGGGGTGGGGAGGGGGGGGTGCATGGAGCCTCTTTCAGCCCCCTTAACCATGTGTCACCCTTCCCGTTTCCGACAGGTTTGTTTCTTTTCCTTCTGTTCTGCCTTTTTCAGCTGTAGGCTTAGTGCTCACACGGGTCACTCCTAAGCTAATTAAATGGGTGCCCTTGGCCCATTCGGCACTTTGGCAAGGCAGCGACAAGCCCGTGCGTCCATCACACTGTCTGGGCGAAGTTGCATCTGGTGTTTACCTGTTAATGAATGCGTGGCAGCTCCGGAGTCCTTTGCTCTTGTCTGAGCTCATGAATAATGAGACAAGAAGTAATAGGAAAAAGTGGGAGAAAAAAAAGAGCTTAAATTAAGGAGCTTATCTATAATGGAGACTCAGGTGGGCTTTTCGCAGAGTTCAGGGTGTTCTTCTTTATGGCTTAGGTGGCTCTTGGCAAATACAGGTTAATAACCAGATGATTGCCAGAGTGGTGGTTTTGGGACCTGCTTGGAGGCCGTGAGGGTTTTGAGAGTTTTAAACCCATAAGGCCTCTTCATGGGTTTGAGGTGGCCTCCCACTTTCTCCTGGGGTCCCAGAGCCAGACAGTCCTGGGTTCAAGTGTGAGCTCTGCCACTAAGAAGCCGTGAGACAGTGAGCAAGCTTGTGATGCGGCTCAGTCTCCCCAGCTCTGAATGAGGATGGTCGTCCCTGCCTCAGAGGGTTTCTGTGGGGACCAGGTAAGGTAGTACATCTAACATGCCTGGTACAGAGGGAGCCCTCGATAAGCAGCTGCCTTTGACCCGTGCTCTTTCTTAGGCTCCCTCCCCATAAGCCACGTAGTGGCTCCCCCTTCACTGGCTCCAGACTCAAGCCCACGGAGTGCTTTTTGTTTTTAGAGCGTCCTCACTAAAAACTGCTCTGGGGAAGCAAAAGGGCTCCAAAACAAAGTTGTAAATACGGAATTACAAGGGGCCAAGTGATCTTAAGTGTTTGTTCCCAAGTCATGGTCCTGGCTTGGAATCTTAGTGTGGGAAACGATTTCTCTTTCAATCCCTATGGTCAAGGATTGAGGAAGACAATTTAACCTACCAACACATCCTGCCTGAGTCTCCTGAGCCTTCTGCCTCTCACGCGTTGTCCGACTGTGAAATGTCCGAGAAGTCCTCCGGCCTCTCACGAGACCAGAAGCAAGACAGTGAGACCGGGAGGACCTCGGTAATGGCGAACCATTTTTCTCAAGGTAAGCTGAGCTTTGCTAAGCACTTCAGATGCAGCCAAGGTTTCCTGGTTTAAACAGTAATTTGCCGTCTTGCCTGAGTAAGCAGAGCGTAGTGACATTCGAATATTTGTCTGATGAAAGGAGATCCTGGCAGGGCCAAAGCTGGTCATTCAGACTATCATTTATCACCAGGGAAAGCTGCGGTTGTTGAAAGTGTTGGTGATTGGGGAAGAGTCATTTTTATTTCTTAATGATGACTTATTACGTGATTTGCCATTTCCTCGTGCTTCTGACAGTGGCAGAAAACAGGCTGGAAAGCAGAGGTTATGTGTCTGTTCCAAGTGTGGTTAATTTCCTGGTGTTCCTTTCAGACGCTTTCCGAGGCACTGTCGCTTTGAAGACTCTTGCTTTGAATCGTACAGATTCCCCAGAGCACCTAACGCCCCCCGCCCCCCCCCCCCCCCCACTGCCCACCATTTGAACATTTTGTACTTATGTCAATCTGCAGTATTTCCCTTTAGTGTGTGACCCTTCATCCTTCGGCTCAGTCCCTTGTCCTGCCTCTGACTGTGGCCCATGGGCTCAGTCGGTAGAATCAGTCTCCCAAGCCTCCATCTACCCGAGCTCCCTTTTACCTCTTCTGCATTTACAGTCTTCATTGCCTCCTGTTGGGTGTTAGGGAGGGATTCATGTTTATAAGTCAATGTATTTCCGAAGTTCAAGGGATAATATAGACCAGGGATTGGCAAATTTTTCCTGGCAAAGGCCAGATAGTAAATATTTTGGGCTTTGGGGAGTATATGGTCTTTGTTGTAGTTACTCAATCCTGTTGTAGCAGAAAGCAGCCATAGACAAAACGTAAATGAGCGAGTGTGGCTCTGTTCCAATAAAACTTTATTTACCAAAACAGGTGGTAGGTGGGTTCGACCTAGGAGCTGTGGTTTTCTGACCCTTGGTATACGTTCTGGACCTTAGCTGACATCCTCTGGTCTCTCCTTTCTTCCAGTGGTTGTTTGCAAGACACCCAGAGTGGACCCAGAGCACGAATCAGACACTGACACCTCCATTCTAAAAGCCTTTTGTTGACACCTGATCACATAGAACGCGGTTTTCGAAAATCAAAATCTTTTTTAGCAACAGAGCTCCACCCCCCCTTTTTTTCAGATGAAACTTTACACGGAGGCCAAACATGTGAAAGGGCTGCAGGTAGAGCCTTTATCCTCCCTGGTGGCTTCTGAGGCTTCTCTAGGATACCCCGAGCCCAGAGGAGCACAGTCTGAAAACATACCTGGAGCGTGGAATATACACGTGTGATATAACTGAGGTGTTACCTGGGTTCTTCTAGTAGCCAGTTACCTAGATGTGCCTTCTTTGGATCTCTGGGTGTATCCCTGTGTGACTTCTGTGAGTCTTGTGTACTAGGTCTCTCTCGGTTATTTCTGGCTCTTTGATCTGCCTTCTGCTGAATTGGGTCAGACCTATGAGTTGTTTCCTTGTCCTTATTTGCACTTCCGTCTGTACTGTATCAACCTGGCATGGAACTCAGTCCCTTTCCAAGAACCCCCGAATCGACTCCTACAAGGCCTTTGTGGGAGAAACATACTTGATTGAGGGCTTGAGGAATTATAAGGCAGTGGGGGGTTACAGCGCAACAGGCCAGATCATTTAATGGGAATATTTGAGATCTCTGTTCTTTCAAACCCATCTGATATGGTGCTGGGTACCTCTCTCTGCTTTCTCTCGCCTGCCCCTCTTTTTTCCTACCCTCCCACATGTCTGCCCCCCCCCCCCCCCCCCCCAGCCAACCTTGGTTTATTTCCAATATAGAACCGTTTAGGCATCTCCTTTACGTCTCATTATTCTGGGCACCCCTGACCTTGGGCTTATCATGCCCTCCCGGTGAAATTTACCAAGCACTTTCCTGAATGGGGACCGTGTTCTCTGGAGCCCTCCTAATCCACTTCACTTTTAGCTTTTTTGGTTTGCTTCTCTTCAGACTTTTGGTCTCTGCATCTGTGTTTCCTTTTGTCGTGTTTTTATTCTGAGTAGAGAGATAATTTAAGGATTTTTCCTTTTTTCACTTGACATTATATCATAAGCTTTCTGACAGGTTGTTACATAACATCATTTTTAGTGGCTTTAGAATATAGTCCGTTGAATGGCTGAACTGCATTTTCCTTACGTTCCCCCGTTGCTGAACATTTCAGTCCTTTCTAAAACTCCGCAATTGCGAACACTGCTGCAAGGGAGTATCTTTGAACACGAAGCTTTCTTTCTCCTTATTTTGGGGCATTTTCTTCTCCTCGATTCTGTGAAGTGGAACCACACGAGGCCAAAGATGCACACGCGGGTTCTAGCGGTTGCTTCTTGCAGGATTTTTGGCTTTAAAGAGTTGGCGTTCGTCAGAAGGATATTAGTTGTAAGAGGGACAGCTGTTTTTCTCCCGTTTTGTAAAGATGAGTGTCGTGTTTCCCTCTCTCGGTTAGGGCTGCATAATTAATACGTGGTGTCCAGTTCGACTGGGAATGTTTCCTTAAGCCCCAGCGATGGTTCCAGCCCCTGGCCAGACTCAGCAGGAGGTGACGCGGGCCCATGGCTGCCAAGCGCTGTTACCCCAGAAGCCGGCAGCGGGTGATGCAGATCTAAACCCGCGTGGAGGACTGCGGTGGAAATAGAGGAGTTCCCGCCTCACTCCGTCCTGACTGGCCGCCGGCAGATTTGCGAGGCCGCCAGGCAGGGACGGGAGGTGCCGCCAGGACCTGGCTGCAGACGGGGCTGCGGCGAGGGCCTCGCACGTTCCACCAGATGACTGGCCACACTTCGGGCATTAATCGAGATAGCTGAAGGCCCGGGAATTAAGTCACCTCATAAACATTCAGATTCATGGCAGAATTACTATTTAATTAGGAAAAGGTCTGTAACATGGTGCTACTTTTAAATGAAAGTCATTTTGGAGGAATTAAAACTGGGTCATAACATTAGTCTAATGTTTTAAAACAAACATTACTAAGACACACTGAGTGTACCCTAATTGATGAATTAAAGACATTAGTTTTGCCTCTGGATACCTAATGTGGTTATGCTTTAGATCCTGATTCTAGAGTGTACCTCGAGATTGCAGCTCCTTTCTTTGTTCAAGTGAGATGTGGCAGAGGCTAGAAAAATAGGACATGCTCAGTTTAGAACATTTGGGAAATTTAAATTTTTACATCTTATTAAATGTTATATTGAGATACAGTGTAGAAGTTTTGAGAAACCTGAAATCTAACACCCAAAGGCAACTGCTGTCAATATTTAGGTATCTTTTCTTTTTTGTGTGTTTATGTGTCTTTTCTGCTGTAAACTTTTGAATAGAGTTATAATTGTGCTGGATAATCCATTTTGTATCTGTGTTTTTCTGCGATATTACATGGTCCTCATGATATAATTTCAGTAGCTGTGTCATATTGCATCACGGTGGATGTAACACAGCTTACTTAATAATCTGAGTTATTTTCAGTTTTAAGTGCTCCGTATAGTGCTGAAGATTAACATTTTCATGCATTCTGGCACATGGTTGTCAGCATGTCTGGTGATCTCTTTGAATAGATTCCTAGAAGTAGGCTTATTTGGGGAAAGACATTGGAAAAGAACCCTTCTACGGCTAATGATAAAAATAGTTCCCCAAAGTCACGCACATTTATATTCACACGAACAGGATGTGCCCTTGAGAGTACCCTCCTTACAACTTTCACTAGCACTGGGATTATCATTTTGCTTTGTGTTTAAGTCTTAAATTAGTAAGTGGCAAATGGATAAATATATTCCTTCCAGAGAATTAGTCTCAAAAATATCTGGATTCATTATGAAGGTAGTTTAATCAACTCTCAGGCAATTCAGGCAGACTTGAAAGTGATCTGTTAGTTTCACCATAAGGAAGATTTTAAATTAATATTTGATATTTAGAAGAATAAAGGGCTACATTACAGCTAGCATTAAAATTGTATGGAATATAATTTTTCCATGTGCTGTAAAGCCCCCTCCTTGTGGAGGGCTGCAGAGAATCATTACAGAGCTGTGTCTGTGGGCTGTGGTCACCATGCCTGGGAAAAAATCGCCAGTTACTGACTGACTCAACACATCCCGCACGATTTAGAATTTCAAGATCATGGCATAATCTGTAAATTATTCCATTTGTTGGGGGCTTCAGACTTTAAATTAAAAATACTCTCCTTCCTGTAGACTTAGTAATGGAACATATACAAGAAATTCGAAGCTTGAGGAGACGTTTAGAAGAATCAATCAAAACAAACGAGAAACTTCGGGGACAACTGGAAAGGCAAGGGTGTGAATTTGATCAAGGTAAGGGAGGACCTTGTCGCCAGCCTGCCTGTGCTTCATCCGGGAAGGGACTCCGGTTACGTTTGCCTGGATAAGCTTTCCCCGTGTTGGGGAGAACTCACCCCGGTGGCCAGAGAGATTTCCGCTCAAATCCTGACCTCGCCGCTCACCTCCACGGTGACCTCACTTAACGTTGCGGAAATACTGTAACGTGTTACTTACAGTACTGTGTTCATGACGTGGGGACGATAGTCCCCGTTTTATCCTGGTACGATGAGGATTGAGTGAGCTAACTTCAGCAGGGTGCCCGCACGGTCCCTGGCATGGAGTGACTTCCCAGGCACTGAACGAGTCCGCCGGCCCCTGCACCCTGGATTGTGCTTGGCTCCTCATGTGACGTCGGTGGCTGTAGAGAAACAGATAGGGGGTTTTAAAATAAAACAGAGCGGCGTTTCGTCTTTTTGTCAGTAATGGATTTTAAAAAGTATTAGCGTGTAGGCAGTTTGGTGAGAGTCTCACACGCCCGTTCCCAGGTCGCCATTATTCCTGCGTAAACACAGTTAGATCTGAATGGAATATTCTTCCATGCGGAACTTAAAAATGGGTTTTCCCGTAGGGAAGACATTCACATGGTACAGAACTTAGTACCTCCGTTCTGTGCCCATCCATCGTCTCCTGGCTCCTCTCCTCCCACCTCTGGTAGGTGTCTTCCACAACCTTACAGTGGTTTTTCAGTGCAAATGCAAATATATCTTCTTACTCTTTCCCTCGCCCAAAAGGTAGAATACTTTATGCCTGTCCCTGTTTTCCTTGAACAGAATATTTTTGGACATCTTTCCTTGTTGCTCCAAAGAGATTGTTTTCGTACCTGAAGAATGTGCCTTGGGAGCAGCTTTGTGCCCTGGGAAAGAGCCCGAGTTTGCTTGGGAGATGGACTGAGCTGAGTGTGGACCCCGGCCTCTTCCGTGTATCAGCTCGGGGGCTTTTGGGCAAGCCACCCCACCTCTCCCGGCTTTCGTTATTGTACAAAACAGAGTCATCGTGAGATTTCGATAAAGGCAGTGCTCTGAATAGGGCGTTGCTCTGTGCCTCACTCAAGACGTGGTTGTTTTCTTTGCCATTATCATGTTATTTCACTATTTTATTTTGTACAACGTTATTAGTTGGACATTGCAAAGCTCGGCAACAAGGGGGGATGCAAACGATTTTAGAGATTAAATCACGGAGTTCTAGAAAGATGAACTCCATAGAAGCACTTGAGTCCTTGGACCCCTGGTCTGTCGTAGCCATCAGCCTGGAAGGATCTTTCCAGAGTACTGTATGTGCTGCGGTGTGCGAGATAAACAGAGTGGACCCACCCACGCCTCCCTCTCCCTCCCTCCCCCACTCTCCACACCACCCCCCATCCTGCTCCCTCCCTGTCTCTCACCCCCAGAGAAATTGATTAACCTGAGTTATTAGTCCTAGCAAACCCTGGGAAGAAATACATGCCTGGACCCTTCACATTCACTCTTGGTAATGCCTGAATTAGATTCATTCTGTTTTACATTTTTCCTGGCAAATCCAATTATAGAATTATTTGGGGGCTCACATGGCCACCAGCTACAACGGAGCTGGCAGTTGCTCTGGAGAGTAATTCACTCTGATGGGAAGGTTTACAAAAAAGGCATTCATAAAGTATTTACGCTGGTGGCTGGTGGAAAGAGGCGCTGTTCTCACCTTGTCTTCACAATCTCTGAAAAGACAAAGAAAGAAAAGTGGCTCCGCCTCCCCCCTGCTGTGAGTCGTTCATCTTGGGAGCGGCTTTGAGAAAGGCCTGGCTCCTTGTGATTGGAGGTGGAATATTGTTAAAACTGTCATCTCACGTGGTAGCTTGTCACCAGTTACGGGGAGCTGGTAGTGACGCCTTCAGAGGAAAGACTGGCCTCTTACCTCAGCACTGGACCCCGCTGGCTCGGGCTCTGTCAGGAGCCCTTCTCTGGCCTGGGTCTCCCTTTGAGAAGCGACCACGCTAGCTGTGGTCAGAGCAGACTTCTTCTGCAGAATGTTTCCTGTTCATCCAGATGGCTGTTTGGTCCCGTTTTGGGCTCTAGCCTATCATCAGTTATGATATTAATACAAACGGTAATAGCAGTAATAATAACAACATTGATCATTTTTATTGGGCTCGTGGAGACTTGGGGAAGTTGTGTGACGTACCTGAGGTCATACAGCCATTAAGAAGCCAGAGCCATGATTCAACCCCACATGTCTCTGCGAAGACGGCAGAGTTCATAGGGGAGAGACATATGTGAATGAAAAAATGATGGGACGTTATGATTTGTGAGTCATTAACCCGAGGAAAGGGAGTGCTGTCGTGCAGAAAGACTGTGGAACATTGGCTTCTGGGAAGCCTGATGTCATAGCTTCCTTACGGGGAGTTTGAACGTTACAGGGAATCCTTTGTGGACCAGGATGCTTTCAGCTGCGGAGAGCAGAATATGAGGAAAAACTGGTGTAAACAATGGGGGTTTCTGTTGTCTTCCGTAACAAGAAATGCGGATGCAGGCAGTTCCAAGGCAGGTTTAATGACTCCGTGAAATGATAGCAGGGCTTGGAGTTAGTATCTGTGATGGCCGCAGTCACTATAATACCACATCCTCTCAGGACAGTGTCCAAAGCACGGGGACGAAGATGGTGGGGCTTCCCCCTGCTCTGCTCTTTTCATCCGGGTGAGAAAGCTTTCCCAGAAGCCTCCAGCAGGCTTCTCGTCGGGTCTCGTTGACCGGAAGTGGCACCTGGCTGTGTTCTTGCTGCACCGGGGTCTGGGAAAGCAGGCTCTGGCATGTTGGCCGTGTGGTGTAGTAAGGAAGGTGGGGGGAGGGAGGCCCCTGCCTGCCTCATGCGGAAAGCCCTGTGCTCTGCAGAGGGTAGGTAGCACGTCCCCACGCTCTGGACATTACACAGGGTGCGGTGCAGAAAGCTGACGTGGAGGGAGGGTCAGAGCAGCTGTCCGGCCAGAGGAAGGAGTGGGATTTTCGGAGAGAGTCCACAGCCTGGGCAGATATTTACAGACGAGGAAACTGGTCAGAGTTTGTAAGTGACCTCAACCCCGGTCGGTCTGGCTGTGGACCCTGATCTTTGTTGTATTAAATACTCAGAGGCTGTGAGCTTGAGCTGAGAGTTGAAAGACAACTGTGATTTTGACAGGTGAAGAAGGAGCTGGGCATTCGAGGCCCAGAGAATAAAGACCTCACGACCTCACTGTACAGGGTCTGGGAGATGTGTGACCGCACGGTATGTGGGGGCACAGAAGTAGCTCGGTTTGGCGGCATCCGAGGCCACTAGAGTCCAGGGTAGAGAGGGAGCGGGCTGTGCGTGAGATTGGAGTGAAATAATGGAGGTCTGAAGTTTGGGCCTCGTGTTTGGTTTGTCTGTCTGTCTTTGCAGCGGAGGGCCGTCAGGTGTTTCTGAGCAGGGGATAACCTGAGTGGACTGCCTGCCCCCCACTGGCAGAGTAGCAGGGGGGCAAGGTCAGGGCGCAGTGATGAAGCTTGAACTACAGGGACGGAAAAGAGTGGGCCGACATCCGAGGCGCTGGTGAGGAAGAGCCAGCAGTCGTGATTGCCGGCTTGGGCAATGCCAGAGAGTGGTGGTTAGGATGACTTCAGGTTTGCAGCTCAGATTAGGGGTGGTGGTGATAACATCTATAGGAGCAGAAACAAGCAGAAGAGGGCAGGTTTGGGAGGTGAGGGAGGAAAGGGGAAGGCTTCAGCTTTGGCTCTGGGGCCCGGGAGCTTGCCTCAGCGGAGGGGTCTACTGAAGGTGTGGACCCCAGGAGAGACATCCGTGGAGGTTAAGACTGTCACCCACTCACCTTCGTTCACCCTGAGGGCAGGTGAGAACGGGAGGGGGTACCTTTTGCCTCCTCTTTAATAAGCTCACTCTTATTTCCCTTTGGACTCTTGTGATACCTCATCTGCTTCACTGAAGTCATTTCCATTGCATATTGTGTTTCCTCCTCGTTTAAAACTGTTTTCTAGAAAGTTCCGTGCATACTGACCTGGCAACTATCCATAAATCACTTTTCATGTGTGTTTTTGTAGGTTCTACGAACGGTTTGGCTTATGGATCAGAGCTGCATAATTCTCTGACATCAGAGATCTGTTTCCTGAGGAAGCAGAACCAGGCTCTCAATACAATGCTCGCCAAGGGATCCAGAGGTAGGAACTAACGGAGCCATCTGCCGGCTGGAACCCCACAGCCCTCTGTGGCGTGGGAAGAATGCATTGGAGTCTGACCGACCTAGGTTCAAATTCTGTGGCTCTGTGACTTTGCGCAGGTCCCTTAACCTCTCTGAACCTCAGTATTCTTAGCTGTAAAATAAGAGTACCTCAGGGGGCAGTTGTGACGGTTATCTCTGTGAAGCCCTTAGCACAGTATCTCTAATAAGTATACAGCCACCTCTCGTTTGCCTCAGTTTACGGTGGAAGAGAGAAAAGCTAGAAATGCATTACTCTGCCAGAATCTCATCCGGAGGCTCCCTACTATCAGGGAGGTTTTCTAGTATTTCTTTTTTTTTTTTAATTTTTCTTTAACGTTTATTTATTTTTGAGACAGAGAGAGACAAAGCATGAACGGGGGAGGGGCAGAGAGAGAGGGAGACACAGAACCGGAAGCAGGCTCCAGGCTCTGAGCCATCAGCCCAGAGCCTGACGCGGGGCTCGAACTCACGGACCGCGAGATCGTGACCTGAGCTGAAGTCGGACGCTTAACCGACTGAGCCACCCAGGGGCCCCTAGTATTTCTTAGGAAGATCCTTTCTCTTAATTCTTTCTTTTCGGAGCTTAGTCCCCAAAGAGCTTTCACCTACAGTATCTCTCAATACTTAAGATGTTTCTGGAAGGAGGAATGATCAGTCCTGTTTTATAGGTAAGAAACTGAGGCCTGGGGAGTTGACCGGCCGGTGGTCCCTTGTCTAGAAATGGGCAGAGCTGGGACGTGGGTCAGCGTCTCTACTTTCCCTAGAGGATACTGATGTGGCTGTTGTCTTAAGAGACAGAATCCAGGCTTCTGCAGATCATTCATTCACTCAGCAGACATGTTAGGGCCTGTGTAGACCGATACAGAGATGAATGAGACCTGGTCCCCTCCCTCGAGGGACTTGTGGTCTGATGGGAGAGGCAGCCGGGCAGCCCGTGGCAGGCCAGCATGAGGATCAGGCTTGACAACGGCAGGCTCAGGGAGCACAACACCCAGGAGAGGCTCGGCTTCAAGAGCTCAGTCCAGAAGGCTCAGCAGGGATTAGCCAAGGTGCCTAAGATTTAGAAGAGCCAGGGCCTTTTAAGTAGAAGAAAGAGAGCAGACAGAGGCCTGGGGATTAGTGGCAGGGAGAGTATCCACCACTCGGGACTTGTAGGAAGCTCACTGTGGCTGGAGTGTGAAGGAGGAGGGGAGCACTTGCTCAGAAATCAGCATGCCGGGGCGAAGAGTGGGACCTGAAAAGCTCGGCCCCTCTTTGGCTTTGTGACCTTGGGGAAGGAAGTCTTAATCTCTCTGTCCCTAGATTCCGAGTAGGCAGAAGAGTGCACTTGAACATGCCACTGTGCCCCCGGGGCGTGCTCTTAACTGCCCCGTCTCTGGGTCCTGGGCGTGTTTTCTCCATCAGGAGAGGTGCTCTCCTGGGCTGAGGAGCAGATGGGGCCCCAGGTTGCCTTTTGCACAGCCCTGCTGGCTTTACCGGAGGGCTTACGGACTTTTCTCACATCCGTTGCCAGAGTTTGGGACTGTTTCTTGCCTGTGTCTATAATTTATACCCACGGTTTGCTCCGCGACGGCAACGCAACTAGGTTTGCACGGCCCATTATTGTATAGAAAATTAAACAGGCCCATTTCATCCCAGTGACGTTTAATCTGCAGCCTTGATGTTGACAGATTTATCTGCCCAAAATGCATAAGATAATTGGAATGCCAAAATCATAAATGCCAGATTAAATCTCATTCTGTTTTGTATTCCTGGAGTGCTTGAGCTGAAGGGCCGTATTTGCGTAATAGGGTTGGAAAAAACAAATGGTGTCTCTTCTCAGTGGTGCTTTTTTTGTGTTTGCAGATAAACAGAAGGAGAATGAGAAATTACGCGAGTCCCTCTCCAGGAAGGCTGCGAACCTCGAGCTCCTTCAGCGAGAGTACGCCTGCTTGAAGGAGGAGAATGAGAGGCTGCAGAAGGAGGTCTGCGAGCGGGACAGGCACTCCCAGCAGCTGCTCCGGGAAGTGTGCAGCACCCGCAACGAACTGAGCAGGTAGCGGTCAGGGTCACCCTGGGGCGTGCTGACCCCTGCCCAAGTGCCGGGGAAGGCCAGCAAACACTCAGGCACACGACGTCAGGTGGGAACAAAGCACAAGGAGCAGAATCGTCTGAGGGAGGAGGGTAGGGCCTGGGGGGGGCAGATGGCTGTTTTTCTCTGGGGGACGTCAGGGTAGGCCTCTCTGAATTAAAATGGCGACCTGAAGGCAGCGGAGGGGTGGGGGCCCTGGGGCAGGGTGTCCTTGGCCTGTGCGGGGCGGAGCAGGGAGGCCAGTGCGCCTGGAGTGAAGGGGGACCGGAGAGGCTGGGTGCCGAGTCCCGTAGGCCCTCGCAGCCGTGGGGAGGACTGGGGTTTCACTCTGAGTGACTGGGAAGCCACGGAGGGAGTCTGCGCAGAGGAGGGACGTTTGTCCGACTTAGATATGAAAGGGCTCGTACTGCCCGTCCCCTTTGCAGTTTCCCCTCGTCTCTGTCTTGTCCCATGTTTCCAGTTGTCCCCCAGCAAGATCGCTCTCTTGCCATCGTGCAGTCCCGGGTCCTCCCGAGCTCTGCACCCCTGGGTGAGACGTAACCTTTAAGCTTCACTTCCTCATATGCTATCTGTGCACTGGGGACTGAGAGCACGTACGCTTTGGGTGTCGATCACGCACGTCCGGGCCGGGCCCAGGGGGCCGCTCAGGAAGGAGTGACCGTGACTGGAATTGTCACCCACGCTTGTCAGTCTCGTCCACACTCTGCCGGCTGTGGAGTCAGAGCAAGTCCCCGTGCGTCAGAATTAACGTCCCCTCCCTGTGGCGGGGGGGCCTCTCCAGGGTGCAGGAGGAGGCGAAGTCGAGGCAGCAGCTGCTCTCCCAGAACAACAGGCTCCTGCAGTCCCTGCGGGTGGAGCTGAAGGTGTACGCGAAGCTGGACGAGGAGCACAGGAGGCCGAGAGGTACTGGGCGCGCTGCCCGAGGCGCTTCCCGTCCTGGGGCTGCTGCGTCGGGGCTGAGGGCTGGCCGCTCGTTCGGGAATGCCGCCGTCACACCCAGGCTTGCCTCCCGGGCGGAGGGGCACGCTTCGCAGCGAGCCCCTCGGGCCCACTCTTCTTCTGCAGCAGCAAGAAACGCGGAAGGACGCGGGCTGGGGGGGTCAGGCCAGCCGAGGCCTGGGTTCTCTCTGCCTCGCTCCCGGGCCGTGGGACCTTCCACAGGTCGCCTCGCCCCTCTGGGCCTGGTTGTGCCTCCATCAAACATGTGTCCTAATGTCTGTTCTGTGGAGTCTTGAGAATTAAACGAGCTCATTTCTGAACAGCACACTATCACAGTGCCTGGGACACAGTAGACACTCAAGGAATAATCTGATTACACATTTCCTGCTAGTGCGTGTTTCTTTCGTCCATTCATTCAGCACATGATTATGGAGCACCTACCACATCGCAGGGCATTGCTGCAGGATGGTGCTTCGCCCCGGTCCTCTAGACACCAGATCAGAGGGACTTGACTGTCAGGTCTAATGTTTCAGAATCTTTTTTGAGGTGTGCTAGGGTTTTTGTTTTGTTTTGTTTTGTTTTTTAACTAATTTTCCAGATGGTTTCTCCCTATTGAAAGTTTAGCTAGAAAAGGGTCACCTCACAGCTTTCATTTTCTCCTCAAGTCACTTTTCTTATTCTTGCTGTTGTGCCTTTTTAATATACTGTGGCTCTTAAAATCAGCCCCTTTCATTCTATAATTCCAGCCCAAATAGATTTTATTACTACTAGACATAATTTCGGGGTTTGGTGTGCAATTTGCGAGGCTTTTATGGCCAGAAGCGAAAATTAATTTCCAGCTCTTATTTAGGCTGTGGAATAGCGGCAATTAAGTCTGCCAATATTTTTGTTTTTAGGTCAAGTTGTTATTTTAAATTGTACCTAGTTCTTAGGAAGGGGAGGGCGGTGGCGATGGCGGGTTTAAGACCCTGTTGCGCTCCTTTGATGGCTGACCTTTTGGAGGCAGAAGACGTTCAAGGTTTTCCCTTTGCGCTTGTTTCCAGAGCCATCAGGAGAAGGCTGGAGGGGACAGGACCCTTTCAGTGACCTGCACGGTCTCCTAACAGAGATCCAGGCTCTGCGGGGACAGCTGGAAAGGAGCATCGAGACCAACAGCATGCTGCAGAGCAAGCTGGAGGGGCAGCTGGCGAAGGAGGGGAAGAAGGCTCAGGAAGGAGCCCTCACCGGGGCTCTCCAGACCCCGTGTGTCCCCGAGTGGCCCCTGCAGCTGGACAAGCACGGTACTGCCCCCGCACCTCCTAACCTCTTGAGATTGCGGCCCTGTGCATGTCACTGGGACACGTGAGCTTCTGAATGGTGCCCTTGCCCCGTGGAGGTGTCCCTCCGCTGACTGCAGGCATGCTGGACCCCAGGAGCCAGGGGCCTGGCCACTGAGCAGTCGTCACCTTTGGCAGGGTGGTCCGATCTCCGTCCAGGGCCCTCGGTTCTCAGGGAAGTGGAGTTTGGGCTGCCAGCGCTCTCTTCGCCTCCTGTCTTGTCCCCCCTCCCCCATCCATTTAGCCCTGCCCATATCGCTCCACTGAAAATCCTTTTTGGTCCCTCTTACTGCCTTTTAAGAAGAATCTAAACTTGTTACACTGGCTCTCAGTGTCTTTCAGGATCTGAAAGCATCCCGGTAGGTTTGAAAACTGATTCTGTTTTGCCATTTGCTTGGGGGTTTATTGTCTAGCCCTGCAGAATCTGTGTAGGGTAGCAGAAAAAGGACAGGAGCGGGTCCCCATCATTCCTTTGTCCCTTGCCCAGCACAGAGCCAGGAACAAGCCAGAAAGTGGTCAGACTTAAGGCAGTTGGCCAGGCCATCCTCTTTGCTCTATGGATGGAGAGCCTGAGACCCAGAGAGGGTACTGGGCTCACCCAAAGTGACATGGCAGATAGGGGCAGAGCTGCAGCTGGAAATCATCTTTTAGCTCCCGAGTCCAGTGCTGTCCCTGGAGCACCGCCTGACCCGACGGAGCCTCAGGTGTCCGGGGTCATCACCCGAATACCCGCAGCGTGGGTGTGCACATCCAGTGGGACAAGGAATGTCAATATAGTTTATACAAAAATACTGTATAAAAGTTTGGACTTGGTCTTTGCTGGGATTGGGAATTCTGTTTATTGCCCTTAATTAAAAAAAAGAAATTAAAGTCTCTTAAAGAGCACCCAGTGTGCTTTAGAACTTACCGTGATCGATTTATTGATTTCTCCTTGATAAAGAATTTAAAGTTTTAACCAGAAAATGATGTGACGATATGAAAAAAAAAAAAAAAGTGAAGAAAAATCCTTCATGATTCTACAGAATGATAATATTTTGCTTTGCGTTATTGCTCTTCATTTGATAATCACATGCCAGTGTGAATTTATATTGTTCACGCTGGGTTTTGTGCCATTCTACGGCCTTTCTTTGTTTTTGCCCAGTGTTGCATCATGAATGGTTCCCAGTCTTTCACACGGGCTTCCTAATTACTGTTTTCAGATTATCGCCAGTCACGAAACCATTACCGCGGTGATTATTAAAGTGGTCTCTGATTTGGAGCTTTAATAAACGTCGATGTTAATATGCTTTTTGCTGTTAAACAGCATTCTTAGGATAAAATCCTACTAGTGGAATCTCAAAAGACTTGGAAAGGAGCCACGTTGCCTCCTTTTGCGTGGGATGTATATCAGTAGTGGGTGTCTGTGTTTTAAACGTAGGCTCCTCCTGGCCCTACTTCGGGCTTAGCGGAGATTGGACTGAGGAGATAGGGGGTTGCTCTGGGGACTTTGGGGCAGGGAGAATGATCCAGGACCAGGGCTGCCCAGGAGGGACAGTTGGGGCAGCTGAAGGGAGGCGGCCATTGAACAGCATTTGCTGCTTCTGAAACCGGTCCGGGGTCAGCCTAGGTGTGCCTCGCGAGAGGACCCGGGAGAATGTGTTGAGAATCCACCGTGCTGTCCCAGTGCCGCAAGTGCTCCTGTGTCCTCGAGTGGGCATTGGAATTCTTCCTTCGGCTGGGCCTTTCTTCCTTTGCAAAAGACTTTCCAGGATTGTATTTAAGCGCGCTTGTTCAAAAGTTCTGCTCTGAAGATGGCTGTTTTGGGCAGAGAGCAATCCCTCTGAGGGGCCAGCTCCTTGGCCCTGGAAATGAAGTGCGCCCTTGGAGGCGGCTGGGTGGGAAGGGGCTGGTGGGGCGTCCGAAGGCCTGGACACTAGGCACGGTCCTCACTGTGCCTCCACACTCTGGGTAGCTCTGGCTGGATCACCTGCTGTCCCTGCCCCTCGGTCGTCCCTCCTCCACCAGGTCTGAATGACGGTGCCATCCTGCCCACGGTGCCACTGAGGGTTGAGGTGTACAAGTGCTCTCGAGATTTCACAGAGTGGCAGGCCACCTCGCCATCTAACTGACTTTGCCCCCTTATGCTGTTTCCAGCGCATCGCTTCCCAATCTCTACTCTGGGGCCTCTTCTCTGTTGCTTGGGTGGCTCCCGCAGCCTCCAGACTCACTGCTCCAGTCCAGAACACGGCCCTCAGCCTGACCTTGCCCTGCCTAACGCCCTCGAGGGGGCCCCACCGCCCTCTTTGTTCTGACCGTGCTGCCACCAGGGCCCTCCCTTGCGCCCTGGGCTCCGCCTACCCCTTGCTTGATCCTCCCCGAAGGCGTCCTGTGGCTCAGTCCCCTGTGCCTTTGCATCTGTTCATCCCTCTGCCTGCCTGCCTCCCTGCCTCCCTCTCCCTCTCCCTCTCCCTCCCCAGGGCCCGCAGCCCCTGTGCTTCCCTCCCTTACCCTGACCACCTGGAAGGGAAGCTGCCTGTTCACTTGTTGGACAGGAGGGTCCTTCCAGAGAGGAGACTGGGTGTGCTCACTCTGTGTCCCCGTGTCCTGCAGAGGGGATGCCAGGAAGATTGGAGTGAATGCTCGTGTGTGGCTGGTACTTTACTGTTTTCTCATTCAGTTCTTTCTCAAACGCCCATGACAGTGTATTTTCCTTCTCTTCTTTTGCATTTTGTAGATGCTGACAAGTGCCCCATGCCTGGAGATAATTCCTGCGGCCCGTTTGACTCCCGCCTGGTGGCGCCACCACGGTCAGGTGCGGAGCTGAAGGCTGGGTAACTGTGGCACGATTGGGTTTGGCAGGAGGACTTTTTAAGTTGAACGAAAGGGGGTCCCTGGTCTAATCAAGAGGGTGCTTGCCAGGATTTGGGGTTTCACGTTCTCAGCACGTCTAGCTGGTGATCTCCTCCTCTAAGCCAGTTCATCTGTTCCTAGCTGTTATCGACCGTAGCAACGTCACTGGGTCCTTGTTGCCTTAGATGAAAAAGTGTCACCGCCTTGGTGTAGCTTGTAAGGCCCTCCAGCGTCCAGCCTCACTGGGCCCATCCAGCCCTGTCCTTGTGCATCCGTGCTGCCGACAGAGGGGTCACCGTCCTGCAGACGGGCCTGCACTTTCCTCTCCCCGGGACGGTGCGGTGTGGCTCCTCCTTTTCCAGACTACCCTTGTCCCATTCTCTGCCAGTGCAAGCCCCGTTCCCTCCCTGAGACTCATCCTGAGTGCAGACTGGTCTGTGACATGCCTTTCTGGAGGCCCCCAGTCAGAGCTATTCGTCTAGACTTGTATTGATCCAAAGGTAAAGAGCACAGGCTTTACCTCTGTTTAGTGTAATCTTGCTTCGTGTGGAAGCCCGCTCACTTGTTGCTTCTCCTAGGAAGCCTTTCCTGATCTCCCTTCCCACACAGAGAATTGATTATTTTCCCCTCTGCGCTCTGGCTCTCTGTCATCGTGCTGTTACACCTCCCGCATGGTGTCTGATTAGACCACGGGCTCCTGGAGTGCAGACACTGGCCTGATTCATCTGTGCAGATCAGGGGTCTCTGCAGACTGGGTGCCTGAGAAGTGTTGGCTGAATTGAATCGAGCTTGTCCCGTGAGACGAATAAGCCCAGCGTGGGGTAATCCACAGACAGAGGCCCCAGAGCCAGGCCTCCCCTTGGCACGGTGCCTCGTGGCCTTGGGGTCTGAAGGCCTCTCTTCGTCCTCCCGCCTGGCTTCAGCGTTGGTGAACACAGGATACCGGCCCAAATAGATCTCACATCTTCCCTCTCATGTTGTAGCTTCGGAGACTCCGCCGCTGTCCGGAAATGACACGGACTCCCTCTCCTGCGGCAGTGGCACTTCGGTCACCGGCACGCCGTGCGCGTCCCACCTGGTCCCTGGCCACCGCCTGTGGGCCGACGACAGCGGCTGCCACGTCCTGGGCCTGACTGGGGACTTCGAGGCCCTGTGCCAGCAGATTGGCCAGGGCCAGAAGCTCCTTGCCGAGATGGCCCTTCAGATCCAAGAGGCTCCCCACCCTGCAGGTCTGGAGCTGGAGACAAAGGTGAGCTGACGGACGGCTGGAGGCCAGGAGGTACTCACTGAGAGCAACACGCCCAGGGGCCGCCTGAGGGCCCTATGACGGCGAGGGTGCACAGCTTCTCGGGAAGGCCCTGGGAAGAGGGTCCGGGAAACGTAGCCCGCCAAAGCTCAGAGCTCAGGTCCGGTCCGGGCGGCTGTCCTGTGGGGGGCACTTGTTGTGGCTTGTCACCTGTGTTAGTGAGGTCTCTTCGCTGGGGTCACTCCTTCCTGCCTCGTCCTCCCGGAACCCTCCTCACTGTAAAGTTACCTCTTGTTGAAGAACCTCGTGCCAGGTGCTTGGCATAAAGTTATTCATTCACTTCCTCCAAGGCTCGGGGGTCAGATTCTCTTTTCCTCCCCGGCCGGACCCCCAACCGCCCAGCTTCCACGGGTCACATCTTCTGGTCCCTGTTCTCAGGTCCTTACTGAGGCCCCGTGCTTCCCGATACCTGATTTGCCGTTTTGTTTTGTTTTGTTTTATTATATTGTAGGAGTCAATTCCGTATTTTATATTTCACTAGGTAATAAGCTTCAGGAGAGCAGGGATAGTATTTCTTTTGCTCATTATCGTGTATTTACTACCTAGCACAGGGCCTGGTGTGCAGTGTGCAGGCACATGGTGAATGGGTGTTGAACGTAGTAAATACTAGTAAGATTATTGTTCTTTTCTGATCATCTTTGGTGTACAAAAGGTTAGAAACTGTAGAAAAGTGTAAAAACGTCACATAGCACTCCGCTAAAAATTTTGGTACACACACACACACACACACGCTTTCAGCTCATTCATGAAGTTCAGTAAAACTGACTCCTACTGGGGCGCCTGGGTGGCTTGGTCGGTTAAGCGTCCGACTTCGGCTCAGGTCATGATCTCACGGTCCGTGAGTTTAAGCCCCGCGTTGGGCTCTGTGCTGATCGCTCAGAACCTGCAGCCTGTTTCAGATTCTGTGTCTCCCTCTCTCTCTGACCCTTCCCCATTCATGCTCTGTCTCTGTCTCAAAAATAAATAAATGTTAAAAAAAAAAAAAACTGACTCCTACTTCTATGAATTTCATGGTTTGCCTCTCAGCTAACATACTAACAATTTTCCTGTCCCATTCAATATTTTTCTAGAACTTGACTCTTGGCTGACAAAGAAGCCAACACGTGGATGTACCACCGTTTATGTACTCTTTCGCCTGGTTAAGGTGTGGCGCACATCCTTTTAAACCCTTTAGGGGTTGTGAACCCTTTAGAGCCCTTGCTGATCACCGTTGATACATTACTTTCCAGAAGTAGCACTCGTATCCCCGTTTACAAGTGAGAGTATCCTACCCACTACGCGTGCGTCTTTGTTGCATGATTTGATTTGTAAGTGGGTTGTTGTTTTGTTTTGTTTTGTTTTGTTTTTGCCAACTCAGTAGCTAAAAACAGTAGGCCGTTTTATCTTGTACTGGTTTTATTACTTGTGAACACAGTGCTCTTTTAACTTCTTTTCTTCTTGAACTTTATTGTCTTTTCCCTTCTCTGACTCGTGTTCTTTGCTTTCTCGTGCCCTTGACACCCGCCAGGTAGGCTTTGCCCCTGCCAGCAGAGGGTGAGGGAGACTTTGCCGGCCCCGACTGGGTATTGGCAGTGTGCACACGGCCGTGTCGCAGGGGCTGCTGGAGACGGGAACGTTCCCATCCCGTCACTTGCCCTCGGCACCCTGTGCCTTCTGGAGAGGCTCCATGGTGCCGAGCCACGCGAACCGCCCTCCCGCGGACCCTCTTCGTGGCCTAGTAAATACGGTTAACGCAGATGGTTATTAGTCGTGGTTATTGATTGGGCTGAAATCACCTCCGAAATTCTCTCGTAATCTATAATTCACCAGTCTTGAAGAACAATAAATTGGTGTCGTCTGGCCCCAGGCCCTCGCTCAGCGTGTGGATACAAACCCCGTGGCCTGGAGATTTACGCTGCCCGTTAAAGCCGGCTTGTCCATAATCCTTTTCAAGACTGCCTGTAACACCCTTCTCATCCCCCGCCCCTCCCCCTCACGCAGGGTCCACACTCGGCGCCCCCGGGCGGGTTTGTCACCGGCGTGGGCACAGCCAAGCTGATCCTCGAAGAGGCCGCGAGGTTACTGACGCTCTTCTGGAGGGTCTCGCTCCCCACAAATGACCAGTGCTCGCTTCAGGGTGAACAGGTAGGAGGGGACACAGCCTTGCTCGCGGCAGATGTGCTCTCAGTTTGGGGAACAGTCAGAGGGAGGGGAAGGTGCCTTGTTTGTCAAGAGTGACACGCCAGGTGCCGTGCCGGCTGCTTCAGGCGTGTTCTTACCTGCTCCCCCAGCGCCTCTGCTGGGCCGGCCTGTGCTCCTGACTGACCGCGGGCCCACTCCTGGTACGTCTTTGTTGAGGGAAATCCTGTCTGCATCTTGTACAGGAAGCTGAGACTGCAGGAGAGAGGCCCGACCAAGGGTACAGAGCTGGTTTTGAAGGCACAAGTATCAGAATCCAAAAGATACGCTTTTATTGTACAGGTTTTAAGTCCTAGTTTGTCCTCATAGACTAGCTCATTCCCTTCCACTCTAAATCTCTTTCATTTTAGGTGCCTTTCTCCGGACCGTCTGATGCTTCTGGCATCATATTTTAGTGGGTCTTGCTCTAGTCTCTTCTGCTACTAAGAAAGGTTTTTGGTTTGTTTGTTTTTTTTTAACCAATGAAAATCATTTATCGTGAAACCACTGAAACTTCCCTTGAAAGCTTGACTTTGCAGTAACTTGAACGTGACTGAGTTAAGAACCGTTGCTCCCACCACCGCCCTCACCCCCATCTTTCACGGCACAGACCGGGCGTCCGGCAGAGCAGACGCTCCCTGGGGTTTAGTCCGCGGGAAGCAGGTCGAACAGCCACTCTGGTCATGAGAGAAGCGTCCCTGGAAGGAAGGGCCCGCAGATGACGCAGAGTCAGAACTGTGCTTGGCGGTCTGACAGATTCGCTCCCCTTCAGTTACCTGACCTGTGACTTTGTGCCAGAGGCCAGCAGGCAGGCAGAGGGGATTTGAGTTCCACGCCGGTACTTGCCCTCATTACAAGTTCTGACGGTGCTCGGGTCCTCCCCCCCCCCCCCCCCCCCCGTCATGGCAGGGGAGCAGCGGCGAAGCAGCTCTCTGCTCCGAAGGGTCTCATGAGCCCCTCCTGAGGCTTCCCTCTCAGGATCCTGGGGAGGAAGTGTGGGTGCACGAAGCTTGGCGGAGTAGGTAACTGGTCATTTCGCAGGCCATTTCTCGCGGGGGCGGGGGCCATGGAGAGGGAGAGGGCCCGCTGGGCTCCAGACCCATGTTGGCCTTTGTTTTCTGCTCACCCACCAAGCTCTTCCCGTCGTAGGCCTGATAGCACAGATGCTCTGACTGCCCGCCTCCCCCCACCCCGGCCCACCGGCTCCCACTCGCTGGCTGGCTTCTTCTCACCTCTCAGGTCTCAGCTTAAAATGTTACCTCAAGGTCAGAGAGGGCTCCCCGATTGCTCAGTTGTAGCATCCTCTTCTGTTTCATCACAGCCCTGATTAAACTATATATTTGTTGTTAGAGTTAATGTCTGTTTCCTCTGTTTTCCAGGAGGGGCCATGGCTGTTTTCATATGTTTGAATGAATAGTTTTTCTCTCATGTTAGCAGCCTAGCACTTGCGCGTATGATTTATAAAGCACGGTGTGTCCGAACGGAACCCAGCGCAGTGTTTTTGTCCTCAGTACACAGTAATGTCTGTTAAGTAGACGGAACGCACTTCTTATTTCACGTGTGTGTATAAATATAAATTGTAGACACGTTGATCTCTCCCACCGGCCAGCTAGTCCGGCGACTGGCCAGTGCTTGTGATGACTCACCCTTCTTTCCAGACGTTTGCCGTATAATTGATTATGCTCACTTTAGCATCATAGAATTGGAGAGCCAGAAAAAGGACCTTAGAGACACTCCAATACGATGGCTCGTGGAAACAGACCCCCTGTGTGGTGTTAAATTGCCTCGAGCCACTTTTCTGCCCCTGCCTGTGTTTCATACGGTGCCTTTTTCTCAGTGTGAAATGTGTGTAAAGCAGATTTCCAAGTTGTCGCCAGCAACCCCAATGGTTTTGTTTTTTTTTTTTTTATGACCTAAGGTTGTCTCTGTCATTAATTTGCCTTTTGCATGTACTATACCACCCCCCTGCCATCCCGAGGGCTAGTCTGGAAAGTGTGTATCCTACTCATCTGTTTATCTAAGAAAGTTGTGAGGAGAGATACGAACATATACACCTACTTGTTTAGAAAATTTTTGATTAGCTGGAACAATAAACGATCACAAGAAAACAGGCTACCTGGGGGGGTGGGAAGGAAGAGGTTGGAAGGACGGGCGTACAACATAGATTTCTCTCCCGAATGGACCTTGTTTCGCCAGGTTTGACATTGAAACTATGTAAATGTTTTAATTAAAAATAAATCAAAATGAGAATAAAAGCAGTCTCTTAAAATTCATAGCAAAATGAAACAGACCTTCCCATACACATCGTTGAAGGCGTTACCCATGCAAAGAGGAAACATTTCAAGCCTAGAACACGGTAATTTGACTGCATCCCTAATGGAACTACTCGGAGGTTAAAAAGGACCTGCAAAAACCATTTTTGATTGTTTCTAGTGATATTGTTAATAATGATATTGGTGCTGACTGTCATATTTCTATTAGAGGACCAAACAAATAGCTAATTTATTAAGATTTTTACTGTCAGGGAAGAGAGATAAATTTTAAAAAAATCAAAGAAATAAAAATCCTGCCATCCTTGATTTGAAAATATCAGCATGAACTCATGGGTTTCCGATTAAAAACATTTACACTTAGGTTTTAAAAATGTCCAATCCAGTACCAGTGAGTACCTCAAGCGCCGAATTATGGTTTCTAAGTACCTTTCTCCACTCACGGGAACGAGGACTCCCTGGAGAAATGGCTTGATTCTAGGTCTGGGGCCGGAAGCATACACTATGAGCCTCGGACATCTTTTCATCGTAGGGAAGAAGAGGGGAAAGAGGGAGTAAAACAGATTTATGGCGGTTCTCAAAATACGGCCCCCTGGACGCAGCATCAGTGTCGTCTGAAAACTTGTTGGAAAGGGAAATTTGGGGCCTCACCCCAAACCTGCTGACTCAGAAGGTCTGCTTTTACAGGTCGTCTTGGTAGCCCTGGGAACCACTGGATTAAAAGGAACTTAAGAGACGTACAGTCACGTGCTAAACATGGGGTTTATTTGGATGCTGGGGAATCAGACCAGTTGTTCAAAAAGATTACGATGCACTCAGGGAAATGTGTCTCCTGACATGTGGTGATACTAGGCAATTTCTGTCATTATTTGAGATGTAGTGATGATGTTGTGTTTTTCTTTTTATAGATTTTTTTTTTCTAGACCTATATACCAAACAACTGTATGGCTGTGAAATGTAATTAGCTCCTGGGATTGAATTTAAAAATAGTTGTAGGGTGCAGATGGGCAGGGACGGAGACGTAAGGGGTTTGGCCGTGAGTTGATAATGGCCGAAGCTGGGTGGGTGCCTGGCGGTTCATTTTCCCGTTCCAGGACGTTTGTAAATGTTTAAGATTTTTCATTACAAAAAAGAAAAAAACCAACCACTACCAAAGCCAGCTCCAGGAGTCAGGCCGCCTACTCGTGCTGGGAGGGGCGTGGGGCCCAGCCCTGAGCTGGGCTCTGTGGCCCTGAGGGGGAGTTGGTCTCTTGAACTCTCCCAGGTGTCGGGCACCCTGCTATGCACTCAGCACCTCCTTCCATCCCTCCCGGGAGCCTCCAGAGCTAGGTATTATTATTGCCACCTTCCAGAAGGAGGAATTGAAACTTCTTGCTTGGTCATCATCACAGCTGGAAGTGACCAAGCCGGGTCGAGCCCTGTTGTGTTTACCGTGGTGAATTCATCCTGTAAAAATGAAGATTTTAGTTCAGTGGAGCAGCAGACAGACACAATTAAAATTGCTCGTTTTAAAGGCTGGATAGAATATGTATAAGGTGCAGGGCGCCAGGGTGGCTCAGTCGGTTGAGCATCCGACCCCTGATTTCGGCTCAGGGTCACGACCCCAGGGTCATGGGATTGAGCCCTGTCGGCTCTGCACTGAGCGTGGTGGAGCCTGCTTAGGATTCTCTCTCTCCCCCTCTGCCCCTCTCCCCTGCTTGCTCTCTCTCTCTAAAAAAAATAAGGTGTTTGGGGAGAGCAGGTGAAAATTAACCCACCAGGTGGCAAAGGGTCTCGCAGCACCTACTGTGTGCCAGGTGCTGGTGGTCAGAGGGAAGAATGGGGTCTTGGGTGAAGCAGCAAACAAGTAGATGACCAGTTACGGTTCCACATGAAATGGGCAGTGATAGAGGGAGCGCTGGGCATAGTGGGTGCCCGAAGGAGCGCTAACCAACCTAGACTCCGGGTGGGGAGGAGTCTCCAGGAAAGCTTCCTGGAGGAGGTGTTGCCCAAGGTGACTTTCGGAAGAGGACTAGAGGTTAGCCAGGCAGGGGTGAGGAAATAAATCATTGTCTGCAGGTGTATCTCCTTTGCGTCTCACTCTAGATGGATGGGTCAGGGGTTATCCAGGTTGTGTGGTCTAGGAAGCCATGACTTGAACACAAATCTTTGTGGGCTCTTAGCATGAGGAAGAGAATCAGAGAAAACCGAAGGTTTAAGTTCAGGTCTGTTGTGGAAGAACCGTTGACAGTCTTGTAGCTGACACAATTGGTGAATCTTGAAAGTAGGTTAAAGCAGGGAATCAAGAGATGATACATACCTTAAACACTGTAATTTAACTGAAAACAGTTCAACGTACATTCATTTGGCATTCTTTTGATGTAGGGCCGGGGCCTTTTCTTTGAATACGGGCCTGCTGATTAGGGTTTCACATCTTCCTTCTTTCATAAACTACATCCATAATGGATGTCTGCCACTTCCAGTTTCTGTTTTTTAAGATGAAGAAGAAAACGCAGACACTTGTAAGGCAACTCGAATATAGAATTCTTCTAGACTCCGATCCTCCCACGTCTTCCAGAGTTGATCCCCCCACGTCTTCCAGAGTTGATCCCCCCCACCCCCCACACACCTAATTTGCCAGAAACGTGGTTTTCAGTGACTTGCCTTTATCACGTCTTTTCTGAGGCATATGTTTTCATAGTTCTCTGTTCTCATGCATGTATTTCATGGGTTTACTAATACTTAATTAAATCCTGTAACCGATTGCAAGTACAATTGCCTTATAGACAAGTTTGGGAACAAAGTAAAGTGGTTCCTTGTAAGCTGACCGCCCAACATCTGCCCTCTCGGGAGCAGAGGTGTTTCACGGAAGCAGAGGGTAGCCTGTGGTGGGGGGGCTTATGAGAGAGGAGGGTCCTCACCTCTGTGAGCTAGTTCCCTGGAGACGGTGGAGAGAGCCCCCCGGGTGTCCACATTCCACGGGAGAGCTGGGGACTCTGGCTACCCATGCACTCTCCCCACCCCTCTAAAAGATGGAAGCTGTCCGAAGGATTAAACTCTCCTCATAATGCTTTTACGTTCTCTTTTTTGTACCATCAAAAAATTTGCTGTATAGTTTTTGTAAAAAACCATAACAGAACCTCACACAATTCTGATACATTTTAAAAAATGAAAAATAAAACTTCTAAATCACATCCCTCAGAGCTAAATCACCGTTAATCATTTTGACGACGTCTCTTCGTCATCAGTTTTTTAGACATCTCCGTATACGCATGTACGGATATAGATAGATGTATGCGGTTTTCTGAAACAGGAATGCCTGACATACAATAGCTGTTCTGGGCTCTTTTTGTCACTAATTGTGATCATCTTTCGACGTCAATAAATAGAGTTCCGCGACATCGTTTTTAGCAGCCGCCCGGTTATGCCATTGTCTGTAAGACCCGCGATTTACTCATCCAGACCCCTGCTGGAACAAAGCAGGTTGTTCACTGGCTCCTGCGATGAAGAGCGCGGAGATGAACCTCCTGGGACGTAGGCGTCTTCCTGTGCTTGTGTGGTTACTTACTGGGGCAGATGCCCAAGTATAGAATTGCTGGGTCAGCAGGTCGAGTGCGTCTTACGGTTTGGTAAATCTTGCCAGGGCATTCCCCCCCGGGCCGCGCCTGCGGCCACGAGAGTGCCTGCCCCACACCCCGGCTGTCCCTGGACTTGGCCCATCTGACCAGCAGAACATGGCTTCTAGTTTTCCCTCAACTAGCATCGTCAGGAAGGTCGCGCCTCTTTTTGTGTGTCTTTTAATTCTCTCCTGTGTGATACACTGTTTTGTACTCTTCGTTCATTTTTCTAATTCCTTTTCTCCTGAGGCTGGAGAAATGAAGGCAGAGATCACCAGACTACACAAAAAGCTGTTTGAACAAGAAAAAAAGTTGCAGAACTCTGTGAAGCTTTTGCAGCTGAGCAAGCGCCAGGAAAAAGTCATCTTTGACCAGTGTAAGTGAGCGGTGGGGGGCGGGCCGCCACGTCCAGCCACTTTGTGCCTCCGAGGACAAAAAGCCCCAGTCCCGGACACCTACTTTGGAGCCCAGATCATGTGTCCTCATGCCTCCTATTTATGGGTTTCCTTTCATACTTCGTCCTTTGTGACCCGCACAGACAAATAAATGCACTTAACAGACCTCAGTGGCGAGGCCACGTGGTGCCAGGGACAGTCATCTCGGTGGGGACACAGGTGTGTGGGGTAGGGTGTTAGGGAACCCTGAGAGGGGAGTGGGGGAGGGCGTCCTTCTGTCCTGGAAGGTGGGCTTCTTGGACAGAGTGACGCCTGAGCTGAGTCTGCCAGAAGGAGCAGGTGTTGGTCAGATGGAGCGGTGCAGAGGGGCAAGAAGCATATGTGAGAAACCTACAGCAGCTCGCGTGGCTGGAGCAGGACTGTGAGGGGCAGGTCAAGGCTGGAGGGGCCGCTGGGACCAGGACTGCGGCGTGAAAGCCTTAGAGGGCAGGCCCAGGGCGGCTGGCACGCAGGGTAGGGCAGGGACCTGTCACCGCGGCTCCCCTGGTCCGGGCAGGCGAGGAGGAGGGCCTCGGCCGCACCACGCGGATCCAGGGGAGGGGATGGCTGTGAGGCCTGCTTCCCAAGGCAGATCCACAAACTCAGGCTCAGAGAGGCTAAATGACATTTGTAACGTCCGTCCTCGTCCGATCCAGGAGCTTCAGAGATCGTGGGAACCCGCAGCCCTGGGGCGCCCCTCGTGTCTGTCACAGCCCTGGCCGGCCTCACGGTCTGCCTGTCACCCTCCCTGTTGTGGGAGGGCCGCCCACCGTGGACCTTCCCTCCGGAGGTGTCCGTCTGCCCCGTGCTGCTCGCTCACCAAAGGCCAACGTTTCTGTGGCATTTCTGAGAAGCACAGAACCTAGATTGTGGTCGGGTGGGGGTTCTCCTTAGCCACCCCCTGGGACCTTCTGAACACGGACTCCGTGAGACTGGCAGAGTTCGAACTGCGGAAGAAAGAGACGCGGTCGAGGAGCAAGCGCTAACGTCCTGCTCGTGCCCCCGTGCCGGGCTCTGGGGACGGAGGTGAATGGCACCGTTCCTGCCAGCACAGGGCTCTGGCCTGATGAGGGGGACACGGAAGTTAGCTGCCGGGCAAGGCAGCTTGCTGGGTGCCTCCCCCGCAGCCTCGGTGCTTCGAGGCTCTGGACTCACTGGGTCTTGAGTAGGAGTTACAGAAGGGCTAGGGACAGGGTTGTGGCAGGTGGCCTCGAGGGTGGGAACTAAGTATTCGGGAACACAGGAGGTGCGAGGGGATTTGCCCTGAGAGACCGCGTGAAAGAGATAAATAGGGACCAGGTCCCAAGGGGCCTGTGGGTGGACTCCAGGGGCTGTTGGTGTTCATCATGTCTTAGAAGGTCCTTGTGGCCGAGCGCGGAGGGGCCAGGAGGCAGAGACCTCTGTGGGGGCTGTGGTAGTCCCCCCGCCCACCCCCCCCCCCCCCCCCCGCCCACGACAGCAGGGCTGGGGCGGGGCTGTGGGGGGGAGGGGATGGTGGGCAGATAGTGAAGACGTTCGTGTCACTCAGAGAAAAGGAGCCCTGGCGGGGCCTGTGGGGGACACTGCCAGTCGTGGCCACGTGTGAGGCGGCTGTGGAGCATTTGGGTCCGACCCCCAGGGCAGCAGGAGAACGGGACAAGTCCGGGACAGTTAGGACTCTGCGTTAGCACCTCCTGGGCAGCCCCGAAGGGTCACGGGGCACTTGCTGCTGAGGAAGTTTTGGAAGCGGGCAGTAGGTTCAAAGGTGTAAGTTCCTGTGGTAGATCCAGAGGACAGAACCCAGCCTCGGGGTCCTGCCTCAGTGACATGCAGCCATTAATGAGTGCCATCCTGTGTCGCCGGGACTAAATGACTCCCCGAGCGTCTGATTCCTCATTTCTAACGGGACACGGTAATTCCAAAGGACTCAGATTGACCAGACAGGCCTGGGTTCTAATCACGACTTTGTAAAAAGCACCTCAGTTTTCCTATCTGTAAAGTGGGATGGTAATAATACCTGAACTTTATCGTACTCTGGGAACAAAGCAGGTGCTCAGCAGACCCTAGTTCTCTGCCTCTTCTTTTCCTGTTGGCTCGGACTGAATTCCGGGTGTGCAGGTGGCAGACCATTCATACAAAAAAATCACAAATGTCTCACACCACCTCCCCTGCTGAAATGGCATCACCCACCTCCGTGTCTGCAGGGCCTGGCCCTGAGCGGGGATCGGCTCAGAGCTGGGTGAGGGGTTGCCCAAGGTCGCACAGCAGGCAGCTGACTCCGGCCGGGCTGTGTGCCTCATCCCAGTGAGTCGGGTCCTTGGACGTTTCCCCAACCCTGCCAGCCTCACGGGGCTGCTTCTGGCTCTGAGGGGCCAAGCGGAGGTCGACGTAGTGTCCCCTCCCCTGCCTGCCCTCACCTGGTGACTGGGGAGAACCAGGGCTCGGGGCTGGTCAGTGCCGGAGAGAAGCCGGACACATGTCCCGGAGCGTGCAGGGGAGAGGAGGGACAAGTGTCACTTCCCTCACGGCCTCTGACGCAGGAGAGCCTGCTGCGCAGGGTCGGGGGTATTCGCTGAGGTCACAGTTCGCGAGCTAGACCCCCGGGTCGGTGTCTTCCCTGCCAGCAGTGAGGCGGGAAGAGCCCCGTACTGAGTGGGAGAGTCGTGGGTTCGAGTTGCACCTCAGCCCCGGGCAAGCCTGGGCTTGGACGAGCTCGTCACTGCGCTGTCTTCCCAGGCTGCTCCTTGCAGCAGGGATTTTGGGCTCTGCAAGGTGAGCGGTACGGTTCAGACGTGAGGCCCCTGCAGCTGGGGGCGGGTGAGCCCTGGCTCCTCGCCGGGAGCGTGGCGCTTTGGGACTCCGGTACCCTTCCGGTGTGATGTTTAACCTCCACACCTGGGAGGCTGAATCTTTTCTGGGTCACAGGCCCCCTTGGCCGGTCTCAGGAGAGCTGTGAGTTCTCGCTGCAGAAAAACGCACACATCCAGATGCACACAGATTTGCGCTTGCTTTCCAGGGATTTGGGACCCTCCTAAAGCAGAGCCCGGACCCGGGTCGAGGGGTCTGCAGCCTGGGGGTGGGGGAGGGCACAGAGAGACAGTGGACACCTCTGAAATCGACGTCGGCCGGTTAAAAACGAAGCCCACGCCGGTTATCTCCTTCCGCCACCCCCACCCCCCCAGCGACACAGATTGCAAACAGACTTTGTTACCCCCAGATGGAAATTTTTTTGTAAGGCAAGAAATAAATATTTTCCCCAGGCCACCACATGGCTCCTGTTCTGAAGGAGACGCTGGGGAGTTGGGCTGTATGTGTGTTGATGGGGAGTCTGTTTCATCCTTGGGCACCATTGGCCAAAGCCCTAATTCCAGAAGCCTTGGTTCTGTCTCCTGCGGGGAGTAAATGGAATCTGTGACCCTTGCCAAGGCCTGTTTAGAAAGGACCCCAATCAAGGCAGAAGTCTCTTCCGTGGCGGCATTCCCCTTGCTGCCGGTGTTTGTGCTGGACAAGAAAAGGATTGAGGGAGGAAGCGGCCTTCCTGTACATTTGGCTGCACCCCCCTTCCTCCCTGGGGTTCTGACACACTGACGATCTGCCTGCATGCAGCTGAGAGCGTCCGGTCGGCGGGACCTCTGAAATCGTCCTACCCGGGGAACCTCGTCGGGTTCCTGTACCTGCTGAAGGGAGTCCAAGGAGGAAAAGTGCCCAGAGTTCATGCTTTCCCTCGGCTGATGGGAAGCCCGCCCTAAGGGTAAAAATTGACTTTGCAGAACTGCCCGTGACCCTTGCCTTGGGCCTTGGCACACGGGTTTGCTTGGAGGCGGGCACACCCCCTTCCCAGAGAAACCACAGCATGTGGGGGCTAGTCAGTCACAGGGCTCTCCCCTGCCCTGCACCATTGGCCCCCAGACCCATAGAGGTGAGGCTTTGGGGTGCCTGGGCGCCCGCCAGCCTTCTGGAGCCTTGGTTTTGTTACCTAAAACATGGGCCGGTATCGCTGTGAGGTTGTGGCCTAGCATGAACGTGAAGGGGTGTCTCTGGTACCCCACGGATTCTTTGGTCTTGGGCCGTGTGATGGGGCAGATGGAGCCTCCCACACCCCTCTCTGGGTCTGGATGCCTCGGCCTGTCCACGTGTCTGTCTGACCCATTTGGGGTTCAGGAGCCTCCTCCCTGCAGCTGGCTTTTACGCTGTCTTCCTGGGCATCTGTGTCTAACGATCCCTGTTCTTTCTTTCTCCTCAGTGGTCGTAACCCACAAAATCCTCCGGAAGGCCCGAGGAAACCTGGAGGTAATGCCCCTTTGAGTTCTGTTACTGAAAGCCCATTTGGGGCATGGGGAGTGGGTGCAGGGCAGGAAATTACTTTGGAAAAATGAAGTTGAAGGTGGAACTGGGACACACGTCCTCCACGATTCTATTTTTCTGCCAGTGGCACATAAAAAGTTTCGTTTTAGCGTGGCATGGTTTCAGCGGTTGTTCTAATCATTAAGTTTGTGTGCTGTTTTTACGAGGGACGAATACCACAAACAGTGCCTGGCACATAGTCGGTGTTTGATAAACGTTTCTTGAGTGAATGAATGAATGAATGAATACAGTGTGATCTCACTGCCATTTGGTTCTATAAGTATTTACTGATCAAACAGCATGTCTTTGAAAGTAGTTTCACAATAACAATTTTGCCTTTAACTCTGTCAGGGATCTTAACTTCAGAAACCCTCCACTGGACCTAAAATTCTCCTTTTCTCCCTCCCTTTTCCTAGCTCAGGCCCGGGGGTGCCCACCCAGGAACATCCAGTCCCGGCCGACCAGGCTCGTGAGGAGAACTTGAAGCCAATAAAGCCTGTGGTTCCCACCGAGCTCACGCTGTGTCTTTGTTACAAGTGGGGTTTCTATTTATTGAGGGGGAAACCAAAGGACTGTCTGGCTGAAGGAAATCTACTTTTCCCTTTATGTTTTCTATCCTAAAGCTGGTTGAAGGGCTGTTATCAAACAGCGTTCAGATGCTCAGTAATGAGGCTTTTCACGGGCCTCGAGCTTCCGGGCGCTGGGTGTGCCCCCCCCCCCCCCCCCACGCACCCACCCCGAGCTGCGGCCTCGTGTCTGTGCACGGCAGTGGGCTTCGTGTCCACCATGGATTTGCCGAGTGCTCAGCCCAGCCTGCGGTTTGAAGATCCTCAGTGAGTGATTCGTTTCAACTTGGTGATTCGGTTATTGCGTGTAGAGCCCCAGAGCTCAGGCCCTCAACTCCACACAGGGACAGGCCAGGGTCTCGGCAGTGGCCCGGCCCTCAGATACCTCACAGGCTCTCTGTCCAGGTCACTTAGGTGTCCAGGGATGAACGATGCCATGCGGCGTGGCCAGGGCACTGGTGCCTGTATCTGGCCTACGCTGGGCAGTACATGGTCACATCCTAGAGCTGTCCCCCAGAGCTGGTGCGTTCCCAGGGTAGGAAAGATCCAAAGGTGAGGCCCGGAGCAGGGACTTGTCACTGCAGCGTCCCCCAGATGACGGTGATCTTTCCATTCCCCTGTCCACAACATTGCCTGGTGCTTTGCTACAATCTTGTCATTGACCCTCATGTTCAGCCTTCGCCTTTGCCCTGAGCGTCATGGTTTCCCTGAGCAATGCACAAGGTAGGGCTCAGCCCCCTTTGCAGAAGAAGCCCCGGCAGCCCTGAGGGGCCCTGCTCTGCCAGGACGCTTGCTGCTCAGCTGTGGCCTCGCTGCCCCCCACCCACCTCTGTGCCACCGCCTGGGCATCCGCTGGGCCTGGGTGGGGAGCGTTCTGAATCCTGACTCCGTCTCCCTCTGTGCCCGTTCTGGCCATCACTCTTGGGGCTTCAGTGTCTGGGCGACACTTGTTTACTTGTTTTCTGCAGTTACTCTGACACTTTGTCCTTGAACTATCGCTTCCTGTCCGTCAGCTTGCTCGCTCCCTTGTCCCTTTCTCTGACCTCTTGGAGGTCCTAACCTCCGGTCCCTCTGCCTCTTTCCCTGTCCATGGGATCCTCGTTTTTAGTTCCTTTCCTGTCAGGCGTCTTGAGTCCTGCCACCCACACCTGAATCCCTTTTCTACCCTGAGGTGTTGAGAGAAGGCACCATCAGACCCCGGGTGCCGCTCCCCCTGAAACAGGTGTACCCTCAGCTCCGAGCCCAAGTCCCTAAGGAGGTTTACCAGGACCCACTCTGGCCCCGTGTGACTTGTCCGAGGCCCTTAGCTTGTGAGTGGTGCAGCTGGGCCCTGATCCTTCCTGTCCTGCCAAACCCCACACCGTCCTCACTGCTGCTTCCGCAGCCCCTGGGACCACGGGGATGATCTGAGGTGACTGATGCTGTGAGCTACAGGTATAGGGAGTGGAGGCGCAGGGGCGGGGGGTCAGGGAGCCGGCCTCTCCTGGGCTCCCCACCTCTGGACCTTTGTTTCCCATGAAGTAAGGGGGATAAGGGGTCAATGGGTGGGGGCGGGGACCCACTCTGCTTGGGTTCCTGTCATCTGAGCTTCCTTCATAAGGACTACTTGCACAGATGTGCCTTATTTTAATACTTGCCAGAGTGTGGAAATGCAGATTCCGGCAGAAAATAATGGAGCAGCTCCTGCCTCCAGAAGCCGCACGAACAGATTCCTCAGTGGAAGCCCCCATCTGCACACGAGGCCTCTTGGTGTGCTTCGGTGGTGGCTGCAGGGGGCTTGGCTTCCCCTGCTGGTCTCCGTGCCCGTGAGATAGCCATCCCCCTTCTGCCCAGACCTGGTTAAGGTTGTGAGCCCCAAAATCTGAAACTCGCAGAACAATGAGACCTTTTCCAAAAATCAGCGACTCTTAGCGATTCTCAGTGGCTGATCTCAAAACAGATTTTTGAAGCAGTACTTAAAGTTCCATGGCGGTTGTGCCCAAATGCGAGTGTGTGTGTTGGGGGGGGGGGAGATGTGGGGAGTAAGCTGTATAGTGAGTGGTTAGAACCTAGGCTAGGTGTGGAAGCGGGAGCTGGGTTCAGCTGTACCTGCAGGGAAAGTTGTAGGTATATTTGCACATGGTTACTGCATAGCCCTTGGGCACTGAACTTGGTCGTTGGCAAGGGTGGAGAAGCTGGAAGGTTGAGAGGATTCCACTTGGATGCTGCTACAGCCCAGGTCCATCTGGCTGGGAGACCCAGGCATGCCTGGGAGCACCGCCTACGGAGGAGGGGGCCCTGGGAATCCAGCTGGCCATTGGCTTAGTCACCCACAACTTTCCAGGAAGGCAGTAGCCGGAAGCAAAGTGTATTTTTGCACCCCTCCCCCGCACAACACCAGTTTAGATTCGTGTAAAATATTCCCAACCTTGGGCTAGCGAAGGCCCCTCTGCGGGGTGCAGGAGCAGCCTGGTTTGTTTGGACTGGACTCAGGCCAAGAACAAACTGCAATAAGGACAATTTGGATCTTGGAGAAAGCTCCCGTGTCCCTGGAGAGTTCATGTTTGCAGCAGCTGAATTCAGGAGGATGTGTCAATTTCCCGTTGGTGAAATTAATCACCATGTGAGATGAGGCGCTCCCAGAGAAGCAGCTGCAGGGGCTAAATATACAGAGAGAGAAGGAGGGGGAGAGGGGCACAGGGCTTCCAGCTCCCCCGGGAGTCTCCTCGCCCCCACCTCGGCTCACCTGTCCACCTCCCTGTCATGAGCCGGGATGGTAATCCCGGTCTTTCCGGGCCAGTGCCCACCTGCATAGCGGTAACTGTGCTATGCATGGTCTCATTAACCTGTACTACCCTGTGCCCTTCATGAATGAGAGAACGGGTAGATCGTCCCCTCAGTAAGTGTTGGAGCCAGGATCTGAACCCGAGCCTGTTACAACTTGTTCTCTATCCTGTCCTCTGGACTATCCTGTCTTCCCAGAATGCTATCTATTAAAAAACAAACAAACAAAAAACAAAAACAAAATTGCAGCCCTTCTACCTTCCAAACCAAAGTATTCCCACTCTTTCCTGCAACAACACGTCTCTGGGTGACCAGAGAGGAGCTTGGAGGCCCACAATTGGATTCCTCGACACAGCACTTATAAAAGGGCTGTGGATGGAAGGAAGAGTGATCTTGCTAATAAGCTCTCAGCACCGTGGAGGCAGGGAGACCTGCCTGGGGGCTGTCGACCCTGCCAAATTGCCTCTTCAATCTTGGCTGTATTTTAAGTCTAACTCAAAAATTCAATTATCAAAATTACTCATCCCGTCTTCTGAGAAGCCCAGGACTGTGTGCCTTAGGGGCCAGACGTGTTTACCTCTTGCCACGGATGAGGCCTTCCCAGCTCTGTTGGCGTGAGGTGGGCTGGGTGCGGGCTGGTCCAGAGAGCCCGGGTCCTGCCCTGGCCTCAGTTTCCTCACCTACAAGATTATGATATAGACAGGTAAGGATGTGTGACGGCTCACCGCAAGACCCAGACATGGGCCAGATCCCGGGTTCGCTTGTTCATTTGTCTCAGTGAAGGTTCTGCCTCGGGGCTCCAGCACAGGTGGGGGTCCTCCCTGAGCCGCCTCCTTCCTCACCCTCCATATTCCATCCACAATCATGGCCACTCTATCCACTTCCTCTCCCGAGGCCGTTCTTCGTTTATCTCCGTCACCATCTTGGCCTAGATGACCATTGTCCCTCACCTGGATCACTTGATGGCTTGCAGGCTGGACTCCTCGTATCCAGCCTTACCTCCTCCAGCGTCCCCATATCATAGCTAGAGGGATTCTTCAGAATGCAAAGCCGAGCGTACCCTCTCCTTTTAAAATGTTGAATGCTTCCCATTGTGCATGATCTGCAGGCCCTAGGTGTGCTGAGTCCTGCCCGTTCCTTATTCCCCTCTGGCTGCCCACCCTCTCAGCTCCCCATGCTGCAGCCTCATGGGGGCTTTCCTCTCTCTAGCCGCAGGGCCTTTGCACGTGTTGCCACTTGCCTGGCAGACTTCCATCCACTTCCCCAGCCTCTCTTGTTTCCCTGGCTAGTTGGGTCCTACTCATGCCTCAGAGCCTAGTCAGGGAATTCTTTCCAATGTGGAGCCTGTGTTATATACACTGTCACAGCATGATTCCCCTTCACAGGCACGTGGCCACTGTTGTGACTGTGATGGAATTCTTGAGCAGACAGCTGCGAAAGGATTCTTGAGATGTCTTTGGTGCCAAAAGGTGATTTTATTTATTTATTCGTTTGCTTTTCTTTAACCCATTTGGCCTTTTTTTTTTTTTTTGATACGAAATTTATTGTCAAATTGGTTCCCATACGACACCCAGGGCTCATCCCAGCAGGTGCC
Source organism: Acinonyx jubatus (assembly GCF_027475565.1). Lineage (NCBI taxonomy): Eukaryota > Metazoa > Chordata > Mammalia > Carnivora > Felidae > Acinonyx > Acinonyx jubatus. The sequence continues at coordinate 14,652,343 of NC_069391.1, forward strand.
CTCCTCGATGCCCATCACCCGCTTTCCCCTCCCTCCCCCTCCCCCCCCCCATCAACCCTTAGTTTATTCTCAGTTTTCAAAGGCGATTTTATTAACGCACGGGGACAGGACCCGTGGGCAGAAAGAGCTGCACTGGGGTGAGGACTGACTGATCATATGCTTTTAAGTTAGTAAGTTAGTAGGGGTGAGGGGTAGCATTAAGTCTCTAAAGAATTTGAAAGCAAGGCTTTCAGGACTTCGAGGGGCCAGCTGCTGTTAAGATACGGTTACCTTTAGTCTTCAATAAAACAAAAACATTAAGGAAGTCAGGCAGCCCTGAGTTGCTTGAGGAAGGCCACGCAAGCTGTAAGAGTTCACTTATGTTCCATTTCTCTTGCCTTTGTTCCCCTCATCAACTGGACTGTGTGAGTGCGATTTTTGGGGGGTTAGGCCTCACCCTGTCAGTACCTAGAAGTTCCGTGAGGGCACAGACCCATGTGATTTGCTCCCCACTCTGACCCCCATGCCAGCCACAGGGCAGCAAATATATTCACTCACCAAACATTCCCAGGGCCCCTCCAGGGTCCCTTTGGAAGAAATCAGACTGGTGGGGAAGACTTGTTCAGGGGGGTCCTGCGGACCAGGCTGTCTTCCCAATGTCACCACAGGCAGTCATGTGGTGGAAGGCTGCTTTTTCCAGCCGAAGGATAGGGTCCCAGAGTGGCCTGCCTGCATCACGGGGCCATTATTCACTGGAGCCGGACTCAGAGGCAGGCCAGCGGGCTGCGGAGCTCAGCCCCCACCACGGCGCCGCGTGTAAAGTCCAAGATGGTGCGGGGTGGCCCCGGGGTGATCCACACGGTCAGCGCCCAGAAGGTTCCCGCCATCAGATGCGAAGTCCAGCCCTGCCCCTGGCGTGGCCTTAGTCTCCCCATCCTCAACGGGAGACAGGGAGTGGGAGCCACCTCGACTCCCCCTTCTTGGGCTCCTGTCCTGCCCTTACGCCCCTGTCCGTTTGCCCCCGATCTTGGGGACGCCGCTGCCCCCAGCTGACCCCAGAGGGCAGCCCTGGGCACGGCGGGCTCCTCTCCTCCCCGACCGCCACCTTGGTGAAAGGCACAGCGTCAACCAACCACCTTCCCACGCTTTCCTCTCGTGCCGTAATCACATCCTCGTCAACAGGCATTTACAGGAGAGCTTAATTACAGGTTTTCAGGTGTAAAAGGATCCTCTGTTTGTATTAACGCCACACGGAACAACGTGTGGCACCGGCTTGTTTGTGGCGCCACGTGGCCAGGGACGGCACACAACAGGGAAGAAGGGGAACAGCGCTGCCCTGGCTCTCCAGACTGACCGTGGGGTCAGGGGTCACAGACAGGGGGTGACCAGCTCACAAGGCTCCTTGGTGGTGGATGCCCGTGCCGCCAGCCCAGCTAGAACGCATGTGTGACTCACGAGGGGCAGGAGACCCTTGGCACTGGAAAGGATGGGGAGACCTTCACCTTCAAGCACCCACCAGATCCAGAGGGGGAGGGGCAGGCACACGGTTAACCACGTGAGGTGGGAAATGACAAGAGTGGGGGCGCCTGGGAAAGAGGCTCCCCCGCGGGCCTTGGAGGTGCCCTGCGGTGCGGGTGAAGGCTGGCCAGGAGTGCGCGAGGTGGGACGGTGGGGAGGAAGGCGTTCTAGGCCGAAAAAACAGCCTAGGACAGGCGTGCGCGTGGAGCCTGGGATCCGGTCAGCGACAGGGAGAGGGCAGGCTGGAGGTTGGGGGGCCGGGATTGCCCACGTAAGGCAGCCAGGCTTCTTTGGAAGTGGGTGTCAGGCAGTGAAGAGACACGGAGGGATCTGTGTTGGGAAGGGTGGAACAGCCATGGAGAGGGACAGCACGGGGGCCGGGGAGGCCCAGGGTGTCCTCACTCGGGCAAGGCCAGGTGTGGGGAGGTGGGGTGAATGTGAGCCACTTAGGGGAGCTGGGGACCGGTGCACTGGCTGAGTGGGGCCCTGTGTGCACACACAAGGGGGAGGGGGAGGGATGGAAGAGTGTCAGGGCGGCTGGGTCCAGCGGTGGCCATGGTGCGGCCTCATTCATGGAGAACGGGCGGCACGGAGGGGTGCTGATGCCGGGTTTGTCCTTCAGAGCAGGCAAAATGTCATAGGTTGGGGAGAGGGGACAGGGCACCGGGTGGAAGGAACAGCCTGTACAGAGGCATGGAGGCTGCCAGGGCCCCGTGGTAGTGATGTGCGGCCAGGGCGGCCAGCGTGAGGTTGGAGACAAGGTATTCAGGATTCGGGCCCATTTTTTGGCGTTGGGGCACCAATGGGGACCCAAGGGAGGTGGGGGAGGAAGCCCAGAGCAGAGGGGAGGCGGGAAGACAAAGGCTGGAAGTGAGTCCAGTGTGGGGCTGAGGGAGGACCCAGCCCAGCGCCACGGCAGGTGGGCCTGGCCCGAGCACGCGTGACCCTGCTCTCTTCTTGCCGCTGCTCTAGGGAGGTTGATAGCCCGGGCAGCGGTGGGGGATACCGGCCTGAGGTGTCCTCCTGGGGCCCTGCCGGGACTCCTGTTTCGTCTGCTGACTCTGGGTCCCGCCCTGGAGTGAGCCGGTGACCTGGCTACGGGCAGCTCTTCTGTTGGAAATGGGACCGTGATGCTGGTCCAGGCAGCTGTGCATGGCTTCCTGCCTGCCTGGCCTCGGGAAGGGATCTGAACGCTCCCAGCCTCAGTTTCTCATCTTTGAGAATGGGGTAATAATACATCCTTTTTCCTCCTCCCTTGAGAGGTTCCTGTCCCCCCCCACCCAGCCCCTGCCCAGCCCCCAGCTGCTTCCAGCTTCCCCGAGGCTGTCCTCGGTCTCTCACTGCCTCCCAATTGCTGAGTCTGCCCTGCTCCCTCCTCTCCATCCCTCCTCCTCCTTACTGCAGCCTCCCGGCCTCCTGCCTATGTCCAGACTCTGTGCACAAGACAGAGTGAGCTTATCAATCAGGAGCCCAGAGGCCATTTCACTTCCTGGCCGAGCCCCCGTTCCTCCTTGGCATGCACACCTCCCCTGTGTGGCCCCGGCCTTCGGCTCCCAGCTCCCTGGGCTCCTCACTGCTGGTATCTCCTCCCCCTCCCGAGGGGCCTGTGCTGCCACACCCCTCACAGCCCCAGGGGCACCTCCTGTTCGCCCACAGTGCCAGCCTTCTGTGTCTCCTGGTCTGAAGGGCCCAGGCTGACTCCACTCATCCTTAAAGACTCTTAGGCACCATCTCGGCCCCCAACCTCTAAGCCTCAGTCTATCCCCCTGTTAAATGGGCACAATCCTATTTGTCCCCTTGTAACTGCAGACAGACTTAACGGTTTTAATGGACTGCAAGCAGCTAAGTTAACGGACTCCAAAGAAAGGGCCTCACATGCTAATATTACCGTGGCTGCATTAATAAAGGTAAAAGCCAGGGGCGCCTGGGTGGCTCAGTGGGTTTGAGCGTCCGACTCCGGGTTTCGGCTCAGGTTGTGATCTCGCGGTCCGTGAGATCGAGCCCCACATCGGGCTGTGCGCTGACAGTGCGGAGCCTGCTTGGGATTCTCTCCCTCCCTCTCTCTCTGCCCCTCCCCCGCTCGCTCTCTCTCTCTCTCTCTCTCAAAATAAATAAGGTAACTTAAAAAAATAATAAAGACAGAGTCCGAAACAAGAGAGGTGAATAGTCTTGTCCTGCCTGTGACCTGTCATACTGCGCTGTGAGCCCTGTGATCCTTTCCTGCACCTGGCTTTAGGGGGCATATCGACAAAGGGGATTCTCTCACTGATCCTTTCACACTGGTTCAGTGAATTTGTTTTTCATTCATCAAACCTGTCAATACCTGGCACCTTGCAACATACTGTCACATTTAATCCTACAATCCCGTCCTTTCTATAGGTGAAGAGGAACTCACAGTCTGAACCCACAGTCTGCTTGGTATTAAGAAAATAATGCCTGTGGTGGGCAGAACACGGTCCCCCAGAGACATTCTCTAATCCCTGGAACTTGGGAATATTTACATTTCGTGGCAAAAGGACATTCACGGATGGGCTTAATGTTAAAGACCTTGAGGTGGGGAGCTCATCCTGGATTATCCAGGTGGGACGCTAATGGCCTGAGTCCTTCAAAGAGAATTTTTTCCAGCAGTGGCCAGAGAGAGAGAGAGAGAGAGAGAGAACGATGGAAAAAGGGTCAGAGAGTGGCTGGCTTTGAGAGTGGGGGAAGGGGCCATGAGTCAAGGGTACTGATGGCCTGGGAAGCTGGAAAAGGCAAGGAACAGATTCTTCCCTAGAAATTCCAGGAAGGAACACAGTCCTGCTAACTGCTTGATTGTAGCCCAGTGAGGCCATGTCAGACCTCTGACCTCCGGAGCTGCAGGATACATTTGTGTTGTTCGAAGCCACCAAGTGTATGGTGATTTGTTATGGCTGCAAAAGGAACCTAACACAATGCCTTAGTCAATATAAATACGACAGTTTGGGGCGCCTCGAGGCTTAGGCAGTTAAGTCTTGATTTCAGCCCAGGTCATGATCTCACGGTTGGTTCGTGACTTCGAGCCCCGCATGGGGCTCTGTGCTGGCAACGCCGAGCCTGCTGGGGATTCTTCCTCTCCCCCTCTCTCTGCCCCTCCTCTGCACTCTCTCTCTCTCTCTCTCAACATAAATAAATGGACTTACAAAAATATGATCATCTGAATTTAGAGATTGTAAGCCATGTGCCCCATAGCAACGTAGAGTAACTTCCTAAGGGCCTATCAAACAGGTGGCCTTGGAGGTAGTGAGCTCCCCATCCCCAGAGGTATGGTTGCAGAAGTGCCGCACGAGATGTCGAGGGGATTCTCGTCCAGATGGGCAGGTGCTTGGATGAAGCACCCCCCTCTGAAGAGCGGCCAGAGATCGGAGTCAGAAGCCGGGTGGCTCCAAGCGGGAGGAGATTAGGGTTCTCTCCCCCGTCTCTGTCACCCGTCACCACCCACAGCGTCCTCCCCTCCGGCGAGCGATTATATATGGTTACAGGACTCCATTACCGCGGAATGCTTCTGTGTAACGCGTCGAAGGAATTATTGAAATGTGTAATTACAGTGTGCATTGTATTATAAAACAAGTCTATTATATTCATGTGATGGAACCGTGCTCCATAATGTCTATTCTAATAGAAAAGATTCTGCCATTAGAGTGTTATATTGCGTGATGCTAATTGTCCGTCGGCAGACGCCGTCTCGCGATCCTCACCCGGTTCCCACGCTTTCTCCCGACGCGTCTGTTGCCGGGGAACCCGCACACCTGAGCTTGGGAGCTGGGAGGGCCCGGGGTGGGGGTGGGGGGCCACTCGGCCCAGGCCTACGTCCCACAGTTGGGTGTGTGAAGCCTTGAGGGGCGAGGCCACCTGCCCGCGGCCCAGAACCCGTAAACTGGTGGCTCCTGTGTCCCTGCCGTCCTTGGGAGCTGGAATCGAACTGTTTTCCATCGAGCATCTCCTGGGCAGGCCCGGCAGACAGAGGGGGTCCGCTGTGCGGGAAGCCGACGTGCGCGGCCGGGGTCCCGACCGCCGGGGAGCCCGCCACACCTCCACCCCCACGCTGGCGCCCCTGCGCAGAGCGCGGGGGCTCCAAGGGGCCCCCTCTGCAAACCAGTGGCCCGGCGCCGTATCCGCCCAGGTGGGGAGTGCTTGCCCGAGGTCGCACCCCAAGCTGGGGCCACAGCTGGGACTCACAGCTCTCTCAACCCTCCCCGCGTGGGGGGTTCCCGGGGACTCGTCGGTCACCCCGACAGGGAGGCCCGGCCCCAGAGTGAGGCGTGGTGGCTCGGTGGGGGGGGGAGCACAGGAGTCCCCAGTTTTAACAGGCGCCCCAGGGACCCTGCTGCACGGGGAGTTAGGACAGCTTCCTCCCTGTACCCCGCCGGCCTGCCCCGATCCGGGCCCCGTCCCCGCCGCCACGGCCACCCTGGCACAGATTGACACGGTTCCTGTTCTGGGCCCTGGGGACGCATCCGTGGCTTAGATTCTAGCAGCGTGGGCGCAGGACGGAGCAGCGACCTCCTCTGTTAGGGGTGAAGGTGCTTCGGCCCCCCGGGACAGGAGAGCGAAGCGGGAGGAGACGAGGGTACGGGTGTCCCAGGCCCAGGGAGGGGACCGGGGAGCACCACTGGGAGGCAGGAGGGAGCCCAGGAGCAGGGAGGAGGCTGGTGCGGGGTGGACACGGGCTCAGAGGACACCAGGGCCCTCGGACGGTCAGCGTGACTCTGAAGGAGATGGGCGGACGCTGGGGGTCTGGAGAAGAAGGAGGGGTGGCCGGATGGCTTCCGGGAGCGTCGCCCTGGTTCCTGAGCCAGGGGGCATGGGCGCAGCCGGGTAAGGAACCGCTGCCTCCCTCTCCCACTCCAGCCCGCCCTCTGGTTTTCCCCGTGGCCAGGGTGTGGCCACCCAGGAAGAACGCTGGAGAAAAGAGTCCCCCTGGCGTCCTGCCTGTGGTGCAGCGGCCGTCCCTCCCTCCTTACCGCTGTCCACACCTTTGTTGCCTGGGCCTCCACGTTTACGGTATTTTCAGCACATTTTCTCACCGTTAAGTCTCTCAGCAAACGGTCCTGTAAACGAAGCTTCACGTCCTTTTCTTCTATACTTGAAGGAACTTTTCAGAGAGGTGGAGACAGCCGCCTGAGGTCACAGAGAGGGTCTGGGGGAGCCAGAGCTCAAGCCAGCTTCTTGTCCTGTCTGCCACCAAAAGGGGTAGCCCTGGGAGGGTCCCGGTCCCCCTCAGGCCTCTTGGATTCCAGCAGTGAGAAGACAGAAGTCCCAGGCAAGGCACCGTGTTGCAATGTGATCTGGACAGAATCGCACTCAGTCACATCGTCCCCTAGGGGCTCCTGTCTTCCCATTGGAACTGCCAAGAGAGTCTCCCCCACTCCCAGGGGACCTAGGGCAGAGAAGGGCATCCTTCAAAGGCGTGTGGTGGTAACAGGCGTTTGCTCAGCTCACGATGAAGCAGTCATCCTGATTCCTCCATTGCCTGGATCGGTGCAGTGGCACATCGGGAACAGAGAAAGATGTTGCCCTCCCACTTGCTTGGTTGTTTGCCTTAACATTGGGCTCTGAAGCCCCCCCTCCCCCTGCTTAGGCTGGGGTCTCCTGGTCCCTCTACCTTCTGCTGCAGCCTTGTGCACAGTGGCCAGTCTTGTCCCGGGCTGGGCTGAGGACAGGCCCCTGCCTTTGCCCCGGGGACTCCCATCCTCAGTCTCCTGTCCCCAGAGCCCTCCTGGCCACAGGATTAACGTCTGCAAGTCAATACTTCCAGTTTGCTGGAAGAGTCGGGCGCTGAAGCCTGGTTTGCCGCCCTCCACGCTCCCCGTCTCAGCCCTCGAGACGGTCTCTGCGGCTGGTTTTCATTCTCCCATTTTGCAGACGAGGGAATAAACCTCAGCGTGATTAATTCCCTCGCTCAGGGGCGGGGCCCGGTAAGTCAAGGGGCCGGTACCGGGTCCGTGTGTGGCCACCGCGTTGTGTCACCTCGTTAAGGGTGTGCTGACCTGCCGACTGGAGGTGTGTCGGATCAGGCTAGCTGAGTTAGACCCCCGCGACTGACGGTTTCGAGCGTGTTATTCAAATCCAGCCCGCTCCTGTTTCACACTGCCATCAAAGGCCACTGTTAACAGGAGGCCCATCTTCCTTTGTGCATTTGAAAACGTTGCGCCTCAAAGCCATCACGTCAGTGCAGTGACCGTGGAGGAGTCAGCTGGAATTAAATCAGGGGCCAGGAACAGGAAGAAGGGAGAGGAAGGTCATCTTTTGAAATGACGAGGAGGTGCTGCTGTCACAGTCGGGCAGGCGGGGCTTCGGTACCATCAACCGGGCCGCAAATTTTAATCCCAGTCTCTGCAGCTGCTAATGTGCTTGTCGCTCGGAGAATAGACACTAATTGACAAGCAACTAAATAAATAACGTGTAACACGAAAGCAAACATAAGCTTTAAAGGAGGTGAAGAAAATTGCAAAAAGGATGGAATTAAAAACGTGGGGGGGGGGGGTTGAGTGGCGTTTTCTGCACTCCATCGGAGCGACATCCAAAGGCTTTTCAAAATATTTGTTTTATGGTGAAGATACAGTCTGGAAGCATCTACGCTCCTGTCCCCATGTTGCTGCGCTGGAGATCAGAGGCGGCACGGTGAGAAAAGGAGACTGGTTTCTTCAAAAGGACCTGGAGAGGCACCAGGGCCGCCGGAGGGACGGGGGGGGGGGGGAGGGGGCAGCCTCTTTGTCTTCCGGGAGCACGGACTGAGGCCCAGAGAGGGAATGTGGCACCTCCAAGGTCACACGTTGGGTCTCTGGGAGGCTAGAAATCTGCTGTGGCTTGAACTGTATGTGTCCCTCAAAGATAACGCTGACGTCCCAACCCGCACCGTCTCAGAGTGGGACCTTATTGGAAATAGGGTTGTTGTAGATGTATGTGGGGAAGACGAGGTCCTCCTGGAGGAGGGCGAGCCCTTAACCCCATGTGACGGGTGTCCTTGTAAGAAGAGGAGACACGTGGGGTAAGCACCAGATGAGGACAGGTGACGAGAGAGGGGGAGAATGGACTGACGTCACTGCCAAGGAACCCACCACCAGAAAGAAGGTGGGAGGAGGCGAGAAAGTGCTCCCTGTGCCTGGAGTGCCCTCCCCACGGACGTCCACGTGGTTCACTCCCTCGCCTCCTCGGAGACTTTCTCAGCCGTCACCTTCTCCGCAAGGCCTCCGCTGACCCCCGTTTACAAGACACAGCCTTCCCCCTGTGCTTCTGGTCCCACTTAGTAGGGTCGCTGCCGTGTGATTTTTATACGTGTTATGTCCATCATTCATTGTCTCGTTTCCCTTCGTAGACGGTGAACTCTGCGAGTTTTGCCGTCTTGTCTGTTTTTGCCTAGCACCTCGTAGACCCTTGATCAATATTTGTTGGCTAAATGATGCTCCCCCCGAGCTAGGCCTGGGGCTGGGCACCGGGATGGCCAATCCAAGGACTTCAGACAGCTCCCAAGTGACCTAACCCTGTAGCTCTACCCGGGTGCCGCGGGCCGGAACTGGACGGGCGTGACCAGAGGAGGGGCACGTCACTCTTTCTGGGGTGGCCTGAGGACCTCCTGGAGGAGGTGTTAGAAATGCATAGGCAGGCCGTGCTAAGAGGGCCTGGTCGAGGGAACCGATGTGCAAAAGCATGGTGGCAAGGGAAAGGGCAGCGAGCTCCTGTCCCCTGAGGCTGCGGGACGCGGTGTGGAGGTTGTCTGTGACGGACGCAGGGCTGGGAGATGGGCCGGGGACCTGTGTGTCAGCCTCCCGCGTGTAGGCTCTTTCCAGGGAGGCGAGAGGGGACGAGCACGCCGGGACAGGCCCTCCCTGGGTTTCAGAATGCCCTCTTCTCTCCCCTCAGGCCTCAGTGCTTCGTGTCCCAGGACAGTGACCGGGAGCAGTTCCAGGGCCCCTGGGGTTCAGCTCCTACGTTCCTCCAGCTCCGCAAGCCCCCCTGTGCCAGTGAGAACCCGTAGGGCAGCAAGGGGCGGAAACCCCGTTCAGACCCGTCTGGACCCTGGAGGGGCCTCCTGGGCTTGTGTCACCAGCCGGGAGCAGCCAGGGAGGAGCAGGCCGTGGAAGGAGCTGGAACCGGGGACTCACCACCCCTCTGCCTCTCTGTCTGTCTTGGGGCCACCGTCCTCCCTCCTCTGCGGGCTGGGGGTGGGGGGGACACAGCCTGGCAGCTTCCAAGCTCACACCTGCTGGGCTTCATAACCAGGGAGGAGACCGCTCTCTCCTGCAGACGCAGGGAGGAAAACCCCAGGGAGGGGGCTACGGGTGTGAACGGAGCCATCGCTGAGGCACAATGAAGTTACTGTCATGCAGGACCCGTCCTGTCAGCGTCTGGGTCTAAGTCAAAGGGCGTGAAGTCCAAATAAGGCCCGTCTGAGTACCAGGGGCAAGTGGAAGCATTATCAGGTTTGGAGGCCGAGCCTGGACCGGGCCCCTTTCTTCCAACGTGTGCTGGTCACGTCTCCTCTGCGAGCCTCAGTTTCCTCACCTATAAAATGGGGCTGATGGGCTCTGTTTCAGAAGGGCTTTTGTGGGGGGTCGTGAGACAGTAACGCAGGAGCCCGTCACGGACCCCCACAGGGCCGTGCGCTCGCAAGGCCCTTTACTGGCTCTACCCCCCGGCCCTCCAGGTCTGGCGCAGTCCCCCCGAAGCCGGAGCCCCCGTGATAAATTGGTGCCAAGGCGAGAGCCTGGCCTGAAGTGAAATGGCTGATCAGAGAAATAATGCTAGAAGTAAAATGAATTAGACTTCGCCCTGACGCCATAATTTTAAAAATTAATTAAGAATAAAAAGAAGATGCATCTCGAAGGAAAGGAAAAGTCTAATTTTGACAGACGGTAATTAATTCCTCCGTTTAGGGATTCATTAACGGGCCTGAAGTACAAATTGCTCCTTTGCAGGGCCGGAAATTCCCCCCGGGGGCCTTCCCCAGGCGCCGTGGGGGCCCCGAGGGCCTGTCGCAGGGAGGTCACTTCTAGGCACCAGAATCCGGGCCCCCCATCCGAGACTGACCCCCCCCAACCTGCTGCTCGGGCTGTTAGCGTGACCGTCCCCGTGGGGGCGGGGGCTTCTGGCGGGCCCCCTCCCTGGTCTTGCCTTGCGGGGACAGAGGGGACCTTGGAACTGAGCGCCCACTGTGCATGGAGAGGCTGGGGGCTGGGTCCCCACAGGGAACCGGATAAAACCTCCGTCCTCACTGACCTCACAGTCAGTAACGTGTCCTACAGTATATGCTGGGCTGTGACTGGGGAAGGAGAAGGGGCTGGGGTGGGGGGCACGGAGAGGGAGGGGTGACTCTGAAACGAGTCTTAGGGGATTATGAGGGGCCATCCAGGGAAGCAGGGGAGGGGGCCCTCCAGGCAGAGAAAGCACGGCAGGGAGGTTGGGGAGAAGGGGGGGCTACGGAGAAACAGCAGGGCTCTGGGAGCTGCTAGAAAGTGCACTACCTGGGGCATCTGCGTGGCTCAGTCGGTTAAGTGTCGGATTCTTGATTTTGGCTCAGGTCATGATCTCACAGTTCATGAGATCGAGCCCCGTGTGGGCTCTGTGCTGCCAGTGCGGAGGCTGCTTGGGATTCTCTCTCTCCCTGCCCCTCCCCCCTGAAAATAAATAAACATTAAGAAAAAAAAAAGAAAGTGCACTGTCTGGATTAAGGTACAAAAGGTGTGCAAGATGCAGGTGAGGTAGGACCGGTGGGGGGGGGGGGGCGGCCTTGAATGCCAGACCCAGGAGCAAGGATTTTTTTTTTCTTTTTTAAATTCTCAAGTTAGTTAACATACAGTGTAGTTAGTCTTGGCTCCAGGAGTAGAACCCAGTGATTCATCACTTACATAAAACACCCCGTGCTCATCCCAACAGGTGCCCTCTTTAATGCCCATCACCCATTTAGCCCATCCCCCCCACCCAGCACCCCTCCAGCACCCCTCCTTTGGTTCTCTGTATTTAAGAGTCTCTTATGGTTTGCTTCCCTCTCTGTTTTTATCTTACTTTTCCTTCCCTTCCCCTATGATCTCCTCTTAAGCTTCTCAAATTCCACATATGAGTGAAATCATATGATAACTGTTTTCCTCTGACTTATTTCGCTTAGCACAATACCCTCCAGTTCCATCCACGTAGCTGCTAATGGCAAGATTTCATTCTTTTTGATTGCCGAGTGATACTCCATTGTATATATACATCTTCTTTACCCATTCATCCAGCGATGGACATTCGGGCTCTTTCCATAATTTGGCCATTGTCGATAGTGCTGCTAGAAACATGGGGGTGCGTGTGTCCCCTGAAATCCACACTTCTGTATCCTTTGGATAAATTCCTAGTAGTGCAATTGCTGGGTTGTAGGGTTTTCCATTTTTTTATTTTTTTGAGGAACCTCCACACCGTTTCGCAGAGTGGCTGCACCAGTTTGCATTCTCACCAGCAGTAGGAGGGTGGATTTTATCTTGGGGCAACAAAAACGTCATCGAAGGGTGTGAGGCAGAAGTGGTTTGATCCCATTTTCGACGGGATTCTTTTCAAAATAAATGTCTTAAGTTGAAAACCATCTTAAATGTACAGAAAAGGTGCCAGTGCAAAGAACTTTTTATTCCTGAGCCATTTGAAAAGAATGCCTCGTTTGGGGCGCCTGGGTGGCTCAGTGGGTTAAGCGTCTGACTTCGGCTCAGGTTAGGATCTCACGGTTTGTGGGTTCGAGCCCGCATCGGGCTCTGTGCTGACAGCTCGGAGCCTGGAGCCTGCTTCGGATTCTGTGTCTCCCTCTCTCTCTGCCCCTCCCCCGCTCATGTTCTGTCTCTCTGTCTCAAAAATAAACGAACATTAAAAAAATTTTTTTAAAAAGAAAAAAGAATGTAATGCCTTGTCCGATGTCCCCGCAGGCCTGACTCCTTTAGTGGGTATTTCTTGCAAACACGGACATTCTCCTGCGTAACCACAATATAGTGGAGTTATCCGCTGCCTCATAACCTATCACCCCCAAAGTTAGTGGCTTAAGACAACAAACATTTATTGCCTCACAGGGACAGCTTAGCCGGATGGTTCTGACGCAAGCATTCGGGATGCTTTTGACTCATAAGGTGTAGTCAGGCTGCTGGCCAGGGCCACGTTCATATTCGCACTTGACTGGGTCTAAGGACCCACTTGTGGCCTCATTCAGGCGGTTGTTGGAGGCTTTAGGTCCTCACAGGCTGTTGGACGGGGGGCCCCAGGTTGTCACTGGGACAGGAGAGCCTCTCCCTGGGGCTGCGCACAGTAGGACAGCTTGCTCGTAGCAGAGTGGGTTACGAGAGGGGGGAGAGGGGAAGAGGCCACGGTCTTTTCGAAACCTGACTTCGGAAATGACGTCCCATCTCTTCTGCCATATTCTCCACTCAAGGGGAGGGGATGACACAGGAAGGAGTATGGAGGTGAGGCCCCCTGGGGACCGTCTTAAAGGCTGTCACCATCGCCATTAGGAAATTCGCGTGGACGCACTCTCCCATCTGACCTCAGACCCCAGAGGGTCATCAAACGTCCCAGTACCGTCCTTCCCGGCAAAAGGCCCCAGGATCAGTATCCCGTGTGCTGCGCTCTATCGTCCTGACTCTTTTTCTCCTTCAACCTGGAACAATTTCTCTTTGTCTTTCTCGCCCCCTCGACTTTAGTGACTTTGACATTGTTGAAGTTGTTTCTCGAACATCCCTCCGTTGGGGTTTGTCTGATGTCTCCTAACGATTAGACCCCTGTGCTGACAGTCTCCTTGGCACTTCCCATCAGGGTGCGCGAAATTCACGATGTCCTGTTCTTGGTGACTTGATCAAGGTTGTGTCTATAAGCTTCTGTCACTGTAAGTCACTTCTTTTTACTTTGGAATGAGTAATTACTTGTGGAAACGTTTTTCTTTTTTAAGTTTATTTATTGGTTTTGGGGGGGGTGGGGAGGGACAGAGAGAGAGAGAGAGAGAGAGAGAGAGCAAGCACGAGCAGGGGAGGGGCAGAGAGAGAAGGAGACACAGAATCCAAGGCAGGCTCCAGGCTCTGAACTTTCAGCACAGAGCCCGACGCGGGGCTCCAACCCCCAAACAGACCCAAGAGGGCTTTGGAGATCCTCTGGTCATCTCCCATTTCCGCCTTCCCCGCAGCCCAGGGAGGGGAAGGCACTTGCCCAACGACACACAGCATGGGAGCAGCAGGGCTGTAGCTAGACCCGGGCGTCCTCTGTTCGAGCCCAGATCCTGGGTATGTCTGGCTGGGTGGGGCCACCAGATGGTGACAAAAGTCGAGGATGTAGAGCAGCGCTGTCCCTTCTCCAGGGTGAGCTCTGTTTCCTGGCCCGTAGGATGGGGCACTGGCTCGGGATCTTTCTGGCTGGACCTCTCTGGCTCTGCCTCCCCTGGAGCCCCCTCCCCTGGCAAGAAGGGCAGATACGGGGCCTCAGTGACACAGACTCAGTCTGTAGGCACCTGGTGCACGGGGGCTAGGGTGTCAAGCAGCCGTTTATTTGGGAGAATTTAGAAAAATGCAGTTACCTTCTGGGCCTGGGGGCTGAGTGGGGAGGGACTTGCTTGCATACGGAGCCCAGAACCTTCCTGAAGGACACGGCTGAGGCCACAGTCTCTGCTTCCAGAGATGCAGACCGGGGGGGAGAGAAGTCAGGGGGAACTGGCTTGGCCCCCCCCCGGAGGATTAGGAGGTGAGGGAGGGCAGGGGGCCTTTGGGGCAGGGTCACTGCCCCCTGTGTGGGCGGCGATGGGCCTCAGGTTGGACCGTGAGCCCAGAGAGCTGTAAGGCTGACCCCGTCAGTTCACATGGTTAAAGTCTCTTATTGAACAGGTTAAAAAAAAATTAGGGCGAGTGATCAATAGTGAAAAACCAGCAGTTTCTAAAATATTTGATAATGGGAGCTTGATGAAATAGATTTGGATGCCCTGGCGTATTATTCTGATAAGAAGAATGTTTCTGACGAATTTTTAACGAAATGGAAACACGCTCACAATGTAACATTGAGTGGAAACAGCAGGGCCCAATATAGGGTATGATTTCAGGAGTGTTGGTGGAACAGAGTAGAAGGAGGTCTACCAGAATGTTAAACAGGGTTAAACAGGGTTTCCGTCTGGTGTGGGATTGCAGGTGACTTTTCTTTCTTTCTCTGTGCCCCGTAATAAATAATATTACATTACTTGCAATAGAAGATTACAAGACACAGTATTACTTTTAGAAGAGGAGAAAACACGGACGTTTATGAAAGGACGCCACACTACGTAATTTGTAAGTGACCCTGTCTCAGCGCTGAGCCATTCCAAGCCTCCCATGGAGGTTTCTCTTGCTCTCTCCAGACACACAGATCGTCTGAATCATACCCGCTGCTCTACGAAATCCCCTCTGCCCCTCCGTGAGGATGGCATTTACAAAAGCACAATCGAATCAGAAGAAGAACTGGCCAGAAGGGTGAGGTACCCTGTGGGAAGAGGGGCCAGAGATGAGTGATCTCGGTTGAGTAACTTGTGAGCCCCGCAGGGGGTCCCCCACCAAGTCGCCGGAAGGGGCTGCGGTGAACTGTTCACACTCTCACACCCCCTGGGAGCCAGAGCCCACGTTTGTGGGTGGTTGGGACAGAATTAAGGGTATCATCCGCGGTCAGACAACAGAATCTGTTTAACTGACCAACCCAGGGACGAAATGAATGGTCATAAAAAAGAAAACCCAGTGTCATTGCTAAAGTACCTTTTCATTCATTGTTTTCCCATCTCAATGACCCCATGAGATAGACTTTATAGTATTATCTCTATTTCAGTTACGAGGACACTAAGATCAGAGTGGTTAAGAATCGTGTCCAAGTTGCACAGCTCCTAGATGGGGATCTGGACTCCTCCAGTCTGGCTGTGGGACCGTCAAGTTCCTGCCATGATCATTACCACACAGGGTGATGTTCTAGCCATCGAACTCCGTCTGCGGTCTGGTTCTGAATGCTTCAGGGTTTTCCCATGGGCTATTGTTCTGACTCCTTTTCTTTTTTAATGTTTTTATTTATTTCTGAGACAGAGAGAGACAGAGCATGAGCAGGGGAGGGGCAGAGAGAGAGGGGGAGGCACAGAACCCGAAGCAGGCTCTAGGCTCCGAGCTGTCAGCACAGAGCCCGACGCGGGGCTCGAACCCACGGACTGTGAGATCGTGACCTGAGCCGAAGTCAGACGCTTAACCGACTGAGCCACCCAGGCGCCCTTGTTCTGACTCCTTTTCAGTGCTGGTGAACTCCATATCCTTCTGGAGGATTCCCTGGGTCACCAGCACCTATCAGCACAGCACAGAGACCAAATGGCTGTCCCAGAGCACTTTACTTATTTTTAAAGCAAACGGGGAATTTACTGGGTAACATAGCAGGCATCTGAAGGGTGATAGGAGCTCCAGGCACGTCTAGGGACTCATTAATGTCCTTGGTTCAGATATGCTTCAGCTGTACACAGATGCATGCCGGGAGCAAGAGGATGGACACAGAAAGGCCCAGATTCACACTCCTCCAATGTGACAACACTGACAGTGAGTACCTCCCCCAGGAGTGCTGGCCAGAAAGTCCCAGGGGAGGTGCCGATTGGCCAGGCTGGATCAGGTGACCGTTCCCATGGCCAAAGAGGTCGGTCAGCCCCACCCTAACCACACAAGTGGGTAATCCCCTGGGAAAGGAGGCATCCAAAGTCAGATAAAAACTCGTGTTTACCAACAATTGAAGTTTTGACTACAGCCCTGTTTCGTGACTTACCTCCTTTGGACAGTATCTGTTTCCTCCCTAAGAAAGATGAGGAATTGAGCATATTTTACTGTCTTCTACCTCTCCTTTCCCTGACTGAATTTAGTTATGCTATTAATCTGAGTTCTCCTATAGATTGGCTTTGCAACTTTAAATACCGTCGTCAGTCTCTATTTCTTGATTTATTCCTTTTGGGTGGTAAGTATTGATCTCTGCTCTGAAAAATCAAGAAGCCGGTACACTTACGCTTTCTTCTGTGTCTCCTGCCCGCCCCCCAATTCTTGTTAAATGATTGTTCTAACACTGTCAAGGTTCATAAACATTTACATTCTCTCTGTTGCCGTAATGATCTTTCATGACTTCTCTATAGGTTGCTCCTAAAATTTCCCACCCAACAAGATACCATTCATACACTAGGTGGTGGAAATAGTCACTGCAGAACCAACGTGATGTGATTATAGCTGCAGAGAGGAGAATGTGATCCTGCGTCTGGAAGCCCTTTGCGCTCAAAAGGGAATGTTCTAAACACCGGGGCGTGTGGATCTCCGCTCGTTTGCTTTGCACTTTCCTAGGTCCTGACTTCTCCTTAGTGGCTATTGCTTCCTGTGTCTACTCTTTTTCTCTTCCCTAAGTTTCTTGAGCATAAAATATACTATTTCAGTGATTTTAAAGGTACTAGTCAGTCAGTGCATTTAAGTACATCCACAATGTTAGGCGTCCATCACCTCGATCCAGTTCCAGAACACTCCATCGTCCCCAAAGGAAACCCTATCCTCCCGGAACAGTCAGCCCTCATTCTTCCTTCCCACCAGCCCCTGGCAACTGCTAATCTTTCTGTCTCCGTGGATGTCTCTACTGCAGACTCTTGAAGAATAAATGGAATCATACGTGGCCATTTGTGTCTGGCTACTTTCCCTTAGCATAATGTTTCCAAGCATGTAACAGCGAGTTCTGCGTTCCCTGGACAAAATGCTATTCCATCGTGCGGATATACCATATTTCATCCACTCATACGTTGACAGACATCTGGGTTGTTTCCGCCTTTGGCTATTATAGAGCGAGCTGCTCCCGACATTTGTGAACAAGTATCCGTTTGAGTCCCTGCTTTCCCTTCTTGGGGGCGGGGGGGGGGGGGGGGTGGTGGTGCATACCTCCGCGTAGAATTGCTGGGTCATATGGTAATTCTATATCTAACTCATCAAGGAGCTGCCACACTGTTTCCCAGAATGGCTACACCAGTTGATATTCCCACCAGTGAAGCATGAGGGTTCCAATTTCTCCATACCCTCTATCCCTGCCAATACTTATTATTCTCTGACTTTTGATGACAGCCAACCCGGGGTGCGAAGTTCTGGTTTTGATTTGCATTTCCCTAATGACTAATGATGCTGGAGCATCTTTCCACGTGCGTGTTGGCCAGCGTGCGTATTCTTTGGAGTGGTATCTAGTCGAGTCCTTGGCACATCTTTGATTCGGGTTGTGTGTCTTTCTGTCGTTTGAAAAAACATTTTTAACGTTATTGTTATTTGGTTACAGAAGTATCTCCATAGACGTGTCCTGAAATCCGGGTGCCAAATGGTAAATATTCTGCCTTCTCGGGAACTTGTTCAATAGCTTGGCTTTGTATAGGACCCTGGGATAAAAACCACTTTTCCTCGGAGCTTGAGACCTGCAGTAGGCAGAATAGTGGCCCCTCCAAATATCCAGGTCCTAATCCCTGGAACTTGTGCACGTTACCCTGTGTGACGAGGGGGACTTTGCCGATGTGCGTAAGGATCTTGAGATGGGGAGAGGAATGGGTCCGGGTGGGCCCTAAAAGCAATCGCAAGGGTCCTTACAAGAGGGAGGCAGGGAGGGGGAATCTGTCTACAGGGGAAGAAAGCCATGTGGCTGCTGAGGCCAGATGCTACACTGCTGGCTTTGAAGACGGAGGAAGGCGTCAGGAGCCCAGGGCTGTGTGGGAGGCAGCTCTAGAAGCTGGAAAAGGCCAGGCAAGGGGCCCGCTTCTCCCCTAGGACTTCTGGAGGGAGGTAGTCAGACACCTTGAATGACACCCGGTGAAACTGATTTCAGGCCCCTGACCTCCAGCCCTGCAAGAAAACACATTTGTGTTGATGGGAGTCCCCGAGTTTGTGGCGATTTGTTACAGCAGCCACAGGAAGCTGACGCAGACGTCCGCCTCCGTGCCTGTGGCTCCCGGCGGTGGCTAACCGTCGGAGCTTCTGTGGTTTTGCTCCCTGGAAGCCTTTGGCGTTTTCTCTTCTGCCGCAATCTCACCAACTGTCTTGGGGGGGGGGGGGTTTCTTCACTCGTCCTGTGTGGTCTTGGTCCTGCCTGTTCTTTGAGGTCACAGCTCCCCGCCTCCGGCATCCCACGTGCAGCCCCTCGACGAACCACCTGGCGACGTTCCCATCCCCGGGGCCAGCACGGGGCTTGTGACGTGGCGCCTGGAGCTGCCCACCTCGCAGGATGGGGGATCATTGTTCCATTGGCGTGAAGCGACAGCCATGCTAGATGAGTGCAAAGCAGGTCCTCCTGACAGTGATGACCTCTGGCGTCCCGGACCACGGTGTCTTCTGTCAGTTCATCGGTGCATCTCTCTCTCTCTCTCTTTCTCTTTTTACTTCTGATGTTATCAAATACACGCAACAGTTAGACTGGTTCGCTGATCTCCCAGATGCCCGTGTCCTGGGCTCAACGGCTACGCGTCTGATTCTCTCTATGCTTTGCTCTCCCCCTCTCCACCCCCTTCGATATTTAACGTGCCAGCAGGTCACCTGGGGATCTTGCTAACTTCCAGGTTTTGATTTCTACGCGCGTGATGGGGCCTGAGAATTTGCATTGTGCCCAAGCTCCCAGGCGCAGCCGCTGCTGCTGGTCCCAGGGGCGACGCCCGAGTGGCAGGTCACAGACATCGTGGGTTTCATCCCTGCATCCCTTAGTGCATGGCTCCAAAATGTGGAGAGTTGGTGCAGCTCTAAAATAATCCAAGATGCACGCACGTATGTTGTTGGTTTACATGTCGTTCGAACTTTTTTCTGCCACCGAATTGTATCCGCTCCTTAAAGGCAGGGATGGCTCCAGCTCTTTCCTGCGAATCATAGCATTCTTGTGTGGAGCGTCTTCCCCTGTCTTTGTTACTACAGGACCTTCCCACTGCCCTGAGATGACCCCTA
Source organism: Acinonyx jubatus (assembly GCF_027475565.1). Lineage (NCBI taxonomy): Eukaryota > Metazoa > Chordata > Mammalia > Carnivora > Felidae > Acinonyx > Acinonyx jubatus. Next base: position 14,671,764 of record NC_069391.1, read on the forward strand.
CGTTCACTGCAGCGTGACTAGCGATAGCCAAGATGTGGAAATAACCCGGATGGCCATCAACAGGTGGATGCATGAAGAAAATGTGCTATAGACACAAAACGGAATATTATTCGGCCTTAAAGAATAAGCAATTCTGCTATTTGGGACACAGAGGAGCCTGGGGGGCATCACGCTAAGTGAAATAAGCCAGTCACGGGACAAGCACTGCACGATCCCACTTGCAGGAGATTGTCTCAAATGCTGCGGAAGCAGCGAGTAGAAAGGTGGTCGCCAAGGGCCAGAGCGGGGGAGAGCAGGGTGGGGGGACCATCATTCCACTGATGTAAAGTTACAGTCACGCAAGATGACTAAGTTCCAGAGATCTGCTGTACAACATAGCCCCTGTAATCACCAATACTGTATTGTGTGCTGAAAAATTCGTCAAGAAGGTAGAGCTCACGTTAAGCGTTCTTCCCAAAACCGAACCAAAGCAATAACAACAACGAAAAAACAAAACAAAAAACCGAAGAGACACAAGGAAATGTTTGGAGGCGATGAATCTGTTTCTTACCTCGATTGTGATCATGGTTTCATGGGTCTCTAGGTACGTCCAAGCTCATCAGATCATATACACTAAAAATGTGCAGGCTTTTGTATATCTGTGATGCCTCAATACCGCTGTTAAAAAAAAAAAAAAAAAGAACTCCTGGGTCACCTGGGTGTCTCAGTCAGTTAAGCGTCCAACTCTTTTTTTTCTTAATTTTTTTTTAACGTTTATTCGTTTTTGAGAGAGCACAAGTGGGAGAGGGGCAGAGAGAGAGGGAGACACAGAATCCGAGGCAGGCTTCGGGCTCCGAGCTGTCAGCACACAGCCCGACGCGGGGCTCGAGCTCACGAACCGTGAGATCGTGCCCTGAGCGGAAGTTGGACGCTTAACCGACTGAGCCACCCAGGCGCCCCAAGCATCTAACTCTTGATTCGGCTCAAGTCATGATCTCACGGTTCCTGCGATCCGAGCCCTGCGTCCGTCTCTGCACTGACAGCACGGAGCCTGCTTGGGATTCTCTCTCTCCCTCTCTCTCTGCCCCTCCCTTGCTTGTGCTCTCTCTCTCTCTCTCTCTCAAAATAAATAAATAAACATTAAAAAAAAAGAACTGCTTCTCTTGCTGACAAAACTTCTCTCTCCAACTGACTGCCTTGCTCAAGCCACGGCTCCCTCTGGTCCGGCTTCTCCAGGGCTGTGTCCAGGTACAGTGGCGGGAGCATAGGGTGTGGGCGCGGCAGTCAGGAGTCCCCTTTTTTGGCCGTGATCACTTTGGTTTCTCCTGTGCTCCACTTTGGAGGCGGCTGCGCCCAGTTTCGCCTCCACACCGCAAGATCCAGGCTGCCCACTGCGTGGTTCATGTCCTTTCAGCACGTAGGGCGAGGGCTCAGGAAGAGAGGTGTCTCTTTCCTAATGGAGAGGAAACCGTCTCCTGGGAACTGGCTGTGCCAATCCAGCCCTGAGGGCCAGCAAGTGTCCCTTGTCTTCCCTCGAATGATTAGACCCTTCAGATCCTACTCAGGGTCCAGTGGCCCATCCACAGAGCTCTGCCAGGCCCCTGGCAGGTGCAGAAGACAGACCTGTTCTGTTCCCTGCCCTTGCAGGGCCTCCTCGTGGCCTGAGGGCAGACAAATTCCAAGCCACTCTGTGCCAGTGGGTCGCCAGGAGCTCCTGACGGCCTCTGCAGCATTTTCCGCAGTGCTCGAGACATGATGATGCTTAGTAAATATTTGGTGAATCAACCGGTGTGGTTTCATGTTCTTCTTCATGACATGGTTTGGGGCTTCTGAAAAAACATCGCTGAATAATTAAATGAGAACATCGTTCAAGACCCAGAGGGCGATGAAGACCTCCGAGAAGTGTTTTCTCTGGATCCGGAAAGCAATTTTCCAATCTCGTTTGGACCTTCGAGTGAATGCGAGGCTTTGCTCAAGTCAGAGCAGAAAGCTCTAAGGAGAGGAAGCAGAGAAGAACAGTAGCACCAATGAAATCTAAAGAGAGATGCACGAGATGAGGAAGATTGACCGAGGACCTAAAAGGCAATAGAAGCATTACAATGTCTCTGCAAGACTTGATGGTGGAGTTGACGTCATGGAAATCAAATCAGCAATATGGAAGACTATCTTAAAAAGCTTCCTTAGAAGGTGGGAGCAAAGGATAAATAAAGACAGAGGGTATGTGGCGATAGAAGATATGATGGAGGGTCTTGTGGAAAGAGCTGGGACAGTTGGCACCAAGGCAGAATTTTTTAAATTTTGTTTAATGCTTATTTATTTTTGAGAGAGAGAGAGAGAGAGCACACGCGAGAGTAAGTGGGAGAGGGGCAGAGAGAGAGGGAGACACAGAATCCAAAGTAGGTTCCAGGCTCTGAGCTGTGAGCTGTCAGCACAGAGCCCGATGTGGGGCTCGAACCCACGAACCGTGAGATCATGACCCGAGCCAAAGTCCGACGCTTAATCGACTGAACCACCCAGGCGCCCCACCAAGGCAGAAATTAAAGCCACACCCTGTAGGTCCCAAGGCCCCTTCCTTCCAAGCCAATGGAAGACGGCCACTTTGATACATTCCGGGTAATATACTGAATTACCAGGAAAAAGCAAACTAAAGAACCCACAAGGATCCAGGCAGGAAGAAGCAAAATATCTAACAGGTGACCCAGCAAGGAACAGGTCAGGCTGGCTTCAGACCTCCCTCCCTTGAAGCAACAGACCAGCATCTGCCGAGTTGTGGCCCTGGTTATTTTCGTCCTTCCAAAGATGCTCACGTATAGAAAGGCAGACTGTTTTTGTGTACCTGTAAGATAGGGCTAATACGAGTACTTCCTGATAAGCTCATGAGATAGCTGCATGAAATATGCGTGTATTTTGACATTTAGAAGAGTGCCCGGCATTGGGGTTTTCATTCGTTCTGCCTGGCCTTGGGGCTTTCGATACACGAAGATGCCGACCCCATTTGGGCCACGTTGAGCGGGAGGCATCTTGGACATCTGAGTGGAGGGGCTCAGAGGCTACTGGATCCCTGGGTTTGGAGCTCAAGGGAGAGGTCTGGGGTGGAAATGGTAACCCAAGCCGAGGGGGCAGATTAAACCACCAGGAAAGTGTATTCAGTGCAAAAAAGACGCAGCAAGAGAAACACCATTGGGAAGTGGACAGGGGGCGGACCTGGGGAGGGTCCAGGCCCAATGTGAGGCTTAACGTGGGTTCTGTTCCTGCCTGTGGAGCCCACCTGGCAGTCAAAGGTCAAGTACTTGACCTACAACAAATCTCTCCTTTCCTGGAAAGGCCCAGAGAATGGCTCAAATTGTGGGGGCACCAAATTGCCTACTGCAGGGAGACCTCCTCCAGGGCCTGTCCCCTGCCTTGGAGGGGAGGCTTGACCCCTGGGACAAGGCTCTGACTTTTACTGGCGACTCAGCTGATCAATCGCCCGGTAACTCCAGGCTCTGAGTTCTCACCCCACTCTTGCCAATAAGGAAGGCTCCCCTCTCCTTCCAGATCAGGGCAGACTAATTGGGACTAGGACGTTCGGTGTTTGAAGATTGTATGATTAAGGAAGGGTACAAATTCAATTTCGCCTGGCCAGATTCAATTCTGCTCTAATCAGAGAGATCGAAAACTCCAGTGTGACAATGACGGGGAAATGACTTTGTCTCTGGCCGCTTAAATGTCTCCCACCGCAGACACTTCCCGGGAGCTGAGGCCCCTGAACTTGCTTTGCTGGGGCTGTGGGCCGGCCGGCTGAGGGTTTGGTGGAACTTTGTTACCTGATCTCGATAGGTCAATAGTTTCTTTTCCCCTAGAGCCCGGGTGAGGCCTTTGAATGGTGCCTCGGGCGAGCTCGGAACACGATGACAAACAGTGCTGATGGGGGAACTCATCCCCCTGCCAGCTCTGAGCTGGTCCTGCTCTGCATCCTGGCAGCCCAGGGGCAAGGCCGAGTACCTGGTGGCAGCACTCTGGGCCGAGGGGAGTCCAGGGCTGGAACGTCCCCCAAGAAATGATGGCCAGGGCCTTCAGAGAGTGCCCTGCCCCCCCCCCCCCCCCCCCGCACCAGCACATGCCCTGCCCACCGCCCTTATTTGCTCTCGCTGCTGCTTCCTCTGTCCCACCGGTGACCTCTTACTCATCCTTCAAAACCCGCTCAAAATGTCCCCTCTGAACACCAGCCCCACCTCACCCCATCCCCCGGTCCCTGGGGGAAAGCTGGTCACTCTGCTCTATCCCATGAGTCTGTTCTTCTTGCCCTTCTCTCCACGAGCCTCCTTTTTTCTTGGAAGCACCTTAGTCAGCTCTGAACGCAGATCTGGACGTCTGAACATTGCCGTCCCCTGTAGCTGGGGATAAGCTCAGTCTTCAAAGGAAACTGAGGTAGACACTATTCTATAATGTCTCCATGCAGGGGCCTAGGGAGGTCCTCAGGCCAGCTCCTCTGTGCCACATGGTCATGGTTCCTTCTGGCTTCAGACCCGGTCAGCCGAGGACCCCCGGGGATCTGCGGGAACAGACTGATGGAATAAAAGCCTTTGCGTTTGGAAAGAGGGGGGCTCCTATGTTTGTGTTCAGGCCACTGAGAAGGCGTGGGGAGACCAGGCCAGGGTGGCGATGGAAAGTGGCTGGGTCCCTGCCTGGCCTCTTGCAGGGCGTGGGTGGCGGCACCAATGGGATAAAGGGCCTGGAGCCAGACCGTGGGCGTGAGCCCCCCAGTCCTGCAACCCCAGGGACTTCCTTCGTCTCTCCGGGTCTCAGTTTCCTCATCTCTCAGATGGGGATATTCATGGGCCCTCCTTATAGGATTGTTGGAGGATTAAATGCAACGCCCACGTAAAGCCCTCGGAGCAGCGTGTGGGGTGGCACTCAGCCACGTCAGCCACGAGTGGCAGTGGTCTTTGGACCTCATTCTGGAGAGGGGCTGGCACCAGAAGCTGCAGGAACTGTCTTCGGGAATGAATGTGTGGGATTCTGGGCCCAAACACGCCGTGTTGCTTTGGGCCCAGAGACGGGGAATGTTCTGGAACTGGGGGGTGGGGCTGCTGTTTGGGGGTGTGGGGGAGGCACTTAGCATGCTGAGGCTGAGTTGAGCATCCAGGAGCGCTTACTCTCTGCCCTTCCTTGTTTCCTCTTCGCAAGAACCTCAGGATATCGAGTTGGTGACAGAGATGCCCTTTGAGATTGGGAGGCTCGGGAGACCTGATCATGGGTTGGGGGGGGGTTGCTGGTTGGGGCGGTGGGGGGGGGGCGGGGACAAGGGTGCAAACACAGGTCTGTCCAACTGCAAAGTGCCTCAGGCTTTAGTAGCCCCCCCCCCAATCTCCTTTCGGATTCCGAGGGGCCTTTCTACTCACTTCCTGTTGAGGAAACCAGGCTAGAGGCAGTCCAGTGTCATTCACTCCTCCTGTGGCCCAAGGCACCTGTTCTTTCTTTTAGGCCACCAGCTGGCCTAAGGGAAGGGCCGTGGTGGCTCCTCCTTCCCACCCCACCTGGGGACCAGGGGAACCTGACTCAGTGGTTTCAGGAGTGCTGTTCCTATGATGAGTCATTCATCTAGATAAACATTAGTCCCACTGAACTTGGCCCTGGGATTGTTACTGTAGCTCCATTGCCCTGTCTTTTGAAATTTAATGACCTGTGCATGATAACAGATAATTTGCAAATTTGACATAATCAGCACCGGCCAATTCCATTCAATTATTTGTTTAAAAAAACCCACCAGGACCCCTGGCTGGAGTTTTACGCTTCTAACTTTGAAATGAAAAGCTAGGAAGCTGAATAGGCTACAAAAATCTGCCTCTTCTTTGGCTGAATGTTTAGAATTTTTTTTTTTAACGTTTATTTATTTTTGAGACAGAGAGAGACAGAGCATGAACGGGGGAGGAGCAGAGAGAGAGGGAGACACAGAATCGGAAGCAGGCTCCAGGCTCTGGGCCATCAGCCCAGAGCCCGACGCGGGGCTCGAACTCACGGACCGCGAGATCGTGACCTGAGCTGAAGTCGGACACTCAACCGACTGAGCCACCCAGGCGCCCCTGGCTGAATGTTGATAAAGAACTTTATTTCGGTAGGGCCCGGCAACACCCAAGGTTTACTTGCTGTTCATTTGCGTTGTGACTTTTTTTTTTTTAATAGTAATTATCTGTAAAAGGTCAAATATTTGCTTTATCTATATAATTCAATTTCCCAAAGGCCTTTGGGATTCAAATTAACGCCCTTGTAATATCTTCATTGAAAAGGAAGATTAATTATGCTTACATGGAACCTAATTTGGCTTATCAGACCTTTAATATGGCTGTGATCGTGAATGCATTTAAATTTAGGATTACGCGGGTGATCCCGGTCCCTTATTTGGGAGACTTTTAATATTTGTCATTATTTTTATGCATATCATTTTTCCCGCCTGCTCAGGAAAATTAAAATGTCGGTTCTGAAAGAAATAAACATTATGTATTGACATTGGTAATTATGTTTTGGTATTTAAGGATGCATAAAAAACTGCACACGGGGCCTCAAATATAAATTTGCAGTTAATGCCTTCAGACAGAAACTGGAGCTCTTTTCCTTGACTCACTAAATGGGGAACAGGCTGTCCCTGGGGTTACTGCCTGGTGTAGTCAAGGGTGGCTTCTAGGCCAATAAAATAATTTGTATTGGCACTCGAGGATGCTTGAGCTTTTGAGTGGCCCTGGGAACTCTCGATTTCCGGTCAGGAGCCCGAGGTTTCTCTTTGTCACCGAAGTGCTGTGTGGTCATGATCAATTACAGGTCGCTTCTGAGCCCCAGTTCCTGTCCGTGAACAACAATCACTCACTGGGTTCTTTCTCACTGGACCATCGGCTCCTCAGTGGCGGGGCCCTATCTTATTTAGTCTTGACCACTAGACCTCTATGAGTGTAGTGTTTGCTGTATACAGGCTGCCTGTAGGGCTTCGATCCCTATCAAGGGCAGTGGGGTCTTGCAGATAATAGGGATCAGTCAGTTCAGCTTTGTATCAGTCAGTTATTGCTGCGTAACAAGTCCTACCCAAACTTAGTGGCTTATGATAACAACTGTCTATTATTTTTCGAACTCTACAAGTCACCTGTGCTATTCTGCTGATCTGGGCTCGATTGACTAATCTTGGCTGGGCTTGCTCATGTATCTTAGGTCAGCTGGCAGGTGGGCTGGGGGCTTGCTAGACTAGCATGGCCTTGGGTGGGATGCTTCATGGACTTGCTCATTCTCTGGCCAATGAACCCGGGCTTGTTCTCATGGCAGAACAGGACGTTGAGGGCAGAAGCAGAAATATGCAAAAGCTTTTTCAGGCTTCTCCTTGCATCTGGTTTGCTACGGTCTCAAGGGCCAAAGTAAGTGATTCGGCCACGCCTAGAGTCGGTGTGGGCGGGGCTACCCCAGGGGGAGGGATGCTTGGAAGTTCGTGGATTGCAATGCAGTCAATCCGCCACAGGCTTCATCTTGACCCTGCCACTCACGAGCTCCCGGAACAGAGGTGCGGGCCTTGAAAGTCTCAATCTCAGCCTCTTCGTCTGTCGAATCTGGCAGAGATGTGGCGAGGTTTATTTATTTAAAAAAAAAAATTTTTTTTAACGTTTATTTATTTTTGAGACAGAGAGAGACAGAGCATGAATGGGGGAGGGTCAGAGAGAGAGGGAGACACAGAGTCGGAAACAGGCTCCGGGCTCTGAGCAGTCAGCACAGAACCCGACACGGAGCTGGAACCCACATACCGCGAGATCGTGACCTGAGCCGAAGTCGGACGCTTAACCGACTGAGCTACCCAGGCACCCCGAGATGTGGTGAGGTTTAAATGAGATAGGTGCGCGTTAAGTATTTCGCACCAGATGCATGGCGGTTGCCTAGGAACGCTTATCAAAGGTTCAAGGATAAATGTTCAAAGATGGGCATTGCGGGTCTGGTGAGAAGAATGGAAAAAAAAATTACCTAAATGTCTGTCCATAGGTGTCTATGGACCTAGGCATGGGTGTAAGAAAACACTTTTTATATGTAATAAAACACTTTTGTAATACAAGTAATAAAACATGTAATAAAACAGTTTTTTAGCCCTTAGGTCAATGGATCTCTATGCTGGCATGGAAGGATGTTTGTTGAGTGGAGAAAAAAAGCAAATTTCTGCACAACTTACAGTGTGTGATGCCATTTTGTGTGTGTGTTTGTGTGTGTGTGTGTGTGTGTGTGTGTGTAAAAGAGGGAGAGAGAGAGAGAGAGAGAGAGAGGATCATGGCAGCTATAGGTTTATTCCTGTTTATAGAGAAATGTTTGGAAAACTACGCCCCAAACTATAAGTGGTAGGATTCAATCCTTCTGGATCGTTTGAATTTTTACAGTGAGCATACATTATTTGTGGAATGGAAAAAGAAAAGAAAACTAGAAAAAAAAATTCGGGCAAAGAACATAAAAAAAGATGGCTTTTTGGTTTTAAGTCATCGGAAGAACTTGCTAATAGCCTCTACAAAATAATAAAAACTATAAACTAGTATAAAAATGCTAATAGCGACTCTTTACTGAGGACTCATTATGTGCTGAGTATACTCCACGCCCCTCATCTAGCAAACATGAAAGGTGAGTGGGATCCCCCATTTCCCAGGGGAGGAAACTGAGGCTCAGAGGAGGAAAGTGGCCCCGTTGAGAGCTGTCTTTCAGGGTCGGCCAACACTACCTCTCTGTGCTGCTTGGCACCTGCTGTCACACCGACAGGCTCTGTGCCACTCCGGTGCCCCACAGAGTGGACTGGCCGCTCTGCGGGCAAGGCCTGTGGGAGGGCGACAGGAAAGGAGGAACATTCCGGAAGAGTCGGAGGCCACCTGGGGGCCTCTGGCAGCCAGCTGCCCTCCTCCCTCTGCCTTCGGCTGTTGGGGTGTCCCCGTGGCCCACGTCCGCATGGTCGCTTCGAGCCATCTACGGCTGACGACGGGAGCCCCGAGAAGGCTCCACCGACGTTCCCGACCTTAGTTGGTGGGACCAAACTGCTCCGGGAGGGGAGTAGGGCCGGGGAAGGAGGCCCTGCCGGTCTGAGAGCCCCTCCCTTGTGCCCTCAAACCTCGGAAGGAGTCTCCTGCCACCATTTCCCGGCCTAGGGTGGCAGTGAGACAGAGTCTCCGGGTTTCTTCTCCAGGACAAGGAGCCCCAGGATGTCAACTCCTTTACCCCCTTGTCCTCCAACAGTCCCTCCTGTCTCCTCTCCGTCTCCTGGGATCTGTTCACAGCTTTTATTTTGTTTTGTTTTATTATTATCTTACCTTATTTTGTTTTGTTTTGTTTTATTTTATTATTTTATTTTTTGTAACAGCTTTATTGAGATATACATCTCACCGTCCACCCATAAAGTGTGAAATTCAATGGTATTGCAGTTCAGGTCAATTCAATTGAATGGTATTTGCAAAGCTGTGCAACCCCCTCCCCCCCAATTCGTTTTTAAACATTTTCATTTTTTAAAAGAAAACCCACTTCCCTTTACCTGTCACCTTCCACTCCCCACCCCCCATCCCTCCCAGGCTGGGGCAGCCACTTAACTCCTGTCTCTATAGATTTGTGCACCGTGAACATTTCATACAAATGGAATCATACGATCTGTGCTCTTCGATGATGGGTTTCTCTCAGCATGTTTGCAAGGCTCATCCATGTATCAATACTTCACCCCCTTTTTAAAACAGATTTTTAAAAAATGTTTATTTATTTATTGTGACAGGCAGAGAGAGAGAGAGAGAGAGAGAGAGAGAGAGAGGGTTTGGTGAATACCTTTTTCTTCTACTTCCCCAAAGGATCGACCAGCCACGAAACTCAAAGACAGCTGACAGATTAACAACAAAAATGAGAGACAATTTCTAAGAATATTTCATGAGAAGAAGGTCACACAAACGGGAAGAAATGATGCACCAGGTGGGGCGCCTGGGTGGCTCCGTCGGTTGAGCGTCCGACTTCGGCTCAGGTCACGATCTCGCGGTCCGTGAGTTCGAGCCCCGCGTCGGGCTCTGTGCTGATGACTCAGAGCCTGGAGCCTGCTTCCGATTCTGTGTCTCCCTCTCTCTGCCCCTCCCCCACTCATGCTCTGTCTCTCTCTGTCTCAGAAATAAACATTAAAAAAAAAAATCTAGAAATGATGCAGTAGGAATTTCATGGCAGCTTTTTTTTTTTTTTTTTTAAATAACTGGAGAAATGACGAACAGGAACAGTGATCAGCATTCCGGCGCCCCGTGCGGTCCCGTGGGTTTACTTTCATTGACACGAAACGCTCTCCGTGATATACAGCTGAGTCGATTATATGATGCCGTTGTTATGAAAATTATCCTTTTGCCTGTGTGGGAGGACGTTCACCCAAATGTGCACACGAACATTTATCTCTGAGGGGTGAATTTCAAGTGGGGTGTGTGCATTTTTATTTTGGGGGGGAAAAGAGTAAGGAAGCTGGGGCTAGGCATAAACAAATGTAGCAACGTAAGATGGACCTTAAGATAGACACCTAAGGGCATGTTTGCTCCCCCCAGGGTATGCCGGGAAATTGCGTTTGTGGAAAGGGCCTCCTCGGTGAGCACTAGGAAACTGATAGGGCTGGATGATCACATTTATGTTTGGCTCTGAGCTCCCCAGCAGCCAAGGCAAAGAGGGAAAGGAGCATCTATAGCTTGCTCTGGCTCTTTTCCCCTCACTCTGCACCGTTACGGTCCCGTGACCCTGGACAAGTTAAGTGACTCCTCTGGGCCTCCGCTTCCTCGTGTGGGAAGCGGGGCGGCCGCCCGTCCTCCTCCCGGTGAGAAGGAAATTGAGCCGGTAGGTGTGGAAGGTGCTGAGGGCAGGGCCTGGAGAGCAGCCAGTGCTCCCTGGCCCTCCTCCATCTGACTCTTCCCTCCCACATGCCCTCTCTGCCTCGACTGGACCGTGCGGACAGCAACCTCTGACGGTGTTGCTTCCCTGTGCCGTGAGCCGAGGCCCAGCTCATTAGGATTTGTGTGCCCTTGGGCCCAGCTGGCCTTCCCAGCCTGGTCTCCCCCTACCCCTCTCCTCGCATCTCTGCTCTAGCCAGATGGCTCTCTACTGGTTCCGGGTCCACAGCTGAGCCCCTCTCTTTCTCACCTCCCTAGGCTGTGCCGTCTGCACGCCTCTCTCTCCTTCCTCCCTTCACCCAGCCGATGCCTCCTGACCTTGTGGGTTATGGCTTAGCTGCCACCTCCCCCAGGAAGACTTCCCAGATTCCTCAGCCCCCCACTGCGTTCCCCTGCTCCTCCCACGTGGTATGGGTGTGGTCTGCTCCCCTTCAGCGTCTCCTACCACCTGGTGTGTGGAGGGCAGCAACCCTTAGCGTGTTTCTGACTCACAGACCTTTCGGCACACAGGGGCCGGGGGAATATCTGATGAGTGGCTGGGGATAGAGTAGAGCTTGATGGGAGAAGTCCAGGCTGGCGAAGGCCTAGTGTGTTTGGGCTGCACGGTGAGAGCCGACAGGGCACCTGGGTGGCTCAGTTAAGCACCTGCCTCGTGATTTCAGCTCGGGTCACGAACCCAGGGTCATGGGATCGAGCCCCACGTTGGGCTCTGCGTTGACAGTGGGGAGCCTGCTTGGGATTCTCTCTCCCTCTCCTTCCTTCTCCGCCCCTCCCCCACTCATGCTCTCTCTCTCTCTCTCTCTCTCTCTCTCTCTCTCTCTCTCAAAATAAATAAATCAACCTAAGAAGAAAACGAGAAAGAATCTAAACATCCATCACTTAGGAAATAGATTGTAAATCTCTGGGATGAATATCCACTGGATCATAGTTCATCTAAGTCATGTCTCAACCCCTGGACCCAAAGGCAACCCACTGTTTTGTGAATAAAGTTTTATTGGAACATTAGTCATGCTCCCTTGTTTATACGTTGTCTGTGGCTACCTTCATGCCACAAGTGCGGAGCTGATTTGTTACAACGCAGACTGTATGGCTCTCAAAGTCAGAGCAAAATATTTACCATCTAACCATTTACAGAAAACGTCCGCCAATCCCTGAACTAAGTGAAAATACCGCATATTGTAAAATGCACCATTACTTACGTACCGCTAACAAAGAAAAAAAATCATGCCGGTTAGACTGTGACAAGCCATCAAATTGTAAGAAGCCCGATGCGGGGCTTGATCTCATCGGCCACCTAATCCTAAATCCTGATGCCCTGAGCCACCCAGGTCCCTGTGGCTGAGGTCCCTGTGGATTCTGTCTGAGCGTATGTGTGGGTCCCTCATTTTTACAGACCCGTCTGCTTGCAGCTTTAAGCGGGGCTTTCTTTTGCAGGGCAGGGTCCGAAGATAGGGGATGTGTTGGCTGGAATGAGTGCCCGGCCCCCCTCTCCGCCTCCTCCCTGTCTCCAGTCTCCCCCCAGCTCCCCTTTGTTCTGCACCCTGAAGTCAGAGTTTTCCAGATAATCTGACCGTGTCACCTTCTTGCTTTAAACTTGGCAGAGGCTTTCCTCTGTGCTCGCATCTTTTGCGTGATTTGTCCCCTCCAGCCTTGCTGCCTGTCCCTCCCACTCTCTGCCCCAGCCACACGGGCCTCTTACGTCTCTCCCACGCTGGGCTCATTGCCCACACCTCTGGCACCTTCCCGCCAACCCTCACGATCCTTCTGGCCAACACACACTGGTCCTTCAGGTTTCAATTCAGAGGTCACCTCCTTCAGGGAGCCTTCCCTGACCACCAGGACAGGGGCCCTACTGTGTGCCCACCTCTGTCCCAGCCCTCTGCAACCTGAACTGTGACCTTCACGGCTCTCTTCTCCACTGGCCGAGGGCCTCTTGAGGGCATCTTGGTGTCTTTGGCATTCGGCACGGGGTTGGACCTCAGGGTTCCAGGTCCGCCCCTGCCACTCACCGGCTCCGATGGCCACGCTCAGTCACTCCGGGCTTAGTGTGTGAGACAAAACCTCTCTGTGATGCCAGTCACCGGGTGACAGAGGCCGCCATAGTGAGTCGTGAGCTGGTCGCGGACTTAATGGTTTCCACCGCCCTCAGGTATCTCGTTCCGCCCCCGTGCCTCTCCTCCGAGCGCCACTGGCTGGAGTTAGTACCTCCATTCTGTACTTGAGAAAACGGAGGCTTGAAGAGGGCCCGTGACCGGCCACACACATCTGGGGACTGGCCATCGCAGGTGCAATGCCAGGTCCCTGGTGTGCTCCTGCCGTAAGGCGCTGAGCGATTAGGGAAGCAGTCTGCTGTGCTTGCAAGCCCGGGCGGATGTGGTCATTTGAGGAGGCTGGGGGGGCTTCCAGGTGGAGGCAACAGCCTGAGCCAAGGGAGACTGCAGGAGCGGGAGAAGTTCTCTCCCAGCCTCGCCGAGGCAGGCTGCGCCCGATCGTAGGGACCCCTGGAAGCCAGACCGGGGAATGAACTTCAACCCGGATGCTCCAGGCTGCTGGCGAAGGCTTTGGAGCAGGGAAGAGGCTTCACTCCACAGGGGGGTGAGTCGAGGGGCGGGGAGGCCACTGAGAAGGTTGCAGCCATATCCGAGCAAGAGACAGTGGTGGTAGGCCGGTGGGCGACATTGGGCTGGAGCAGAGGGCTCGCCCCCTCCCCTTGTCCTCTGTCTGACCTTGGCCAGGTTCCCCGCCCTGGATGCGGTCAGGTTTGCCAGTGCTCTCTGCCTCCAAGGAGGCAGCCGGGATTGCTGTCTGGAGGGTCCAGCTGGGAGGATGGGCTGGGGGTCCGACTGGGGGTGGGGGGGGCGCTGCTGGAGGTAGGAGCCCTGTCTGCCGCCTCCGACTCCGACTTCCACAGGGGGTCAGTGTAACATTAAAGTTCCTCCCGACTGCTCTGCCCTGCACAACCCGAGGAGGCCCTTGGGTTCAGGAATCCGGGTCAGGTGGTTCTATGCGGAACCCCCAGTGGGCGCCTGGCCCCGTGGGCTGGGGGCGGGGGGGATGCGGGAGCCTTTTGGGAATCAATTTTGTTTGTTTTCCTTTTCGCTTTGACTTTAGAGCCGCCAAACGAACTGACTGAGAAAACCACAGTTCTGCAACAGAAGGGTCCAGTCTTCCCTCTCCAAACCCCCGGCCGTGGGGTGGGCCGTTCCAGTGACAGGTTCCAGAGCCCCGGGGAGCCTCAGAGGTTACCTTAGATCTCAGATGAGCTCTAAGTTTGCAACTTTCTGCTCGGCTGTTGAGAAACGGAGACCGGGGAGGTGGTCTGATTTGCAAGGTCTGGTGGCGAGTTAGCCGCAGGGCCAGACCGGACTCTTGGTGGGCCGACCCCCAAGGGGCCCTCTGATTTCGGTGGCACCAGCCTAAGGTGGTGACGTCATCGGCAAAGAGCCCTGGGACTTGCAGCCCGTTGTCCCCGGCTCTGGGGAGGCTCTGCCCTCTTCGCGCCACGGGTGAGGAAACCGAGGCCTAGGACGGTTGAGGGGCTCCTCGGATAGCAGGTGGAGGTCCAGCTTCCTGACCTCGAACTTGGAGTTCTATAGAGCAGGCCAGTGCTTCCCAAACTCTAGCACACATCAGACACTCTTGGGAAGATTCTTTGAAATGTGACTTCCTGGGGCGCCTGGGTGGCTCAGTCGGTTGAGCGTCCGGCTCTGGCTCAGGTCATGATCTCGCGGTCTGTGGGTTCGAGCCCCGCGTCGGGCTCTGTGCTGACGGCTCAGAGCTCAGCTGCATCGGTGTCTTTGTCTCCCTCCCTCTGCCCCTCCCTTGCTCACTTTCTCTCTCTCTCTCTCTCTCTCAAAAATAAACATTAAAAAAATTTGAAATGCAAATTCCTGAACCCCACTTCCAGGGATTCTGATACATGACATTTGGGGCCGGGCCTTTGTAAACAAACTCCCCCCAAGGAATTCTGGAGCAGACTGTTGGCAGCTCCCACTTGGAGATCCCTGTGGCCAGGTTCGCTGCCTCTCAGACTTCGATGCGTATACAGATCCTACGTGGGCATTGTGTTCAAGCCATCCAGATTCGGTGGACCTTAGATGGGGCCCAAGAGTCTGTAGGATGATGTGTCTAACCAGCTTCCTGATGGTGTTGCTGCTGGGGGACCACTCTCAGAGAACCACTGTGGTCAAGGCCATACGCTCATCCCCTTGGGCTAGCTCTAGGGTAGATGGGTTGCAAAACCAATGACATCCACCCGGTCGCCTCCTCCCAGGAGGTGCTCTGACCACTCACCCCTTCCTCTGTATTCCCTACATCAGAGGTGGGGGGGTCCCCAACGTAGAAGAACGAAAGACGGAAGTCTCGCCAGACCCCATTGCTGAGGGGACTCCCGCAGAACCATTGCTGGCAGGGTCTTTTGCTGATGTCCCCGGAGCCCGGGGAGGGGCAGGGACTCTTGAATGGTCAGGGACACGGAGGTGCCACTAACTAGCCAGTGATGCCTCTTCTACGTCTCTTTCCCACGCCTTCTCAATATCATCTCTTACCCCCCTCCTGAATCTTGTGTTATGTTAATAGTTCCCTGAGTATTTTTAATTAGATGTTCCAAGCACCAGAAAGTTTCCAAAGTTAATTAAAAGTTGCCTCCCTGTAATTGTATAAAGGCAGCTTTTGCTTCGGAAAAAATTAAATTCTCATAATTAAACTCCCCTACCCGTTTAAAGATTTCAGTGGAATGTTTGGTGTTCGTCCAGTACGAACACCTTGGGAGGGACGCTTGCTCCCACGGCCCGGAAACTGGTCCGTCTGACACCGTGTCGTAGGGCTCCAGTTTCCCCTCCCTTTGGTGACTTCATGCGCCTGGGAAAGAAAGTTCAAGTCCTCCGTGATTTGGTGGGCGCGGCACTTGCCCCCACATCCTGGCTCGCCCTGTGGGACAGATGACAGCTTAGTCACCCCTAGGCACCCCGCCCCTGCCCGGGCTTCCCCATTTCCGCCAGGATTGGAAATTTCCTCGCTGTCCCTTCCCAAAAACGTGCCCTGGCACTCCCACAGCCTCCCTGGCTTTCTGGTCTGCAAACCCCAATGCCGTTCTGCCTAAAGGAGTAAGCGCTGGTGGTCCTTAAAACAAAACACTTCACTTCACTGTAGTTACCATAGTGTTGTGGTAGCTTCAGGGGTGCGATCCGGTGACTCAACGTTTCTGCACGTGACTCCGCGCTCCTCACGCCGAGTGTAGGCTTCATCCCCATCACCTATTTCCCCCATCCCCCCACCCCCCTCCTCTCTGGTGACCACCAGTTTGTTCTCCGTAGTTAAGAGTCTGTTTCTTGGTCTGCCTCTCTTTTTCCTGCCTTCGTCTGTTCTGTTTCGTACGTTCCACACACGAGTGAAACCAGGGGGTATTTGTCTTTCTCCAACGGACTTATGTCACTTAGCACTGTACCCTCCAGGTCCATCCCTATTGTTGCAAATAGCAAGGATTCATTCCTTTTTACGGCCAAATAATATTCCATCGTGTATGTATAATCTAGATATCATATGCATTCCGTATCTTGCTTGCCAAGTGTGTCCTTTAAGTTGAATCCATTGAAGGGGGGCCTGGGTGGCTCAGCCGGTTAAGTGCCGACTTCAGGACTGGCTATGATCTTGAGGTCTCTGAGCTCAAGCTCTGCGTTGGGCTCCTTCCCTCCCTCCCTCCTTCTTTCCTTTCCTTTCCTTTCCTTTCCTTTCCTTTCCTTTCCTTTCCTTCTCACCTTCCTTCCTTCCTTCTTTCCTTCCTTCCTTCCTTCCTTCCTTCCTTCCTTCCTTCCTTCCCTCCTTCTTTGCTATTTGCTATGGATGAGCGATGATACTCTGAGATACATAATTCTGCATGCTAGAGCCTATAGCCTGCTTCAGATTGTGTGTGTGTGTGTGTGTGTGTGTGTGTGTGTGTGTGTGTGTCTGGCCCTCTCCCACTCATGCTCTGTCTCTCAAAAATGAATACATGTGAAAACAATTAAAAACAAATTGAATCCATTGAAAATAGATACATGGCTTATCTCTGTGTACCTAGAATCCAGTATAATGGCGTACTTGTTCAATGGACAACCGAGCTTTTGCGGATCAGACAGGTCAGGAGCCAAATCCCAGCCAAATCCATTGTTTACTAGTCAGGACAAGCCATGGGCAAGCCACATAGCATCTCTTGGCTTTAGTTTTTTCACCTTTAGGATGGATCTAATAATGGAGCCTACTGTGGATGCCTGGCCCGTTCCCCATGTCTGGGTGGGTCCCACCTGTCAGCTGGAAAGGACAGGGGAGTGGTGTAGGCAGGGGGCTTCCCCACCTCTTTCTAGTGACTCAACATTTCTGCACACGACGGGCACCAAGACGTTCAGGGCGCACCAAGAGGATGAACGGCCGCAGTCTTGGCTGAGGAGAATTCGAGATTCGCTTCTGGGCGGTGACACCGATGAGTCGGCCTGGCGGCGCCAGTCAGAGACACAAGCCGTGTGATCGATGCCTCCACACGGCCTCCGACGAGAGCTGGGGAGAGACACAACAGGGGGACAAGACATGGAAGGAAGACTCTCTTCAGACCTTTTCCCGGGACGGCGTTAACTGTATCACGGTGGTCCTCCCCTGGGGTGGGGGACAGAGTGATGGCTGCCCCGAAGATTTATTTTTGTCCTGACCCCCATATCCTGGGGGTGTGTCACATTACATAGCAAAGAGGAGTTCCGGTTGCGCGTGGAGTTAACCTTGTTATTCGCATGAAGAGGGAGGTGGCTCAGATGGCCCCGTTGTAGTCACAAGGGTCCTTGCGAGGGCAAGAAGGAGGCATAAGAGAAGTCAGAGCCCGAGCCTGAGACTGGTATCCCGGATGCTGTGCTGTGGGCTCTGTAGACGGAGGAAGGCGCTGCCAGCCCAGGACCGCGGGCGACCTCTAGCATCTGGAGAAGGCGAGGGAGTGGATGCTCCCCAGAGCATCCGGAAGGAGATCTGCCCCGGTGTTAGCCCAGTGGCGTGCAGTTTGGACACCCGACCTCCAGAACCGTAAGGCGGTAACTAAACCTGTGTTGTTGAAAGCCACTAAGTTCATGGTAATTTGATACAAAGGCACAAGGAAATTCACCGTTTCTTCATTTCTGTACGTCTTTCCCTTTATTATAACGTCATTAGCATAAAGGAGCAAGGCACCTGGGAATGGAGCATTAGCAGGTGGCTTTGATGGAGATTTCTGTCTTTTCCAAATTTTGAGATTAAAAAAAAAAAGTCACCGTCCCCCCGTCTGCCTGTTCTCTCTCCTTATTTCACCTCTCTGCTCCATCGAGGTCTGGTCTGCATCTCTCTGGAATTTACCAACTACCGTTCTGGCTCTTTCCTAGCTACTCGGACACTTTCCCATCCGCCTAAACCATAGACTCTCTCTGATCAAAGACTTGACATTCCATATTCTCCCACTTACCCCAGGTGTTGTTTTATATTTTTACTGCCCTATTAAAAAGAATTCATTTGTGACTTTCCTCATCTAGCACCTTCCCTCCCTCCCTCCCTCCCTCCCTCTTCCTTTCCTTTCCTTTCCTTTCCTTTCCTTTCCTTTCCTTTCCTTTCCTTCTCACCTTCCTTCCTTCCTTCCTTCCTTCCTTCCTTCCTTCCTTCCTTCCTTCCTTCTTTGCTATTTGCTATGGATGAGCAATGATACTCTGAGATACATAATTCTGCATGCTAGGCCACAGACGGTATCACCTATTCCAGTACCCGATACGGTCTCCCTCTTTGCCCGGCCCAGAGCAGCATCTCCTGACCACGGCGAATGGCCCTGACCTACTTTGTTATCTCATTATTCTGGGTGTTGCTACCTGCCAGTGTATTTTTAACTATCATGTCATGTCCTCTGAATTTAAACTTTCTCACCACTTGTCTACCTGGAAGCTGACAAGCTCCTTTGTTTCTATTTCATTTCACTGCCTTCTGGAAGATCAAGAGTAAAGTTTTGACCAAAACCGCTAAAAAGGGTCTGTACCCTGGGAGGGAGGAGAACCCACCTGCGTTATTCCTTTAAATCTAATTTCGACTCGTCCGGTGCTGAGCATTCGTATCCTGATGTGTCTTCACCAAGGCTGCATTCCGAGGTGAGGGGGGTTATTGCAAACCGCCCTCAGATTCAAGTTCAGACGTGGGATACGCACCTTCGATATCACAGGTGGAGTGTCCACGTGCCTAACCAAGATGAGAATTGAGGGCTGCCTGTGGACGAGTACGGGTGCTGGCAGTTTGTTCAAAATCTTTTGCGGGGAATTGAGGGGTTCCCATGGGAACCCCATGTAACACATTTTTTTAGCGAGTTGGAAGAAAAAGTCGTTAGCGGTTTAACGGGGCAGAAATGGGTCCCCTAGAATCACTAACATTTTTTATGCACCATGAACATCCTGCAGATGCATGAACAGTTTCACAGTGAAATAAATCAAGAACCCCCAAAACATTTTGCAGCCAGCTCAGCCCCACAGACACCCATTCGAGTGTCCTTGGTTCTCTGCTCCTCTGTTCCCAAGTTAAAAAAAAAATTGCGGGAAAACACATCTAACATAAAAATTGCCATTTAACAACGTTCGATTCAGTCGATTCAGTGACGTTAATTACATTCATGATGTCGTATAACATCATGGCTCTATTTCCGAACATTTTTATCGCCTCAAACAGAAACGCTGTACCATTAAGCAATAATTCCCATTTCCCCTTCCCCTGGCAACTCCTATTTATTTATTTATGTATTTGTTTACTTATTATTTAATTTTTTAGAGAGCGATGAGCGGAGAAGGGGCAGAGAGAGACAGTTTCCTTTTAATTTTAAGGTTGATTTATTGATTTTGAGAGAGACAGAGAGAGTGCAGGCAGGGGAGGGGCAGAGAGACAGGGGGAGAGCCTACTTGGGGGTGTAGCGCAAAGCCTGACACAGGCCTCGATCCCACAACCCTGGGATCATGACCTGACCCGAAATCGAGACGGACGCTCAACCAACTGAGCCACCCGGGCGCCCCCTCCCCTTTCCCTGGTGTCTTCTAATCTCCTCTCTCTCTCCGTGAATTGGCCCTATTCCAAGCGTTTCGCCGAAGTGGAATCATACAACATTTCTACTGTTTGTGGCTGAACGATATTCCTTTGTGTGAATATACTACATTTGGTATACCCATTCATCTGTGGATGGATGGACGCTTGGGTGGTGGGCACCTTTTGTTTAGGGGGATCATGCTGTGGTCACCGTTGGAATGCCCGTGTCTGTCTCTCTATTTTCAGCTCTGTTGGCTACAAACCAAGGACCGGGACTACTGGCTAACAGGGCAACCGTGCGTTCTGCCGTGGCAGCACTGTGTTACTTTCCCACCCATGGCGCATGAAGTGGGCACCTTCTCTTCAGTCTATTTCCTTCCCCCTTCCTATTTTTCCTTTTACTAAAACCACTGTTAACCCATTACCCCTCACCTTCCAAGTTTTGTACAGCCCTCATGTACGTAACTTGTTTTTTTTTGAGAGAGAGAGAGAGAGGGGACACAAGTGAGAGAGGGGCAGAGAGAGAGAGAGAGAATATCCCAGGAGGGGGAGGGAGGGCGGTGAGAGATAGAGAGAGAGAAGTGGGGCTCACCTGAAGAGGGACACATGTTCACACAAAACAGAGTTTGTGTTCACCTGGAGTGGGGCTCGTACTCACCCGACGGGGGGCTCAAACTCATGAACCGTGAGCTCATGACCTGAGCTGAAGTCAGATGCTTAACATCTGAGCCACCCAGGCGCCCGGTACATAACTTTTTAAAATCTGGTTTCTCTGTTCCCATTTTTACCCAACTTATTCACAAAGAGTGGCCTAAGACTTGAAAAAAATGCCGATTCCCGCCCAGAAAGAGTAACGTTCATGCCGTCATGGAGCTCCCACACTATCAGATGAGCTGGGCTCTACATGAATCGCCATAAAGGATCAAAGTACAACCGGATTATGGCACATTTCAGATGCAATTCCATTTTCACATTACCTTTACGTATCTCCAAAGACTAAGTAATTCCTAGATATTTTTGGCCCATTCCCAGATTTTTTTTTTATTCCAACATCATAGCGCGAAGACTCAACAGGTAATAGTCAAAGTAAATTTTAGTGCAAACAATCTGAAGTTTAGCATGAAGTAACGCACAGCAGACCTACCCCATCATTTTACAAAATAAGGTATTTGCGAAGCCACCACAGAGAGAAAGCACAGAATCACCACTGAAAGGCATTCAGGCTCACACACAGCAAACAAAAATAACTGACCTTAAAGAGATTTCTCTTCCTTCCGGTTAGGAGGCATTCTTTTCAACCTTGTGTGGATACAATGCATCAGAGTGCAGAAAGCATGTGGCAGGAAGCATGTAGCATGGGAACGATACACGTTAGTTACTACAGGATATCTGGGTGCATCACGCAAGGGTGAGTGCGTGCAGAGATTTGGAAACTGTAGAACAGAGAGGACGTGTTCAGCTGAGACTCAAAGCTAGTTAGTGGCTGAGCGTGGACGTGACTTAGGTCTCCCACACTCGGCACTGGTGTCAGCCACCGGAGCTCTGAGCTGTGCCTTCTGGAAGCATCTGTGCTTTATCTCCACGTAGCTTGAGCACCCGTTAGCAACAGGTGTCCTCCGGCATCAGAAAAGCCTAAGAGAGGTGATAATTTGGGTCTGGGAGCTCTCGCGTTTTTTCCATGTAGATTAACGATAATTGCTTCTGCTCTTTACCACATTTCGGTGTAGGAAAGCTTTCATAGGAACGCTCCCCTTTCAGATAGTAGGGATGCCAGTAGTTCAGTGATGGGTGTTGTCCCATAATCATCGTGTGGAGGGTTTCAGGCGAAGGCTTTTCAGTTTCCGAGATGGTGGATGATGTTGGTCGCGCTGTGACTGGTCCGGATTTGGACTCGACAGAGGGAGGGTGGTCTTCAAAACCCGTGCTTGTTTGAACCTGTTGCATTTCCGGAACATTCTTCCTTTGGTTGTCTGGAAACAAGTCTCTTCAGTGCAAGCAAGGCCTGAGGTGATCAGAACTATGGCTCCCTATGATGCGCTTTCCCTCGTCTCTTCTTCCTCCTCTCCTCCTGTCCCAGCCTTAGCTGGGCCTCTCTTTTGTTTCAGGCCCTATGCCCCCTAACGGGCATCTGGGCAGGGATGCGACACCGTCCCTGCCCTTCCAGTGCCGAGCGGGGGCCACGTACAATGTACCATGGCAAGTCCTGGGGTGGAGGAAACCCAGGGCCAACCTGGGCACCTGGGGAGTCCCAGGGGCTCCCCAGATGAGGTGGGGCCCAGGTCTCAGCCCCAGGGAGGCATTTGTACAGCTTGTTGCCGTTCCCCAATTTAACTGCCCCCTTTTTTAGACTCCACGCCCTCTGGCCAAGTCTGGGAAATCACTCTCAGCCAATGGCATTTGCGGACCTTCAGCAGTAAGCACTGGCTCAGGGCCCAGAACAAAGGAATAAACTTCACACCTGGCCTGTCTCAGACCCGCAGCGGTGGGTTCTTTGGATTGATATTTTGCTTGGAGCCTTGGTTTTATTTACCTTCTCCTGAAAATCAGGGCCATTCTCTTCCTTCTTTCTTTGGCAAGCTTGACTTAATCTTATGTTATACTTAGGAAAGCGCAGGGCCCCATCGGCCCCCAGGCCTGCCTTCCCCTGGGTAAAGACAGGTAGAGAGCATAAGCTTGGCTGGGAGGAAAGAGAGGGAGCTGGGACTCTGCAGGGAGGCCTATGTTTATAGCCTTTTCTTTCTTTTTTTTTTTAGCTTAAAAAAAAATAAGGTGAAATTCATGTAGCCTACAATTAACCATTTAATTTTTTTTAATGTTTATTTATTTTAGAAAGGGGCGGGAGGAGCAGAGAAAGAGGGGGACAGAGGATCCAAAACAGACTCTGTGCTGACAGCGGACAGCCTGACCTGAGGCTCGAACTCACATACCGTGAGATCATGGCCTGAGCTGACATTGGACGCTTAACTGACTGAGCCACCCAGGCGCCCCACAATGAACCATTTAAAGTGCACGATGGCAGCGACATGTGATGCGTTCACGGCGCTGTGCCAACACCATGTCTCTCTAGTTTCAAAACACCTCCATCGCCCTAAAAGGACACCCTGCCCTCAGTAACTAATCACTCCCCATTTCCCCTGTCCCTGACCCCTGGGAACCACTCATGTCTTTCTGTCTCTATGAACTTGTCTACTCTGGATATTGACTCTAAAAGGGATTGTTCAACATGGGACTGTTAGGGGCTTTAGCGTGTCCCTCAAAATTCACATGCTGGAGTCCTAACCCTGAGACCCTCAGAATATGATGGTATTTAGAGGTGGGGTCTTTACCGAGGGAATTAAGTTAACTGAGGTCCTTAGGATGAGTTCTAATCCAATATGACTGGTCTTCTTATAAGAAGAGGAGGGTAGGGCACAGGCATACGTAGAGGGAAGCCACGTGAGGACACGGGGAGATGGCCACCCTCCAAGCCAAGGAGAGAGGCTTTGGGGGAAACCCAACCCCTGACCCCTCGATCTCAGACTTCTGATCTCCTGAATAGTGAGCGGATAAAGTTCTGTTGTTTTAGGGTTTCTGCTAAGTACCACGTAGCCTGTGCTCCTTCGTTACAGTAGGTTTAGCGAACTAACACTGTGATCCTTTTTTTTTTTTTTTAAATAGACTTTCTCATTTAGAGCAGTTTTAGGTTCAGAACAAAACTGAACAGAAGGCACAGAGTTCCGTAGGCACCTGGGCCCCACGTAGGCACACGCAGGGCCTCTGTCACTTACAGCACCTTGCAGTGATTTTCTGTGTCTGGCTTCACTCCCGTAGTGCCCTGTCCTCGAGGTTCATCCGTGCTGTCTCTGGTGTCAGTCCTTCCGTCCTTCCTATGGCTAGAGAATACTCCGTCACATGGCTACACCACAGTTCATCTGTCTGTTGATGGACATTCGAGTTGCTTCTACCTTTTTGCTGCTGAGAACATTCGTGTACAGGTTTCTGTGTGGATGTACGTTTCCATTTCTCTTGGACGTATACCTGTGAGCGGAATTGCTGGGTCGTATGGTAACTCAGTGTTTGACTCTTTGACGCCTTTATAGTCTTTCTCTTTTCTTTTCTTTTTTTAAAGTTTATTTATTTATTTTGAGAGGGAGAGAGAAAGGGCTCGAGCAAAGGAGGGGTACAGAGAGAGAATCCCAAGTAGGCTCTCCACTCAGTGCGGAGAGCGTGCAGATGCAATGGAAATGGGTACAAAGGACTTCATACGTATGCGTCATTCTGTGAACGTTCGCTACTTTAAGATGTTGGGATGTGTCCTCACGCACATAGTAGCTGCTCTACTTCCTGGCTGTTTTAATTGTTGCAGCTAACCTGGAGGGGTGTGGACACGTGAGGATATCAGGGGACAGCATTCCTATGGGGAGGCAGTGCAGTGCCTAAGGGTGTGGTGGAGGAGAGCACGGGGGAAGGTGTCTTTGGCATTCGTGATGGGGGCGTAAGCAAGAGATACGTTTTCAGGAGCCGGTGGGGGCCAGGCTTCAGAGGCCTGAGGACGCCCCTGACTTTCAGCAGGGCCTTGAATGCCGACATCAGTCTCAGTGCTCGAAGTTCCAAGGCAAAGGGGCAGGTGTCACCAAGATCACAGAATGAGAGCTCTGTTTAAGGCAGAGCTCCTTAGAACAGAACCAGAAAAATATGCCTTCAGTGTCATGATAATCTACGGAAAGGCCACTACACAAACACGTCACCAAGTCTTGCAAAAATAAAACAAAGGAGAATGTAAGGGGGCAAAAAAAAAAAAAAAAGACATCACATTATAAGCCAGGGCTGGCATGAATGCTTAGAATGGGATATCGTTGGCATAAGAGACAATGTGTCTTTGAATCCTGAAGAGTATAATTCAAGAGTAAAAAGTTACCTGCCATAGCAAGAATTTTTTAAAACTCAGTTTGTCATAACACTGGATTTGTTCGATGTATACGACTACGCCGTGCTGTGAAATTAGGACTTTTCGAGTGTATTGAACATATAATATATACAAAGCAATGTGCAATATAGATGATAGGTCCAAGCATATATATTTAATGTACAATCATATATAATCATGTCTATAGGTATCAGCTACTACTTTAATAATTAAATATTGTTTAATAAAAATAATCCACGCCTGGGCTTCAGAAATGAAATGATATGATTGAAAAAGACAATGATAGGAAAAAAAAAAGTGGTTGTGTTACTCATAAGAGGCAACCGCTTTCCATCCTCACTGAGATGGTTCTTCATTTGGACAGATCTGGTTAGTTTTGGGGAGTGAGAGTCCTCTAGAACTTGTATTTATTTTATTTAAACAGTATGTCGGAATTTTACCGTTTTCTCTCCTGGCGACTGTCTTTGGCTCCGCCGACCGGGGCTTTTCGGGCAGGTAACCCGGGGACTGGCAGGGACTTTATGGAGGAAACGGCTGAGTCCTAACCCTCTCCTCAGTGCTAACGGATGCACCATTTCCCAAATCAAGAAGAGATGCCTCCAGACCAACAGAACCATTGTCTGAAGGGAACCCTGGTTCTTGCCACAACATCCGCCAGCCTGTGCCCTCTCTCCGTTCCTGGAGTTGGGTGAGAAGGGCTGGAATCAGAAGGCCTGGGACACACCGACCCTCAGGTGACCTTGGCTAAGCCCTTGCCTTCTCGGGGTCTTGGTTTTTAGCAGGCGTGAGCGGGGCATCGGGAGAGATGTTGGCATTTCTATCGGCAGGGGGTCAGGGGCCAAATCATGAGGGGTCTGACTGCGGTGTCTCATGTTTACCGAATCATTGGCGGTCCCAAAGAAACAGAAGTCACGTTGAAATTTCATCTGCCTCTCCCAGAACCGCACCCAGAACGGGGCTGTCCGGGAGCCCCCTGCCGTCGCTGTGATGGAGCCCTAGACCAGCAAGGTGCCCGCTAAACCGACAAGTCCCCACCACTGCTCAGGCCCGAGCCATGTCACTTCTTGGCCACAAACTGGCGGAACGGATGTCCTGCGCCCTGCATTTGGACAGCTAAGAAGTCCCCGAACTCTGGGAACTTCTGTCACAGCTGCCTCAGGGCCAGGACTGAGATGTCCATCTCAGGACTCTGGCAGGTGCTGTAAGAACTCCTGGCTCCTGCGGGGCAGGCTGCACCTGCCTGATGTGGGTCTGGCCACCTGCTCCCAAGTCCTACAACTCTGGGGGCCACTCCAAGGACTTCTGCAGCCGAGGAATCACTGGGGCTGCCATGCTGGTGAGCAGTGTCCCTGTCCTACGTCCTTTGAGCATGGAGACCGAGGCCCAGGGTGTCCCGTGGGTCAGAAAAGCAGTGCGTGGATTTCCAATGGCCTAGTGTTGACCCCCTGGCTCCTATCTTCCCTCTTGCTGGTGGAGGACGCTCACAGGGCCACCCGGACAGGGCTGGGCGGGGAGGTGGGGTGGGTGGTCTTTGGGCAGAGGGCAAGAGGCTCTGAGGGTCTGGCCAAAGGGATGATGTGGCTGCACTTTAGCCACTTAACATGGGCCAGGGTGGCTGAGGCCGCTGCCTGAGGGCTTGACGGGAGATGTCTATGGTGGAAGTCTCCAGACTTTGGGATGGTGAGATGTGACAACAGGCGCCCAGAGAAAGCCTCGCGTTCGGATGGTTAGGTCGGCGTCATCTCGTTCCACCCGTTCTCCAAGACCAGAATTCTCTCTGTAAGGCTAGCTGTGCCCGGATGTGCAGACTGCGCTCGCCGTGACAGGGAGTTCACGGCCGCCACCCCCTGATAGGAGCCACCCCCAGCTTGTATTCACCACCCTGGCCCGGGGCGGCTTCTGGCCTGGGCTTTGGGGCCTTCTCTTCTCCAGTCCTTTGGCCTGCCCCTCAAGAAACATAGATTCTGACCTCGGCTAGTGACCCCTCCGCTGGCCCATGTCCCTCTGCAAGGCCAGCTGCGGGGGGGAATGGGACACGGCCTTCGGCAGCCCGGCCCAGCCTCTCGAGCCCCCGATGCCAGGCTGCCGGCCGCCCCGAGCTGTTTCATTGGTCTGAGGCCAACCCGAGTGATGCCCGATGCCAGGAGGCGGAGGATGATGGGCCCTCCCGTCCCTCCTGCTCCCTCTGACTCCCACCTCCTGCATCTGGAGCTGAAGCCTGAACTCTGCCCCCTGCCCCCACTCCGTCGGCTGATAAAGCTTCCCACTCCCACGAGATCACGGCTGCCAGGACCACCAGGGGAGCTCTCCTCCCCACAGCCATCCTTCCTGGGCTCTCTCATCCATGCCCTTGGCTTCCAGGTGCCACCTCCAAGCTGGCCTCCCAGACTGACACCTTCAACCTGGGTACCTCCCTGGTACTGCTGGTCACAGACCCCGCAGCCTCATGACCTCTTCCATCTGGGCCACCGCAGGCACCTCTCACTCAGTAGGTCCCAAACTGTTTCTACCCACAGTCCTCCTGGGCGAGCCCTCACTTCAGCTGTACAACCCTCCCCCGCCCCCCGTCACCCAACCACCCACTGCCCCTGCCACCGCGACAGCCATCCGATTATTCTGCCCACACCTTCCCCCCCCTGGCCACTTCCCTCCCCGCCAGCACCCACGTCCTGGCTCTCACATCAGCTCTGACCACGTCACTGCTGCTCGCGGTCCTTCAATGGCTCCCTGCTACCTTTTTATTAAATTCTAACTCCGTCTCCTGCCCATCTTTCCAGCCGCATCCCCAACCCCCTCTCCTCTTGCGTTTAACTCGCAGGTCAGATGAAACCACGTGCAATTCCCCCCGACACCCAATCTGTTCAGTGACCCCAAGGCTCTTCTCCCTCTGAAGAATGCCGGCCCCTGTCCCTGATCTGAGCCCTCTGGTGGACACCTCTTTGTGCCTCAAAACCCTACTCAGGTGTTCCTTCTGTCTGCAGCCCTCTCTCAACACGACACTTACCACTCCCCTCCTCAAACTACTTCTCTACCCTAAACCCACCATCCACTCATTAACCCAACGGATATATATGTTTTGGCAGCTAATTGTTGTTGACCATCTGCCAGACATTTGATCCCTGCCCTCCTAAGTCTTGCGAGTCTGACGCGAAACTCACACACACACTTGTAAATTGTGATATGTGCAATAAAGCAAACGCGTAATGGAGTGGGATGTACTGGTGGGTGGTTAGCTTGAGGAGTCACGGGAGCACTCGAGTAAGTAGCATTTGTGCTGAGACCTGAGTAGGAGTCGTCTCCGACTTCCCCCAGGGGAAGAGCAGTGAAAAGACAGAACAAACAGCTCGTGCAAAGGCCCTGAGGTGAGAAGGAGTGGGACGCCTTCCATAAAGCAAAGAATGTGAGTGGCTAGATCTCAGGGCCCAAGGAGGCAGAGGTGGGGTTGAAAGGGCGGGCCTACGCCAGCCGACTCCATCTTGTTCTGTGTCCTTCACCTTGACCACACCTCCTCCCCTTGAGTAACCCCCCCCCTCACCTGCCTAACAGGACTCGACCCTTCCCCAGGACCCTTCCCCAGCCAATCGGCTGAGGCCATAGCCATTACCTCACCAACTGCCCCCAGGCCCCAATAAAACCTTTGTCCTTTTGAAACTCGCTCTCTTTCCCTGGTATCTCACCGCTGCGTCGGTGCAGGTAGGGGATTGAGCTCGAGCTAGCTCGAATAAAGGCTCTTTGCTTTTGCATCGGACTCGGCTCCCTAGTGGTCTTTGGGGATCACGAATTCTGGGCATAACAGGGTGACGCGAGGCTAGAGAGAGAGAAGCAGGAGTCAGACCACATGGGGCGACACAAGGGTGCCCGGGACTAGGATGGTCCACTAGAATGAAGTTACGGTTGCAGGAGGGTATTGGGGATTCTGCCAGTTGCCGAGACACCCTCAGCCAAGTCTGCCTTTCATTCAGTCTTGGTGCTGGTGGCGTTGCGTTCCCTGTGGGTGACACGGCACGGAAAAGGGACAGTGCTTACAGGTGGTAAGCACTGTGGCAGAAAAACACCCGGGGAGCCAGAGCGGATTGGAGGAATTTAAAAGTCCACGTTCAGGAAGCCCAGAGGGAGGCTGGGGGTGACTTTGGGTCTCTGGCCTGCAAGGTGAGATGGGGTCAGACTTAAGTCACTGGACTCCCCGGGCTGCAGGGTAACCTGGCAGCTGCTTGTGTGACCTTGACATCAAGGCAGGTTCTCTGTGAGTGTTTGTGGACGGGAACGAGTGGTGCCCTAGACCCGGGCCCTTGGAAATGCCTTCATCCCGGGCGGAGAAGGCGGGCTCTGACTTTCTTCCCCAAGTTCCACTCTACTTGCTACCCCACCTTCCACTTCTCCCTCTAAGCAGAGCTCCTTCTCTGCCCTGGCCCCTCCCTCTCCATCTGTGGCTTCTAAACACTGGTGTTAACACCTCTTAAAACTGCATTTAAACGTGACCCCCTCTCATCGCAGCTCCCACTCCTTGAATACGGGGGGGGCCCCGAGCTGCACGCGGGGAGGGCAGTGCTACGCCCCCAGGCTGGCCCCCTCTCTGCCGCGCCCCAGCCCAGCTCTCAAGCACTTGGAGCAACCGTGCAGAGTCGGCTGCTAACCCCTCCCTCTGAGCAGGAAACCCACGCTTCGTCGTGTAGTTTGAGTTGCTAATGTGCCTGGAAGTAATTGCATAGGGAACCCAGGACCAGGACAGGAGTTGGCGGTGGGGACCGCCAGCCAGGGATTGACAGAGATTTGCGCCCGTGAAAACAGGGCACTCGTCTTGTCTGGGACTCTTGCCCTGAGCCCAGCATAGGGTCAGCACACAGTAGGAGTCCAGGAAGGACCCTGCAGGGGCGGTGTGAAGGGAAAGGAGCCCTCTCAGTTCCTGGTCTTTCGGTGGGGGCCCAGCAGGGACAGTCATGGGTCACCGGGGAGGCTGGGCTGGGAAGGGACAGGGAAGCAGCTTTAATTTGCTCTCGTGGAAGCGACATCCCTCAGGAGACAGTTACGCCTGCCTTTACTAGCCTAGTAAAGACCAGAGAGGACAGTCGATGCTGGGTTTTCAGGGGTCCTTGCAGTCATGACTGTAACAGGCAACATCCCGGCTGTCATCCTTCCCCTTCTTTTCTCAGGCCTCCCCAAAGCCTCTCAGGTGCTCCCTTAAGCATGAGGTGAAGGCGCCAGCCCCTCAGTCTTTGGGGCCAGAGGGATAAAGCCACGACTCCTTGATTTGGCACCCAGTGTTCTTCAGGTGCTAACCTAGGTTCTCCCCCGCCTAATTTCCTACCCACATTCCCTGGGCTGCAGACATCCAGAACCCTCTGTGCACTTGACCGTCCCGGGTGCCAATGCCCTTTCCTTCCTTCTGTGCTTGGGAAGGGTCTCCTCCGTATCCTCAAACCTCATCGACCTGGTTAAGTACCTCCTCCTTTACTCTCAGCGCCCCTTGGACACATATGGGTGCCGTGGGCAGTGAGTAGAGGAGGCAGTGGAAACAGGTGGGCTGAGAGGGAGTGTCCTCTGCCCTTTGCCAGCTGTGCCGCTTCGCGCAAGTTACTTAACCTCTCTGAGCCTCATCTGTGGCATGAGGATTGTGATCCCCTCCCCACCGGGCTGTTGACGGGATTTATTTGGGAAGACGTACGCCCAGGGAAAGCGCAGAGCTTAGGGACTGGAACTTAATAAAGTACTTGATAAATGCCAGTTGCTTTTGTTACTACTGCGGTGGGTGCGTTGGGGTTGGCTATTTTTGCATTTGTCTCTAACGTCAGGCCGGGGCGCTTTGACCTCCTCGACCTCAGTTCACTCCTGCATACAATGGGAACTTAATTAGCTATCCTTTATAGTAGCGGGTATAACAGAGCAGAGGGCCCAGCTAGCTCCCTGCCCCTCATGGAGTGAATGTTGATTTGCTGCCTTTTCTCCCGAGAAGGGCCTGCAGCTTCCCCTTCTCGGCATCTTTGCTCCTGGCTCAGTGCTGGGCGGTGGGCGTCAGAACCCCCCAGGCTGTGGCCCTCAAACTCCAAGCTCTGGAAGGCCCCGGGAGGCCTCTCTTCTGCTCTCCTGGCCCCTCAAGCTTTCCAAGGTCTGGCCACCGCTTCTGTCTCTTCTGCAAACGGCTCAGACGCACCCGAGGCTCAGGGCTTCTGTTCGTTTTGCTTCTGCCTCTTGAACCAGCCTGCAGGCCCCCCTGCTCTGTCTCCAGCAGGGGTGGGCACCCATATATGGGCTGGCTAATGGCCGGGAGACCCCCTTGGTCTCAGCCTCCTGCCCCAACGCCCGGGGCCGGTGGCGGTGAGCCCTGAGTCAGGCTGCTTGGGTGTGAACCCCTGCCCCTCTGCTTGGGAGCTGACTCCCTTCGCTCTGAGCCTGTTTCCTTATCCATAAGGGAAGGTATCTTGCGGGACTGCCCTGAGAGAACCCACACTCAGCTGTTGTGTGTACCAGCCCGCGATCGTGTGCCTTTAAGACCAGAAATGCTTCCTCAAGGATGTGTGGGTAAATATTCCCTCCCTAAAATTTTGATTTAAAGAGCTTGACTTGGAGGACGAAATAAAATAAAGCTGCGGCTTTTTGCCATGTATTATTAATGGTCATAAATGGGTGAAGGCGTGGGTTCTCTGTCCAATGATGCTGTTCCTTGGAGCAGTGGAACTTTAACTAGGTCTCACTTACTGAAAACTAGGCTGTAAAAGCGGCAGGGGAGGGGGCGGGGGGGGGGGGGGATGAATTCTCTCCAGGTGGAATGATAAAGACGCGGCCCAGGCATCTTGCCACGTGGCTTGTGGGACCAGGAGATGGTAGGGAGAAATGCAGTTCATTCATTCATTCACTTATTCACCAGTTCATCCATTCATTCATTTGTTCACCCGTTCGTGTCTTAGGGCAGTTTGTGTCCATACTTAACTCCTTTCTCCTTACTCCAGTCCCTTCCCTCCCCTCCCTACCTCTTCCTCCTTCCTTCCTTCCTTCCTTCCTTCCTCCCCCTTCCTTCCCTTCCTTCTTCCTTCCTTCTTCCTTCCTTCCTTCTTCCCCCCTTCCTTCCCTTCCTTCTTCCCTCCTTCCTTCCTTCCTTCTTTCCTTCCTTCCTTCCTTTCTTCCTTCTTCCTTCCTTCCCTCCTTCCTGCCCTCCCTCCCTTTCTTCCTTCCTTCTTCCTTCCTTCCTTCCTTGCTTCCTTCCTTCCTTCCTTCTTCCTTCCTTCCCTCCTTCCTGCCCTCCCTCCCTTCCTTCTTTCCTTCCTTCCTTCTTCCTTCCTTCATTCCTTCCTTCTTCCTTCCTTCATTCCTTCCTTCTTCCTTCCTTCATTCCTTCCTTCTTCCTTCCTTCCCTCCTTCCTGCCCTCCCTCCCTTCCTTCTTTCTTTCCTTCCTTCCTTCCTTCCTTCCTTCCTTCCTTCCTTCTTCCTTCCTTCCTCCTTCCTGCCCGCCCTCCCTTCTTCCTTCCTTCCTTCCTTCCTTCCTTCCTTCCTTCCTTCCTTCCTCAATACCACCAATGGAGGTAGGGAAAATTATCTCTGTTGTACAGATGACATAGCTGAGCCTCAGAAAAGTACAACTTCTTGCAGCCTTTACATAGTGGGGAGGTGGAGGGTAGGGACTTTGAACCCTGCCGAGGACCATAGCCCACCTGAAGGCGAGAGAGTAGTGTCTGGCTCGTCCTCGTCTCCCCAGCTCCTGGCTCCGCGCTTTCTGCCAGTGCCTTTTTGGCTGCTGGTGGAGGATCGGTTTCAGGCTTGACCTCCCTGTGCGTCCTGATGAACAGACAGTGGCAGCTCCTGTGTTCAAGATGGGGACACGGAAGCTTCGGACACGGACCTCTCCTCAAGGAGTTCGCGCTCGAGTGGGCAAGCCAGACCGCACCTCGCGTGAAGCGTGGGGGCAGACGGCTGCACACCAGCCCAGCCAGAGACACGACCAGGCTGGAGAAAACAGCACCTGCCCACGCTTCAGGGAAGGGAAGACCCGCTCAGCGTGCCAACAGGGCATCCCCCGCCCCCCAAGATCAAATTGATAACAACAGGTTCGTTCCCGGCACCTGATTTATCTGCCGAGCAGATTCTCCCCTGTGCGACCACGTCGCTGGAGCTGTCACCCCCAATACAAAGGCTAGACAAATGCCCTCTCAAGATTTCATGTACCAGTAGGCGAATGAAATCATAACTCACTTTAGGAGCCAGTGATACATATTTATACTCTGACTGGCGCGGGGCTGGAAGAACTCTTCACTTTGTGCATTCCCCGGCTGCGGACGGGCATCAATCTCGTCTCCAGTTTGTTAACACGCTGCCAGTCAAGTCAGATTTACCGTCACATGACTGATGGCGCGGAGACAGTTCATCACGGGAACATTTGCTTAATTTGCCCCATCCTGATTGTTCCCTGTGACGCTGGTGCCTGATACGGCTTCATAAGTGACATTTCTTTTCTGTTGTAAAAATCTTTCTGCCCTACTCCCCCACCCCCCCTTCTCATGGTCTCCCCATCGTCTTACTTAATGGAAGCAGTAAATGTCAAAACTCTCTAGAACTCCGCAGAAGGAAGTCAACATCCAAGGCCACACAAAACCCATAGAAACTGTCCTTGGTACAACCCGGGTTTACTGTATACAGAGTGCTTTGACTGTCATATTTGATCGACAGCAGTCTGAAGGGGAATGTGCCCCTTTTGGGCTGCCTCTCACTCAGCTTCAAATCCACTGTCTGAAGGGGGTCAATTCCACTGTTGGCCCCCCATGCCGATCTCCAGATACAGTCGTGTTCGGGGTCAGGACTTCAACACGTGAGTTTTGGGGAGGACGCAATTCAGCTCCTAACAACTATCAACCAAAAGAAAGTTTTGGGTTTTTTTAATGTTTATTTAAAAAAAAAATTTTTTTTTCAACGTTTATTTTTGGGACAGAGAGAGACAGAGCATGAACAGGGGAGGGGCAGAGAGAGAGGGAGACACAGAATCGGAAACAGGCTCCAGGCTCTGAGCCATCAGCCCAGAGCCTGACGCTGGGCTCGAACTCACGGACCGCGAGATCGTGACCTGGCCGAAGTCGGATGCTTAACCGACTGCGCCACCCAGGCGCCCCTTTAATGTTTATTTTTGAGAGAGAGAGAGAGAGAGAGAGCGAGCACATGAGCAAGGTAGGGGCAAAGAGTGAGGGGGACACAGAAACCAAGGCAGGCTCCAGGCTCTGAGCTGTCAGCACAGAGCCCGATGCAGGGCTCGAACCCACGAACTACGAGACCACAACCTGAGCCAAAATTGGACACTTAACCATTTGAGCCCCTCAGGTGCCCCTTGACCAAAAGAAAGCTTTAAATGGAAGGGTGCCCCTTCTTTGATTCCCTTTAAGTTTGCTTATCAATTCAGTGTGATAACAGTAAAAAATTACGCTAGCTCATGGCAAAATTATTCGACGTGTTCATGTGAAAATACAAAAGTGAGAAAGATGTAAAAAATCTGATAATGGGCAGTGGGGACTGACCCTACGAGATATCAGAACACATTGTAAAATGGTAACAATTAAAATAATATGACACTGGACATAGATAGAGGGTCCAGAAACAGATTCAAGAATGTGAAGGGAATTTGTGTTTACTGGGATGGTGTTTCAATCAGTGGAAAAGATGGACAGATGGTATTGGGTCATCTCACTGGTCACTTGTGGTTGGGATGGGGCAAGCTACATTCCTACTTCGCTCGTTATACTAACATCAGTTGCCATTTAGTGAAGGTCTAAATATAAATTATAAAACCGTGGAGTAGTAGAAGTAGGTATGGGTGAAATTAAAACATTTTTTTTGGAGGGACAAGGGTTCTTCTAAACATTGTGTAAAACCATGAAGCCAAGGGAGAGAGACAAACCCATTACGCATCATTTAAGAATATTTCTGGGGGCGCCTGGGTGGCTCCGTTGGTTAAGCGCTGACTTCGGTTCAGGTCCTGATCTCACGGTTCATGAGTTCGAGCCCCACATCGGGGTCTGTGCTGACAGCTCAGAGCCTGGAGTCTGCTTCGGATTCTCTGTCTCCCTCTCTCTCTGCCCCTCCCCTGCTCGTGCTCTGTCTCTCTCTGTCTCTCAAAAAATAAATGAACATTAAAAAAAAATTTTTTTTAAAAGAACATTTCTGTATGGTGGGGCACCTGGGTGGTTAAATGTCCAACTTTGACTCAGGTCATAATCTCACTGTTCGTGGGTTCAAGCCCCACGTCAGGCTCTGTGCCTGGAGCCTGCTTCGGATTCTGTGTCTCTCTCTCTGCCCCTCCTCTGCTCATGCTGTGTCTCTCTCTGTCTCTCAAAAATAAATAAAAATGTTAAAAAAAAAAGAATATTTCTGTATGGCAAGAAGGCATAGATAAGCTAAAAGGCAAGCTGGTAAAAATATCTGCAACGAATGACAGAGAGAACGTTTCCTCGTTCATTAAGTTACTTAGGAATTCTAACAGATGAGCAGAAGAGAAAGACGGACAAGAGGCAGAAAGTGGCCCTTTCCAGAACAAAAGGAATAAATGTCTGAAAAGATGCTCGACCTCACTCGTAACGACAGCAATGAGCTCTAAGACAAAAGCAGATCTACTCTTTATTCCGGATGGTCCCTGTTGACAAGGAACTGGGAATCTCACACGTTGCTGGTAATTTAATAGTACCCTGATTTGGAGCAGAAGTGAGCAATATTCAATACACCCGGCAATTCCATTTGCACGTATGTTCTAGAAATTACCTTAATTTTGCGCGCAACTCTGTGGCAACTACGATGCGGTCACTGAGGCTGTCGCTGGTTCTCTTTTCTGTAAAATGGGAACACAGCAGCCTGGTGGGTCCTAACATGACCACAGCTGCATTGCCGAGAAAGCTCGTGTTCTCGAAACTTGTAGTTTAGAAGCTTTTTTTCTTTCTTTCTTTCTTTCTTTTTTTTTTTTTTTTTGATAAGAGGAGGAAAAAAAAAAGGGAGTGGGGCCTACACATTTAAAACTCACACTGAGTTATTTTCCCGGAGGCGAGGGGAGGTTTTAAAAATAGCTCTGAGGGGCACCTGGGTGGCTCAGTCGGTTGAGCGGCCGACTTCACCTCAGGTCATGATCTCACGGTCCGTGAGTTCGAGCCCCGCGTCGGGCTCTGTGCTGACAGCTCAGAGCCTGGAGCCTGTTTCCGATTCTGTGTCTCCCTCTCTCTCTGCCCCTCCCCCGTTCATGCTCTGTCTCTCTCTGTCCCAAAAATAAACAAATTAAAAAAAAAATAGCTCTGAGATTATTGCCCTGGCGCCTCTGATAACAATTTGGTTGATGAACACCGATAAAACGCAATCTCAACGACATGTTGTAGCGCATCGAAATCAGGGAGTTTCTAACCATCAGAATAAAGGGCAGTCACCAGCTTGGGCCAAAGGGCACGTGAACTGATTTCCACAGGCCTGCCACTCAAAGTCCTCGGCTCCTGGCGTGTCCTGGGATGGGATCAGCGAAGGGGACTGGTGTGGTCACTTGTGTCCCCTGAGTAAATGCTGGCTCTGGATTGCATCTGTGTGAGGAACGTTGGCACCGGAGAAGAAATGTCCTCAGGACAAAGCCTCTGTGTCTCCGTCTGCAGCGCGAAGGTGGCTTTGGGGTGTAGGACTTGGTTCTTCTTCTTCATTTGCCCCACTCCAGCTCCCCCTGCTGTCCCTCGGGGGCCAGCCGCTGCTCCAGGCCTCCTTCTGACATTTTCCACTTTGGAAAATGCCTTCAAGGAATTTGGGGGGTGGGGGTGGGGTGAGGGTGGAGGGGGCTGTGGGGGAAGGGGGACCTGCTTACCATCATGCCGGGCGTTCAGTATTGGCAAGGAAATGAGTGGTGGGAAAAGAGAGGAGAGGGGAGGAGAGGAGAGGAGAGGAGAGGAGAGAGACTTTGGGGGCTCTAAGGAGAGCGGCACATCTGGGAAGACCACCCACGCTGGTAAAGCAAATGAGAGACCGGAATTCATAGGGGTGGCGCATAGAAGATGCGCAGAGATGCCAGCCCCTGGGGTCCAAGGCCTCCTTCTGGGGCCAGCCTTTCCCTGGTGCAAAGAATAAATTCAACTGAATTCCCGAGGTAGTGGCTGAGATTTCTGCCTCCTGTGAATCTGGCTTGGTTTTCAGCTTCATTGGGTTTTAATCAGAGGCTATTCTGAGAAGTGGTTACGACCCCGGGGGAACCAGCTGACAAGTAAAATGACCAAAGGGAGGGGGCAGGGCAGTCGCCTGAGGACGTAGGAAGCCAGCTTAGTTATAACCACACCAGCGGGCTGGCTGTTGCCCAGGAGAGTCCAGTCCTGCCCGGCCAGGGTGTCCTGCGGCCTGCGCTGGGCCCTGGGGGCTAGAAAGAGCTGTTGTCTGTGGATCCTGTCGGATCCTGTCGCCCTACAGAGCAGACAGGGCCTGGGGGTTCTCCTGGGGCTAAAGTCTGATCTAGAGAGATCTGAGCTCTCAGAGGGGGCTCCCCTTGGAAAATCAGACTCCTTCATCTTCTGAGACCCCACCCAAGGGGCTGTCCCGGGGCTCCTGGGTCAATGAGAAAGTGGGGGTTCCAGTGGAGAACCTCCTCCAGGCAGGCACCGGTCCTAACAACCCTGCCATTTACTGTGAACCCACTCTGTAGCAGGCACATTCCCACTGAATATTGTAACGCCCATTTTACTTTTATTTATTTATTTTGAGACAGAGAGAGTCGGGGAGGGGGAGAGAGAGAGAGAGAGAGAGAGAGAGAGAGAGAGAGAGAGAATGCCAAGCAGGCTCTCCACTGTCAGCGCAGAACCCAATGCAGGGCTCCCTTTTAGGAACCGTGAGATCACGACCTGAGCAGAAACCGAGAATGGGACGCTCACCCGACTGAGCCACCCAGGCGCCCTTGTAATGCCCATTTTAAAGATGAGAAGACCGAGATTCAGAGACTTGAAGGGGCTTGGCAGATGTCACACGGCACAACAGAGAGTGAAGCTGTATGTTAAAGAATTAATTTTATCTCTAAATATTTCAGGTGGTATTTCTGAAAGATGAGGACTTTTACAAAATGAACATCAAAACATCTGCATCCCACTTAAAACAAAATGAACCAGAATTCTTTCCTGTATGGAGTACTTACTGTGTCCACAGTTCCCCGCCTGTTGCTGGTTTGGGGTTTGAACTGGGACCGTACATTGTGACAGATAGATGCGTTGCTGGACTTTATTTCCATCTGTAGGCCCCCTCTCCATCTCTGGTTTCTGTCTTTGCAGTATTCTGTTCATGTAACCAGGTAGTTGGTTCCATCAAATGTCCCCCCGTCAAGATTTTGCTGATCTGAAGCAGAAATGTGAACCCAGATGCGTTTCCAGAACGTATTGGCTTTTCAGGACACCGGCTTTGCCGTCTGTCTACCCTTATTTCTCCCTAGAAGCCAGTCATTCGCAAAATGCAATTGATCATAACATTTATCTGCTCAGAATCCACCACCTTGGGCTAAAATCCGAAGTCCTGACGGAGCTGGACCTCCAGGTGACTGGCACCCAGCCACTTTTCTGATCTTGAATATTCCTCCTGACTGTTCGGGTTTGGCAGTAATGGCTTTCTCCCTGTGCTTAGAGCACCTCCTGCCCCCCAAGCAGTTAGGTGCCCCCCAGCCTCATGCAGCCTTCGGTTCCCACCTGTACCCTTGATCTTGTACACGGTGCTACCACAACCCGCTTACTGCCCTGCTTCCGGACTGGACGGGGTCCTCACCCACCTCCGCAGCCCAGGTGTTCGCGTGTGTGAATTGCATCAACGTCACAGGCGGTCCTAGAGGGAACCCGGAGTCCAGGGAAACTTCCCCATCCGCAGGGCCCCTTCTTCCTCCCCCACTGGGTACAACCCTGCCCTCCCAGCCAGTCCAGCCCGTGGGGAACACGTCAGTGCTGCAGTGTGCAGGGTCTGGGGTTGGCCTCTGCCTTGAGCTGCGTTTCCAGGATGTCTGCTTCCCGGGTGCCCCCCGGTTGCTACTTTGCCCTGAAAATTACTCCCTCAGCTCAGTCCATAGGGTTTGGCATGAAAGGTACCCCCTCCACACACATGCACTTGGCCTTTATTTCAACCTATAGATATCCTTTTCATCTCTCTTTTCTTTCCTTGCAGTATTTGGCGGATGAAACCAGGTAATTAGTCCCGTCAAGTTTCTCACAGTCTGGATTTTGCTAATCTGAATCAGAAATTGAACTCAGAAGGGAAGCTGGTGCTGTGAAGAGGTCCTCCCCCACCCCCACCCCCACGCCCGCACTTTGGCCGGCATGGTGTCAGTGCAGAAAGAAGAGAAGGTGTAGCCTGAAAGGCTTACTTGGCATTAGCTCCTAAGCGGCTCCCATCGCCTGTCTTTTATGGCACGGTGCAGCCGGAACAATCAGGCCCACGCTCGAAGCCTGGCATTCAGGAGATCCTCCAGGGTCTGGTCCAAGATCTTGCCCACTTCACGCACTTCTGTGCCCCCTCATCTTCTGATGAGTGGGACCACCCACTGTCCCACCTCTGTCCTGGGTAGCTCAGCCGCTCTGTCTCTTTTGAACGTTCTCTGAGGCTGTGTGTGACGCTCTATTCTCCTTCGTCCCGCCCCTCTTGTATATCCTTTATTTTTTCTAATTAGATGACGAGCTTCTTGATGTCAGGCAAAAGCATTGGACTCACCTATGTAACCCTAGTGCCTGTACATGAGGAAGGAAAGAAAGGAACATTTATCGAGCACCCGTTAAATGCCGGCCACTACCGCACAGGCTTGGAGAGTAAATTCACAGTTAATCCTTACTGCCTTTTGAAGTCAGCCTACAGGTGAGAACATAGGCTCAGAGAGAGGGAAGTGCCTTGATCAAATGACTTGGTAAACTTGGGAGGGCTCTAAAGTGCCCTTTCTACCCCAACCAGCTGGGTAAGCGCTTGTTGAATGAATGAATGAATGAGTGAGTGAAAAGTTGGAGAGGGGGGGCTCTTTCATTTTAGGATTGGAAAGGAGGCAAGGAATGGGTGTAGAAAGTCAGTCCAGTGAATGAAGGGGCTGATGGGCTGGGCATGGAAGGTATCCAATAAGAGTGCTCCCGTGTCCTATGAATGCACCCCTTGGAGAGCGGCTGGAGGGCCCTGGGCTTTCCCTGCTGGGCGACCAGCCAAAAAATCAATCCCAAGGGGAAGGAGAAGGCCGGACTATCCCCCATCCATGGACCCTCTCTCAGTCACACTGACGGTCTCCACGGATTCTCATGGCGACCGGCCATCCGTTGGCCTCCCGAGAGCTCAGAGAAGAGGGCGGGTCAGGGAAGCGGCCCTCACTTCTTTCCAGCAGGGCCCTGATCCCCTCTGCCGTTGACCAGCTCAGAGAGGGAGAGACCTTTCCATTCCAATCAGGGATGGCTCCCGGACACACAGGCATCTCAAAAGAAGCCCTGCTCACAAGGCTGCCTTGTTTCCCCTGAGCTAAGAGGAAGCATTGCTACTTGTTCCGCGGACAGAACAAAGGTGGGGGGCAGCGCAGAGTATTAGGTTCAAGTATAAACCGAGGCTCAGCTGTCCAGGCTCCCAGCAGCCTCCTTGGGTCAAATCCCTGCTGCCCTTTCCACGAACGCTGGTCCCTTCTCAAAGGGTGAATTAGCCCAAGGGCGGGTGACTTTGCGGCAATGTCTTCATTTCCCTTCTCCCACAATTGTAGAATGTTCCCCTCATTCATTCTCTTTCTTTCTTTCCTCTTTCACTCAGACGTGTTGACTGACGTCTGATGCCCTGGGGCCCCGGCTTCCTAGGAGAGAACGGGACCTCCGTGTACCTCCCTACTTCTGTTTGCGATTCCAGGAGCCACTTTACTGTGCTAAGCTGCCTCGAACAAGGGAAAGAGATCAGCTCACTAAATTCTGTTGGTTAATATTTTGCTGAGGATTTCTGCCTCTGGCTTCATGAGAGAAATTAGTCTGTAATTTTCTCCTAATTTATTTTTCAGGTTTTGGTATCAAGATAATGTTGACTTTATAAAATAAAATGAGTTGAGGCGAGTTTATATTCTCTGGAAGCGTTTGTGTAAAATGGCATTATTCCTTAAGTACTGGGTGGAATTCATTAGTGGGGCCTCTTGGGCAGCCCTGGAGTTTTTGTTTGTGGGAAGGTTTCCACGATGAATTCTTTTTCTCTTTTCTGGTTAGCTCTGAGACAGTAGTCAGATTATTTGTTCTCTGATGTCAATTTTAGTAGATTTAGTTGATTTAGTAGGTTTTTCCAGGATTTGTCAATTTCAGTTACGTTTTCAAACTTACTGGAGACACGTTGCTCATAATACCTTCTTATATTTTGGATCTCTGTAGGGATGAGTGACGGTCCCCTTGTCTTTACAGATATTGGATATTGGTCACTGGCACGCTCTCTCCTGTTCCTCGATCAGTTTTGGCAGATGCTTATCAGTGTTATTAGTATTAGTTATTAGTCGATTGGAAGAATCGACTTTTGGCTTTGTTAATCAACTCTATTGTACTGTTTTTCCTTTCATTGATTTCCGCCCATCTTTTCCTTTCTTTTCCTTCCTACTGTTTTATTTTGCAGTCTTTTTCCGACTTCTTGAGATGGAAGCACAGATCTTTGATTTTCAGCCTTTTTGCGACCAAGGCTACTGTTTTCCCTCTGCGCGCAGTTTTAGCTGCGGCCTGCAAGTCTTGAAGTGTCATATTTTTGTAGGTGTTCAGTGGAAAATGTTTTCTAATTTCCAATGATCTTTCTTCTTTGACACAAGAATTATTTTAACGTTTATTTATTTTTGAGACAGAGAGAGACAGAGCATGATGGGGGAGGGGCAGAGAGAGAGGGAGACACAGAATCGGAAGCAGGCTCCAGGCTCCGAGCCATCAGCCCAGAGCCCGACGCGGGGCTTGAACTCACGGACTGTGAGATCGTGACCTAAGCCGAAGTCAGACGCTTAACTGACTGAGCCACCCAGGCACCCCAATAGTTATTTTAAAAAATCCACCTTTTTACTTGAAAAGGTAGAAACTTTTCTAGCAATCTTTCTGTTTTGGTATTAATTTGTAGCTTATTTTCACTTTTTTAGTGTGTGGTTTCAATTCTTTTTTTTTTTTTTAACGTTTGTTCATCTTTGAGAGAGAGAGAGAGAGCACAAGAGACGGAGGGGCAGAGAGAGAGGGACATAGGATCTAAAGGAGGCTCTGTGCTGACAACCCCAAGCCCGATGCTGGGCTCGAACTCATGAACCGTGAGACCATGACCTGAACCCGAGTCAGATGCTCAACCCACTGAGCCACCCAGGTGCCCTTCAAGTCTTGAAATTTGTTGAGATTTGCATTATTATAGCCTAGCATGTGGTTAATTCTGGTCAAAGAATCAGCCTTTGGCTCTGGGGATGAACTCTGTTGCTTACTTTCAATATCTGCTTCTTCACCTTATCCTTACCTCATTTCACATAATTCCCACAATGGCTCTTCCAGGGTCTATTTATTATTTTTTTATTTTTAAGCTTATTTATTTATTTTCAGAGAGAAAGAGAGAGAAAGGGCAGGGAGAGAGGGAGAGAGAGACTCCCAAGCTGGTTTCATGCTGACAGAAGCAGGACTTGAACTCACGAGTCGTGAGATCCTGACCTGAGCTGAAGTCAAACGCTTAACCGACTGAGCCGCCCAGGTGCCCCTTCTTCCAGGGTCTTTTTAAAAGCCTGCCTTTTCAGGCACAGGAACTAAAGAGAGTATGTTGGCTAAGGGCAGGGTTTGAATCACGACTCCAGCACTTATTAGCTGTTTGACCTTGAGAAAGCTGCTTAGATTTTCCGTGTCTTAATTTCCTCATTTGTAAAATGGGAATAACAATGGCAACCACCTTACAGGGTGGCCTTGAACAAATGAGCCGGAATTCGTAAAGTGCTTAGGACTGTGCCTGTCATATAGCAAGTACTACAAACACGTCTGTGAAAGAAGTAAAGAATTAATGAGGCGCCTGGGTGGCTCAGTCGGTTAAGCGTCCAACTTCGGCTCAGGTCATGATCTCACGGTCCGTGGGTTCAAGCCCCGCGTCGGGCTCTGTGCTGACAGCTCAGAGCCTGGAGCCTGCTTCCGATTCTGTGTCTCCCTCTCTCTCTGACCCTCCCCCGTTCATGCTCTGTCTCTCTCTGTCTCAAAAATAAATAAATAAAATTAAAAAAAAAGAATTAGTGGGGCACCTGGGTGGCTCAGTTGGTTGAGCGTCCTGACTCTTGATTTTGGCTCGGGTCTAGATTCGGGTTGCTGGGATCAAGCCCCGCATCGGGCTCTGTGCTGATACAGCAAAGCCTGCTTGGCATTCTCTCTCTCTCT
This sequence comes from Acinonyx jubatus, assembly GCF_027475565.1. Lineage (NCBI taxonomy): Eukaryota > Metazoa > Chordata > Mammalia > Carnivora > Felidae > Acinonyx > Acinonyx jubatus. Next base: position 14,714,856 of record NC_069391.1, read on the forward strand.
CTCTCTCTCTCTCTCCCTCTCTACCCCTTTCCCTCTTGCTCTCTCTCTCTCTCTCTGTCTCTCTCAAAATAAATAAATAAACCTAAAAAAAAAAGAAGTAAGCAATTAAGGTTCATTTAATTAAGGAAGATTTCCTGACTAAATCAACACAGCTAATGCCACACAGCAGGTTTAGCGGAAAAATTAAAAGTCCCACACACCCAAGTCTGTGTGACTTTAGACGTACTTCTGTCATTGCATCATGTTGCCTTCCAAATCTGACCCCAAATCAATGACTAGCTCAAGGATGGTGAGTAAGTATCCTTTTGTCTGCCATTGGCAATGGCCCTGGACTTGAGTAGGATCCTGAGCTCAGCGTAAGTGTGTGATGTGTGTGTTGTGACTGATTGCGTGGGTTGGGTGTGGGGGGCCTCGTGGAGGTCCCCAGTGGTGTGTCTGTGCCATCCCTGGTCTAAGCCAAATATCACCTCTTCCTGGAGATATTTTTAATCATTCACCACACAGCGAGCTGTCCTTTCTTGGAAACTCTTTGCATCTTGACATCACCCCTGCACCTGGAGGACGGTGAATCCACCCGCCAATACCCAGGGTGGCTAAAGAAGGTGTGGCGAAAGCTGTATTTCTGCCAAGAGGCCCAAGAGTTTGAGTTCATGGTGCCTTCGTAGCCTCTGGGGATTTCTGTGCAGGTGGAAGACTTTGCACAAGGCCGGAGCTCTTGTCTTACAGCTACCTGTACCTGCCGTAGGGACATGAGTATTCTTTGACCTGAGAGCTATGGATGCATCGAATTCCTCATTGGCTGAACATGTGCAGTTTCTTTCTTTACAAAAACCTGAAGGCAGAGACCATACCTTGTTCTTCTCTGTGCCTCCATAGGTCTTAGCATCAATCCGGCCGCCCCATGGATTGCTTAGCGAATTTCATTGAATTGACTTGACTCTTCTTTTGATGGACGTACCATGTGACGACGTTATCCCAGAGTATCCAAGTGACTTTATCACAGATGGATGTCTGAAGTCAGGACAAAACTGGAGTCTCCATGTCAAGACTCAGGAGACAATAGCCATGCCTCAGACTTGGTTTCACGGGAGGGACAAGTGGAGGTAGCTTTTAATTAGCAATTACTATAGCGGCAGGAATTTAGCAAAAAGCTTTAGATACTATATATGGCACCTCATTTATACTCAGGAAACCTCCAGTACCATTTTACAAGGGAATTATCTGAGACTCAGGGAGGTTGGATGACTTGATTGAGGTTATGTAGCCAATATCCAGAACCCATGGTCTTTCCATTATACCATTCTGCCTCAGGTTGTCCCCATCCACCCATCTGTCCCTCTGTCCATCCATCCATCCATCCATCCATTAAACAAATATTTTTTGAGTACCTATCATGTAGCAGGTAGACAAGGTCCGTGCCCTCATGGGGTGGTACAGATAAAAGACAATCAAAGAAACAAATAAGCTGCGTATCGCTGAGGCCTCAGGAAATGCAGCCCGAGAAGCTGTGCAGCCAGAGTCAGGGGACCCGGGTGGTAGTCCCGTTCTGTGCTGACCTTGTACCCGCTGACCTCGGACGGAGCACCTCCCCTCTTTGGTCTCTGCCTCTCATTAGTGAAACAAAACTTTGGACTGGAAACATGACCTTGAGAGCCCCGACTGGCTCCAAGATTCTATAATTCCAAGTCCTTAAAAAGTTCTGCTCTCTCATTTTTTTCTTCATAAATTACACTGTATGAAATTACCGCAAAAAGCCCCAACCAGGTGCCCAAGGAGCCACAGAAGCAGATTCCTGGTGTCTGAAATTCAAGGACTTTGTCACTTTGAGTCTGAAGACAATTGGCTTGGATTCTGACCTATTTCCATGTGCCTTAGTGGATGTAAGTTTCTCAGTCCCCAATGGTGTGCGTGTGGTGAGCCCAGAGCTCCTTCCTGGGATCGAGGTGGGGATTATTTATCAAATCAAGCCCCGCTGTGGAAGCAGACTCTGTGTTTACACCATTCATGCATTCAGCAAATATTGTTCCTATCACAGACAAGGACAAAAGTAAACTTCACCCTGAGAGGTCTGTGTCACCACAGGCTTTCCATTCCAGGGACTCTCGAAAACCTCCCAATATCCCTTTCTCCATATTCACGCTTCTCATCTTGGACTTCAGATTTACCACTGTTGACCATCTCTTTTCTTCTTAAAAGAAAAAAACAATTCCGGACTGCAGACGTCATGCATTCCCAATGTTGAAAATACAGCAAAGAATAAATAAGAGAAACAACCACACATAATCCCACCACCCACAGATAAACACCATGAACATTTTATCGTATTTCCTTCCAGTCTTTTTATGCTTTTCAAAGTAGCTGAAATCATACTTTATAACCTTTTTCTATCTCGCTCCTTTACTTAATGTTATATCGTTAAGCATTTTTCCATGTCGTTAAGAACACTTGATAAGCGTCATTTGTAATGGTGGGGTGATACTCCATCTTGCGGAGGCAGTTCAATTTACTTTGCTGTTCCCCCCCACCCAGCATTTAAGCTTTCTTTTGCCTATAATATTTTACTTTTACGAATGATACCGTGATGAACATATTTTGTACATAAATCTTTGTCCACGTGTCAGGTTATTTTTCTGGGATGCATACCCAGGTCTAAAATGTACTAGGCAATTGCCTTTCCCCAAATATTGTCCTCAAGTTTTACTCTTCAGGAGTCTGTGAGGATGTTCAATGCCCCACCTCCCCTCACCAGCGTAGACTAGTATCATTAGAGAGAAACGTTGCTAATCTGATAGGTGAAAAGAGTATCCGTTCTTGGTTTTTTGTTTTATTTTGTTTTTTTTTTTTTGTTTTTTTTTTTTGGCATTCGTTTTTGCATTTCTTTCTTTCGTCTCACGAGCAAATGGTGTAACATTTATTACCTACTCGCATTTACTCTTTTGGGAATTGTCTCTCTGTGTTTGATCATCCCCTTCTTCCTAGGTGCTCTTTTCTCTTTGTGTTTTTGTCTGCAGACACGAGTTCCCCAAATGAACAACAAACAGGAAGGGTTCAAGAGCAAACAAGCCTCCAATGGAATCGCCACGAACTCTGTGGTTCGCTACAGAAAGCATGTTTCGGCAATCGGCCGGGGGACGCCCTACTCCAGAAGTTCGTGACTTAAAAGCAACTGTTTTGTTCGTGATTTTGGGGTCAGCAGTTTGGGAAAGGCTCAGCTGGGCAGTCAGTCGCCTGAACAACGCAGCATCTGTTGGTGCCCTGGTGGGGATGGCCGGAAGCCTGGGTTCAGCCGGGACCAGCGGTGATCAACAGCACCCACCTGTGTCCTCTCCAGCGCGGTGGCTCCAGGGAAGCTCCTTTCAAAGACCTTCAGAACTCCCAGAAAGCGTGGCCTCAGACATGAGAAGTAGATGTTGCGAGTTTCTTAAAGTCAGGGCCTGAAAACCAGCGCAGGATCACTTCTGTTGTGTTTGTGTGGGTCAAAGCAGCCACAGACCGTGCCCAGGTTCAAGGACAGGGTGCAGACAGGTCACTTCTTCATGCAGGAGGGTCAAAGCATTAGCAGCCATCTTTCACCCGCTATAAAAGAGTATCTCTATATTCCAGCAGTAAGGTAGCATGGATTTAGAGGGAGAGGAAGGCAGGGTAGACATGAATGAATGAATGAATAGGCCTTGAGAAGCTATACAGCAGAAAGCTACACGGCAGATCCTAGGTGAGCCCAGACTTTACTTAAAAGAATGATATTGCTCACACTTAGCGCCGGAAACATTTCCTTCTTCCAGGGAAGGGCCTCATGTACCCCATATGTGTGGAAACCAGGGCTACGGGGTATGACATAAAAGTTCCAGAATGGAGTCACATAGCAATCCTCCCTGTTTACATCTCCTGCAACGATGGTGTTGTCAGAGGGCAGGCGTGGGGAAAAGGCACGAAAATATCCCGGTCTCAGAGTCAACAACATCGGGTGGTAGATTACCTATGCTAATACGCATCGTTTTCAAATCCTTATCTGTCTTTCCCAGACAAGTGACCGGGAGTTATTAGCAGAGCTTATAATGTTAAGTATTAGAGGCTGAGATTACGTGGCATGACAGATCACTCTTCTCCTGAGAATTTAGCCATTTTCCCAACACAGAGACCTTGGCCCAGTAAATACCTGGGTGAGGGTTGCCTTGGGTTTGGTAATAGGACAGAAAGGATTCCTTGCAGTGACTTATTCTACACCAGCAAAGTGATTCTACCACCTGACACCCCCGTCAATTCCCCAGCATCATCAGAATGGACTACTTCTCATCCGTCCGTCCATCCGTCCATCCATCGAACAAACGTCTACTCTGCACCTTCCACACCACTGGCACTGCGTGGCGATGCAACGGTGGGCTAGAGAGACACGATCTCAGGGCAGCGCAGCCACAGGAAGAAAGCTGGTAGGGTTATTGAGTGCCAACTGCGTGCCCCGGGTGGTGCTGAGTACTTTACACACGTGAGATGCTTTTGTCCTCACACCTGGGGCTCAGGGACCTGGGTCCCGCCCTTTCCAGGGAAGGAAGCTGGGGGTCAGAGAGAGAAGAAACTGCTGCGGGTCGGTGACAGAGCTGGGATGGGGACCCCCATCCGTGTGACTCAGCACCAATGCCACGGGGGTGACAGGAAGACAGCTATGGCTCTCTGGCTTCATTAGCCTCTGTGTTCTGTCACTGTCTGAAAACTAGAGCTACAAGGTACCTCGGCTGGAAGAACTCACATTCATAGGCGTCTTCTGATGACAGTGAGGAGCAGGGCAGAGGGTCCCGGTTTCGGACCCAGGAGACCTGAAGTTCTCACTCTGGTGCCATGTGACCATGGCAGGCCCATTTAGGTGGGCATGTGTGGCAACTATGAAGTCCAGTCCCGGGACTGGGCAGTCAGAGTGGGTGCCCAGGTTGGGGGTAAGGGGATGATGTGAGCAGGAGCAGATTCCTGCGTGGATCCCATTAGACTCAGCCTGTGCATGGCAGGGGGCTGGGGGAGGCTGGGTCTAGTGCTCTGAGGGGGAAGGGGCTGGCCACGGCCAGGTGGGAGGTCGGGGTCACAGCCACGCAGGCCAGGTCCTCATGGGGGGAGATGGGCACAAGGGAGGGTCACTGGGCAGTGAGATGCTTAGACTGGAACACGAGTTGGTCCATTCAACCACTAGCTGCTCAGAGGCGACCGTGAGGGTTCGATCTTCTCCGGAGCAAAGCGGTGGAGTCTCTGATGCTTACAGAGGAGGAGGAGACCTAAATTTAATAATCGCCTGATGAAATTCAACATGAGGCAAAGTCATTAGCTTCTCTGAGACTATAAAGCAGGGGGTGGGGCTCTCTGGTTCGGGGACCGGGGAGGGGCTCAGGTCAGACCGAGGTCGAAACACAGAGTCTCCCCTCCTCTCCCTCCCACTCTCTGGCTTCATCCTTTGTCTTGAACGAGGCTCACCCTTCACCACGAGGTGTCTGGTGTGGGTTTTCCTTGCTTCTTCCCTTTGCTTCTCTCGGCCCTTTTAATGAAAATTCTTTCATCTTTTATTAAACTGCAGGACATTGATCTCCATTACTCTCTCAAATATTGTTTTCATCTCCATTTTCATTTCTCTCCTTCTGGATCTTCTACCTATGTGAGCACTTTCACCTCCATCTTAACTACCTCCCCGCTTCACCCACCCTTCCCCACCTCCCTCCTCTCTGTCACCCTTCCTCCCTTCCTTCCTCCCTCCCTTCCTTCCTCCCTTCCTTCCTCCCTCCCTTCCTTCTTCCCTTCCTCCCTTCCTCCCTTCCTCCCTTCCTTCCTCCCTTCCTCCCTCCTCCCTTCCTTCCTCCATTCCTTCCTTCCTCCCTTCCTTCCTTCCTCTCTTCCTTCTTCCCTCCTTCCTTCCTCCCTTCCTCCCTCCCTTCCTCCCTCCCTCCCTTCCTTCCTCCATTCCTTCCTTCCTCCCTTCCTTCCTTCCTCTCTTCCTTCTTCCTTCCTCCCTTCCTCCCTTCCTCCCTTCCTTCCTCCCTTCCTCCTCCCTCCCTTCCTTCCTCCATTCCTTCCTTCCTCCTTCCTTCCTCCCTCCTTTCTTCTTCCCTTCCTTCCTTCCTCCCTTCTCCTCCCTTCCTCCCTCCTCCCTTCCTTCCTCCATTCCTTCCTTCCTCCCTTCCTTCCTTCCTCTCTTCCTTCTTCCCTTCCTTTCCTTCTCCTTTCCTTCCTCCCTTCCTCCTCCCTCCCTTCCTTCCTTCCTTCCTCCCTTCCTTCCTCCCTCCCTTTCTTCTTCCCTTCCTTCCTTCCTCCCTTCCTTCTTTCCTTCCTTCCTTCCTTCCTTCCTTCCTTCCTTCCTTCTTCCCTTCCTTCCTTCCTCCCTTCCTTCCTTCCTTCCTCCCTTCCTTCCTTCCTCCCTTCCTTTCTCCCTCCCTCCCTTCCTTCCTCCTTCCTTTCTGCCTTCCTCCCTTTCTTCCTTTTTTCAGATATAACTGACATACAACATTGTGCAAGTTTAAGATGTACAATGTGTTGCTTTGATAATTTATATGTCACAATACAATTACCACATGAGTGTTGGTGAACATATCTACCATGTCACGTAATAATTTTTTTGTGTGGTGAAACCAATGAAGATCTAGTCTCTTAGCAAGTAGGAAGCGTGTACTACAGTACTGTTGACTATGATCACTATGCCGTGCATTGTATTTCCAGAACTTATTTATCTACTAGTTGCCAGTTTGTATCCTCAAACAGCTCCCCACTCTGATTAGCTTTTCTTTTAATTAATTAATTAGTCCATTCTTCTTCCTCCAGGGAGATTTTCTCCATCTCTTTTCCCACTGACTAATTCATTATTCTGCTATTTATCTCAACCGCTCTGTTCATTACAGAAGCGATTCTATTTTCTGTATGCAATATTTCTACATGGTCCTTTTACTTTTGTTTTGGTCTTCCTGTGTCCTATTGGTATTATCTCCCCTTACCCTCTTTTATATGTTGATTAGGTTAATTTTACATTCTTATCCTTTCTGGTCTAATATTTCTGCTTCGTGGTGGCATTCTAGAATGCTGTTTTTTTTTTTCTTTTGATATAGCTGTGCTTCTCCAATGTCTTGTTGTGTTTGTTTGTAAACTTATTTTTCCCCAGGGATGTGGGTGACTGTCAGGCCACGTATGTGGGAGAAGTCCAGCTTCAAGGCCCAAGGGGCTAGGGGCAGCGTGGGAAGTGGATGGGCCACAGCATCATAAAACCACAGCGGGTTATCCTCGCCGCATCCTGCAGGTCCTCAGGTCGGGGTGTCACCCCTCTGCAGAGAAAAGTGGCATTTGGAGGAGCTAATTTGTGTCTGGACACAATTCAGCGCCTGTTTGGGGGCGGGAACCAGCATAGCGCGAACTTGGCATTTTTGTCTGTCATCCTGCCCAGCCTCACCTCGATTCACCCTAAACGTCTCTCGGTTTCCTAAACATCCCTCATCCTTCCCCACGTTTCTGCCTTGCTCACACCTTTCCTGGCAGACACCCACTCACACCCTGAAGCTCACCTCACATGCCCCCGTCTCCTACATCAAGTCTCCTCTGACTTTCCTGATACTAATCCAAGTAACTGATGTGTCTTGAGCTCTTGCTCTGGGATAAGCCTTGTGCTAAGCACGTTTCATGCATTTCCTATTTACTTCTTACCACAATCCAGGCCCAGAGAAGTTAAGTGGCTTGCAGAAGGCCACTCAGCAAGTCAGTGAGGTGCAGAGATTCAATCAGGCCTTGGATGCCAGAGCCCATATACCTGAGCCCTTGAACTACAGCCTCCTGCTTTTCCAACTCACCATCCTGACAGTTACTCCTTTGGGTAAATTGTTATTGGTTTCCATCACTGTTTCTTCCATTTAGCGGTGACTGGGTATCTCTCTTTCTCTTCACAGCCCAGCATAGGTCCTGGCTCGGAGAAGGTAAAGGAGTGAATGGAGTAGTCTGCATGTTCCTCTCCTGCCAAATGTCTTTTGAGGAGTAGCACTGAGCAGAGTGCTTAACACGTGGTAGGAACCAACCAACCAACCAACCAACCAGTCAACCAATTAGCCAACCAGCTAGTTAGCCAACCAACCAACCAACCAACCAACCAGTCAACCAATTAGCCAACCAACTAGTTAGCCACGCAACTAACCAACTAACAAACCAACGAAACAACCAACCAGCTACATAACCTGCCCAGGGAGAAAACTAAGGAAGATCTCATGAGCATTAGTTAATTCAACAAACATTGGTTCAGTATCTACGATGAGCAGGGCCTGTGTGACTTGGCCTTGTAGATTTCTGCCAAGAGTCTTACCTCTATTTTGTGTTCTTAGCCCCTGGGGCAAAGAGGTGTCATGTGCCCCCAGGGGCAAACAGTGTCAGGTACATGACAACTGATAATCTAAGAGTCTGGCAAAGTAGCTCTAAGACCATATAGCTTTTTTTTAGTAATCTCTACACCCAACATGGGGCTCGAATCCATGACCCCAAGATCATGAGTCACACACTCTTCTGACTGAGCCAGCCAGGCATCCCCTTCTAAGACCACATATCTTTGATTCAGAAACAAGGGAAACAAAAACTCTGGATTCTCCAAGTTTATGAACAAAAGATGAGCTATTCATGAGCAAATAGCAGAACTAAGTAAGCATAATACAAAATTAATAAGACAGAGCTTTTAGGGCAAAGTAAAGGAATTAATAATAAACTACTATTTAATACTGAGACTTCAACTCCCTCCCCCCCTCAAAAAAAAATAAAAAAATAAAACAACCCTATTTGATGACCAGACGACATCAGTTTGATATTGCTTTGGAGCTGGCTTGTTCTGTTACTTACAGCTGAATGCATGCCCGCCTTTACGACTGGTATAGGGGCCACATCCTGATTTCTCCTGCTACATGTGTAGCACACAGGACATGACTCATATGCACACAGCAATTTCTTCCTTTTAACCCTCCACAGTATCTTGTTAGAACCAAAGACATTATTTCCCCGTTAACAGAGTGGGAGACAAGCCCAGGGAGTGATGTATTTTATGACATAGAATTATGGTGCCATACTGTCTGGGTTGCTGAGACCCTCTCATGAGCCTGACTTGTGCCTCCCTGCAAGCTATGACACTGTCCTCTTAGGAGACCTTGGCATTGGACAGAAGTTTTAGGAGTTGTGATGGTTAATATTTGTGTCTCAAATTGATGGGGCCATGAGATGCCTAAGTATTTGGCTAAATATTATCTGAGCACTTCCGTTAGGGTCTTTTTGAATGAGTTTAGCATTTAAATCAATAGATTGCTGGAGCACCTGGGTGGCTCAGTTGGTTGGGCATCCGACTCTGGCTCAGGTCATGATCTCGTGGTTCATGAGTTTGAGCCACACATTGGGCTTGCTGCTGTCAGCACAGAGCCTGCTTTGGATCCTCTGATCCCGCCCCCCTCCCCCCCCCCCCCGCCCTGTGCATGCACACACTCTCTCTCAAACATAAATAACACTTAAAAAGAAAATAAATCAACAGATTGCATAAAGCAGATTGCCCTTTTTTATGTGGGTGGGTCTTGTTCCATCAGTTGAAGGTCTGAACAGAACAAAAGATTGATCCTCTTGTGAGTAAGCAGGAATTCTTCCTGCCTGACTACCTTCAAGCTGGGATGTTGCTGGTTTTTTCTGCTTTCAGACTCAAACAGAAATATCAGCTCTCCCTAGTCTTTTGACTAGAGCTACACCACTGGTTCTCCTGGGTCTCCAGCTTGCAGATGGCCGATTTTGGGGCTTGTCAGCCCCTACAATCACATGAGCCAGTTTCTTATGATAAATCTCCTTCTCTCTCCCTCTTTCCTTCTCTCTCTCCATCCTATTGGTTCTCTTTCTCTGGAGAGCCCTGCCAAATACAGGACTCACTCAACTCTGAATGAAGCAAGCAGGGTTTCCTTCTCAACGTCGCGAGGGAAAGGGATCTAACCCCATCCACGTGGCCACTTTGTGCCAGGCACCAGCAAGGTGCTGTTCGTCTGGTATCTCATTTAATCTTCCAACAGTGGGGGTCCTCCAGCCAATTCTCATCACTGGAGGCAGCTGGGACCCACAACAGAGCAGCAACTTGCTCATGGCTACATAGGTGGTAAAGACAAGGGCTGGGACTTGTGGGTTTTCTATGAAATCGAACTGGCTGGAAGATGCTGGAGACATTTGTGGGAGGGTAACTTTCTTTGCGTGTTTCCCCATTTGTCTGAAAGGAACTGTCCGCTCCCTTGTTTGGGGCTGAGACCTCCATGGCTATCCAGCTCTGGGTCCCCCCCACTGTGCTCGTTCACTTGAAAAGCCGAGCGATTTGCAAAGATAATACCAGCTGACATTTGCGGCATTTTTAGCAAAATGCAGACGATTCATTTTTCGCCTCCTGTGAGAGTTTCCTCCTGTTCCCTACAAACTTCTTTTCTCTCTTTTCTTTCTCGCCTTCATTTTTTTTTTTTTTAGTTTCAGTCTCAACATCCCCTACCTTATTCCTTCCACCCATGAATGCAATTTTAACTTCATGAAACTAATTAAAGTTTTATGTGCCTACATTCCTTTACTGGAGTGATCATAGGTTCCTTAGATTGAAATGGAAACAGGCCAGGAGGGAGACATCTTCGGGACTCTTCTACAAGGATGAGGTGGTGTGTGCAGTTACAGGGTGAGTCAAAAGGTCAGCCAAGCCTTGGTTTTGGGACCACAGAACTTGTTAATGGAAACCAACTTCTTCGGGAATAAGACAGTGTCATGGGGAGTCAGGCAGATGCCAATGTATGCGCCGGAAATGTGTGTTGAATAAACAAACATGAGAGTAGACAAATGAGTAAATAGAAAATTACAATTAGTAATAATACATTTAAAAATGCTATTGGTAAAAATATTATTTATGAGTGCTTACCATGTGCTAAGGACTGTGCGTAACACTTGACAGCCATTACCCCACTCAGTCCCTCCTAGATGACTTTAAAATAGGAATTATTACCCTGTTTGGGCGGATGGTGAAACTGAGGCACAGAAAGGTTAAGAACTCGCCTGAGCACCCTCCAAAAATAAGTGGAAGAACTGGGATTCAAAACAGAAGTATCTGGCCTCAAAGCGAGGCCCATTTTGTGATTTGTTCACCATCTCATTCCTTTCCTTGTTATGCTTCCCTGGAATGGGGTGTCCTTTCTTCCCCCCCTTAACTTGGGGTGCGGCCACGTGATTTTTCTTTGGCCAATGGAATGTGAGGTGCACCTTGGGTGAGCAGCAGTTTCAAGGACACCCATGTGGTTTGGCTCTGCCTCTTGTATGTTCCTCTTCTCCGCCATGTGGAAACATGAGACATGCCACGTTGCCTTTGCCTGACGGGTGCTGCTCCTTCTCCCTGGGTTCCAGAATTAGAAAACACATGGAGCAAACCCGAGCAGACAGACACATAGAGTTGACCCACAATCAGCGAGGAGCCCTCTAGTAATGTGAACAAGAACCACACATTTGTACCGTAAGGCATTGAGATTTGGGGACTGCTGGTTACTGAAGCAAAGCTGACCGATACAGTGTCCAGATGATAGAGACTCTTGTGCTTTGCTTCCCGGGTGAGGTGGCATGTAAACGCAGCCTGGGGAAATTTTTCACTAGACTGAGGAGTGGGAAAAATGCATTCTAGGAGGCAGAAGCGGAGCGAGCAGAGGCATGATGTGGGAGGATACGCTGGGGTACGTGAAGCCTATCAGCAAATAGATTCATGAAGCACCATGGTAGGTATAGGAGAAGGCAGTTGGAAAATCAGACCATAGAGGGCATGGAACACCCTGCCTAGGGGTAATGAAGGTTATTACTTTGGAGAGGCCAGAGGGTGCCAGGGGTTCCACTGAAGGTTCATAAACAAGGAACACGGTGCAGTTAGGAACTGGCTCATGGTTTCCTGCCACGTATGGAAAAATATTTCCGGTCACGCCTCCTTGTTCTAATTCCTGGCTTATCCTGTAAACCTGTTACTTCGGCTACAGCATTTGCCAGCAGCCAGCACGTTGATTTCTTTCTGCCTTTATCTGATGTCTATCAGGATGGGTGACTCTGTTCTGCTCCGAGGAGGAAAAGTAGAGCTGCCTCAGGAATAATAATAGCTATTTTCTTCTAAAAAAAAAAGTTGCCAAATCCTGTTTATATGTGTCGAGGAGAGCAAGGTCTGAGGTATTGGAAAGAAAAGGCCCAATAACATCTTAAGGCAGCTATTATGTGCCGGTGGGGTTGGGTTCATGGGTGTGTGATCCGCACATCGAAAGGTCCTGTACGTACTTTAATGCTCTGCGATCACACCTTCACATTCTTAACAATTTTGAACACGGGGCCTGGTGTTTTCACTTTGCATCGAGTCCTGCAGACTATGAGCCCGGTCCTGTAGGACTGGGGCATTGCAGTCCTGGGCTCTTTACACGTGTTATTTCATTTAATTCTCTTGACAACCCGGTGAGGTAGGAGTTAGCCTTCCAACTTGACTGATGTGGAAACTGAAGCTCAGAGAGGTTGGGTTACATGCCCGACGTCACAGAGCTGACGCGTGATGGAGCTGGGATTTGAATCTTAATCACCTTGTCCCCAGAGCGCACTGTCCTTCAGCTGATGTGTTCACAGAACGTTTCAGCTTTGAGGTACCTCTTCCCACCCACCCTTTGTTTTGGCTTGAGCTTCTCCACGGCCCCGTGAGGTCAAAGTCATTTTTCCTGTAGAAGAAAAATGGCGGTCCCCCAGCTGGGCAGCACTGGGGCAAGGCTGGAGGTGAGGTTTTTCAGGCCGGGGCTTCCTGAAGCCTGTGCCCTGGAGGCATGTGAAATCCAGGGCTGGCGGTGGCCTCCCACCCTCCCCTCTCCCTGTCGTGTTTCAGGGATCACGGCCACCAGGGACCACGCTCAGAGCTCACTGATGATCCGGACCGTGGAAACCCCACGACAATCCTTGGGATAAACCACCCCGCTTTACAGATGGTACAATGAAAGGCTGAAAGAAGGGCAGGGGCTCATCCAGAGACCCACTGGGGGCTGTGGCAGAGCCACCGCTGGGCTCGCACATTCCTTCTCTCAATCGGTACTTCCGGTATCCGGCTCGGTGCTGAGTGCTGGGAATACGGAGGGTGAATAGGACAGACGTAGCCCTGTCTCGGGGAGCTCCTATCTCGCAGGGGCTGGACCAGGGACCTACATCCTCTGACTTCAGGCAGACCCTCCCTTGGGAGGGACGGAGCAACAAGTAGACGGAGCACCTCCGATGGAGAAGTCTGGGCAACTTTTGGCTTACGGAGGGTGGACCCACCTCCTTAGAGCTGATGCTGGCTTTCAAGTCAATTTGCATAAGATGGGTCCTATCCTGTTAGAACAGCAAATTAATAGCTCATTTTATGGATTGAGCAATCAACACCCACAGCCCATTAAATTTAACAACAAACGTGGCTGATGATCAGGCTTTCGGCTTGGTCCCACCTCGTGCATTTCCTTTTCCTTCCTCCTGACCTTTTTATTTCCTTTCATCTCCCTTCTCCTGAACCCTTCTCCTGGATCGGCATTTTCTCATTAGTAAATATGATGTTAATTGAAGCACGCACCCCCCCCCCCCCCCGTATCTCTTCCCTGCTGGGGCTAGCCGGTCTTCCTCATCCCCCAAGTGGGTTCTGTCATCTGCAACGTGCCCTCCAACTCTGGACAGCAGCACACAAGCTCATTTGGGGGCCCTGGGCTGGACCGTGGGGATGAGCGATCAATATTTTATAAAGGCGTTCGGGCGGTGATAAAAGATGCATGAAATGGTGGGCAGGGAGGAGCCTGCTGACAAAGGAGTGGGTGACATTATAGCTAACCTTGGTGGCTATGACTTACGTGGATGGAATTCGCGAAGGAAGCCTCCACTCTGATCCTCCCAAGGAGACGGGAAGACGATTTTTCACAGGGACACAGTCGAATTTCTCAGACCCCCCAACTTCACCTTCCGTGAACGACTTCTAATTGCTTCAGATGTGCGGGTTGGGTGACCAAGCGGACGAGGGCTCAGATCGTGGGGTTGACGAGACCTCCATCGGCTGTGGTTTCCCAGGAAGCCCACTGGCGCCTCTAGGTGGGAGCGCTTCGCGTTACTCTTGTGCCTTCCTGGCAGAGATTCTGGGAGCCCAGAGATTCTGGAGAAGTAAGACGGTGTGTGAGAGATTCGATTATTGGTCCCAGTTATTCACTCCGAGGTTAACGGCACACCACACTGTCGCCTTCTGCCATGCTTTGCGCCCTGCAGAGGGTCCGCTGTGCTGGTCTACGCGCGTTGCTTTGGCCAACGGAATGGTGGTGGGCGAGACTTGATCAGAGGCCTCGTGTGCTTGTGTGCTTTGGTCTGGGCACTTGTTTGAGGCTCCTCATAGCACGTCTGTCTGATTCGCTGCCGCATGAGGTAGATCTCTGAGGATCCTTCACGAGTCTGGCCCTGAGCTGCCCTGCCCTGCCCTGGTCAACACCTTAAACCCTTCCCACCCACCTGGTTGCTCACCTCGTGACCTATTTCCCAACAGAGGCTGGGGCTCCAGGCGGCCTTTGCTCCTCAGCCAACCCTTCCTTCCCTCTCGTCTTGGTCTGTTGTCTCCTCGTCCACGAGCAGGTTCTAAACACTGTCCCCTGCCCTTCTTGAAACCCGGTCTTGTCCTGCTTCCTGTCTCAGTGGGGGCAACCTCTCGCTCAGTGCGATCAGAGCTCATCGATCAGTGCTCTCTCTCGCTCATCAGTCAGCACTGGTTCATTCACGCACACACCGTGAGCGCCGGCCCTGTGCAAGGTGGAAAAGCAACATGGAAAAGCCTAGACCCACTGTCAAGGGGCCCACACTGTAGAGGGAAGACGGGTAATTATTTCCCCCTCCCTCTCGCCTTCTGTCTTCAAGTGGCCACCAAGTTCTGCAGTGTCTCAACACCCCCCTGCCCAATCCCATCAGGTCACCAACATCTCTAGCCTGACTCATCGCCTCAGCCAGTTCTACCCATTTCCATCAGCCACGACCCCTACCTTTTTCTCCAGACTGGTGACCAACCCGACCTTCCGAAACCACATCTGGCTGTGGGACCTCTCTGATTAAAACCTGCTAGTGTCTTCCATCCACTTTGGATGCTCCCGGACTGGGATCCCGACACTCACCCCACGCTTCACACGCGCTCTGTGTCCCGAGCTCTCCAGAAGGTGCTTGCACTTTCCCATCTCTGCGCTCTAGGACATGCCCTACCTTCCGCCGGTCACATTCTCCCTCTATTCTCTGCCTGTCAAAACTGCTTCAGCCTCAAGAGGCAGTGGAAGGTCATCTCCTTGGAGGAGATGAGCCCCCTTGGGCAGAGTCCGCAAGTCCCCTCCCCTCCCCTTCTTGTACGCCATGCCCACCCTTCCCTAACGTAGTATTTACTGTGCTGTGTTGTAACAGTTTTTTGTGTGCGGTACATTTTTCTCTTCCAGTCTATAACCCAAATTGCCTCCAAGGAAAGTGGATCAAGTTAACAGGCAAGCTTTTGTTCTGCTAAGCACCTCTGTATTGGTGAGTCAACAGCTTCAGGGGCAAAAGCCATAGAGAAGTCATTTTGCATAAGAGAGGAAAGAGGTTTGCCCACTAGGAGTAGGGTCAGGGATGGGGCAAGAACTCTGGGCGGGGCCAGGGAGAAAGGGGCCTCTGAGGCTGGTCAAGCCCGCCAACCCCCCATCCCCCGCTCCCCTCCATCACAGGGGCCGCAGAGAGGGGGCCTGGGTGGAGGGAACGTCTGTGACTGGGGTTTGAAGTTGAGCCCTACGGGTTGTGCACCATGCTTCCTCCCATGTCCCCTGCAAAATCTTTAGGTAAGCCTGTGTTGTAGCACTCACAAATGCTTTTGAGTATGTTGGAAAGTTGACGCAGTTCAGGTTCTGCTTTGGAGTGGATTTAGAACGGGAACAGAGAGCAAGTGTGGGGCAGAGGGGCCCAGGAAGCTGCGTGTCTCCGGGAACGAGAAGAAGCCCTATTCAGAAGACTTTGCGCTCTTGGAGTGAGGATACCTGAGCCAGGCACCTGCATCTCTAAGGGCCAGGACATCTGGCATCTTGGTTGTATTCCTTTTTGCGTTTTTCTCCTCCATCAAATTAGCTCAAGGGTGGAACTAACACAAAATTGGTCGTCAGGGGAGGAATAGACCCCATCTGAAACTGACTTAAACAAAAAAGCCCAGAACCAACCAACCAAACAACAATTGCAAAGGAAGCTACTGGGTCACATAATTGAAAGATCTCAGGGTATTGGTTCAGGTAAGGCTGGATCTAAGTGCTCAGAGAATTTAGCACTGGCTTTTCTGTTTTTCTCCATGTTAGTTTCGTTTCTGGTGAGTTCTCTTTACCAGGTGGACCCCTGGTAGAACTCCTACCAGAAGAGAGCACGATACCTCCCTCCCAACCACATAGCTGAAAGAGAGCTTCTCCTCATGTTTTAGGAGCTGAACTCACAGGGTGAATTTGGATCACGTGCCCACTGCAGGATGACTCACTGACCCAGAGGACTGGCCAGACCTCGGTCATGTCTGATCTATGGTTCAGGGTGGGATGGAGGGTGGAATCAGTCCTACCTGGGTCACCTGGACTGGGTGTGGGGCGGGATGGTTTTCTAAAGGAGCATGAAGGAACTGATACCAGAAATAGAGAAATTAAGGCAGAGACAACAGCGAGCCAACAGATAATCATATTCAAGGACTTTAGTCTTTTCTTTCTCTGTTTTGTTTTAATGTTTTATTTTTGAGAGAGAGAGAGAGAGAGAGAGAGAGAGAGAGAGAGAGAACGCACAAGCAAGGGAGGGGCAGAGAGAGAGAGGGAGACACAGAATCTGAAGCAGGCTCCAGGCTCTGAGCTGTCAGCACAGAGCCTGACGCGGGGCTTGAACTCATGGACTGCAAGATCACGACCTGAGCCGAAGTCGGACGCCCAACCGGCTGAGCCACCCAAGCACCCTAGTCTTTTCAGTATCACCACACTTGAAACAGAAGAGAGGCTGATAAGTTTTACTACATTTGGTTTCAGGAAAACTATCGGAAAATTCAGTTTTGTCGTACTTTAAAAATCATTCCATCTGCACAGATCCCTAATATAACGTGATATTGAATGCACTGGCCTCTTAGGGCACACACAGGAAACAGCTTTCTTTTCTCCCTCCACGGCCTTCCAACATGTTCTGTTGGCTCTTACTTCCCCACCCCTGTAAGGCATCTCTGCCAGAACCCATAGATTTTCAATCACTTTTGAAAAAGATTTTCAATCACGTTAGAAAATAACTCGATTTTATGTTTTAGAACAGTTTTTTTAAAGATTTATTTATTTTTGAGAGAGAGACGGAAAGAGAGAGAGAGACAGAAAGAGAGAGTGTGTATGCAAGTGCAAGAAGGGGAGGGGCAGAGAGTCACGGAGAGAGAGACTCCCAAGCAGGCTCCACCAATATGGGCTTGATCTCACGAACCATGAGATCATGACCTGAGCCCAAATCAAGAGTGGGATGGTCAACTGACTGAGCCACCCAGGCACCCCTGGAACAGTTTCTGATTCACTGGAATTGGAAAGAGAGTACGGAGAGTTGCCATATTCTTAACATCTTAATTTAGTATGGTATGTTTGTTAACAATTAACGAACCAACGATCATTATTCAGTCGCTTTTAGATATTTAAAAATGACCCCACTTTCAGGGGTTAAACATTCCAGTCTGGTTCAGATGGATGGGAACTTCAACCTCTCATGTAATTCAGAACACCCCTCCTCTGTGGTGTCTCTGGGATCAGGCCCAGCAGGGGAGGGATTATGGGAGAAGGGACGAGTCTTATAGGTCCAATACTTTTGTAACTTGACCATCGGTGACCTCTGCTACAGCGAGCTGTCTCTCGTGTGATGCAATTTGATAAATCTGTTGACTCTAATAATAAAAGATCGGGGCTAGCATTTTATGTCTCTATTTTTATTTTATTTTTCCAGCAACTCATTTTTATTGTGTTTTACAAAAAGGACCGGCCGGGAGTAAACGTAACAAAACATTGCTCTTTCAAGGAACATAATTTAAGAAGCACTGCTCTGGGAAACCTCCGTTTCACATCCTGATACACCACCAGCCACCAGGTAAGGAAAAATGAGCCTACTGATTATATCCCAGGCATTGTGCGAGGGTCTTTTATAATCATTATCTCATTTAGTTCTTATCTTGACTCTCTAAAGGAGGCATTACTAGCTCCATTACATAGGGGAGAAAACAGACTCTGATAGGTTAAATCATTTGTTTATAGTTACACAGTCAGCAAGTTGCTATAATCAATTTTGTTTTTCTCACAACTATTTATCACTACCTCCTTCCCCAGAAGATTATAGATTCACATCCATTGCCATGTAACTCACCTGCCTCTGGTGGGTGGAAGGTACGTCACCACCTCATTGATTTTTGGGCTTTGGCCAATGAAATCTGAGAAGTGTAGGTGTGTTGGTTCTGAACAGATGCTTTAAGAAACGCTGTGTTTCCACCATTCGTCCGGAGAATCTGCCCTCTGACATGGTGACGTCACACGTTCAATGGAGGCTGCTCCCCCAGCCTGCGTCACAGAATAAGACAGATGGAGAAGATCCAAGTCCACTCGTAGCTGGGAACAGTGCTCCAGAGCCTCAGCGGTACGGCCGAACCTCAGATGACATGGACACAAGTAACGAATCTTTGTCATTGTATACCTCTGAGATGTTGGGGTTGCTTGTTACATGGCCTTGCTTCAACAGAGCTAACGGATACAGTGGTACAGCTGGGATTTCACACCAACCAAGTGGCTCCAAGATGAGTGTCCTCTCGTCTTGTCACATCTGATTTTTATAAATACCATTATTTGCTGTTTTGATTGTGCGTCTTTCAATTTCTTTATCAGAAATGCCACTTTAAGTCAAATTCAAGGACCATTAACCAGGACAGGCTTGTTTTGCTCTGTAGGCAAATGCTCTAAAGTCTCCCTTCACCCGACACACTGAACCACATCAGAGCGGTGTCTGTAGGGTGCTCTGTTTTTAAGGACTCCCGTCAAAGGGCAACGAGCCCTGGAAGAGGAACAGTGGGAAACCCATCACAGTTAGCAAAGCGGTGGGGTCACTCGATGTTTTGTGGATTAGGGTCTAAGAATCCGGAAAGGCTCACAGGAGAGGGGTCTGAGAGGGAAGCAGAAGTTTCCCAGTAACAAGCTTCGCCCATACCATCCTCCTTCTTCAAAGTGGCCATTTTTAGCCCCTGCTTTGGGCTCCGCTTTGAGGTTTCAGAGATAGCTTAGGCAGAACACTCATTCATTCATTCATCCATTCGGCAAATCTCTCCTGAGAGCTTGAGTCATGAGATCTTAGGAATGGACCCGTGTCTGACCGAGTCACTCCCACTGCCTACGCGCTCCCAAAGTTCTCCTGGATCTGGGCTGGACTTGCTAATTAGCCCGACCTACCACCACCCCTCAGGCCTGCTTCATCCTGCACGGGGCTTACGAGTTCAGACTCCAGAGCCAGTGTGCGTGGGTTCAAATGCTGGTTTTGCCACAAAGGGTCCACGAGACCACGGGCAAGTTACTTAACCTCTCTGAGCCTCAGCTTCCTCATCTGCAAAAGGGCACTCCTCTACCTTAGCCACCCTGAGCTATTCACTGCTTGAGGGTGTGGTATGCTGGTTCATACTCAGGGTCTTACATTTGCTTCTGCGTGGACCACCCTCTCCCCTGGAGAACTCCTACTCGGTTGTTAACATTCCTCCTCCAGGACGCCTTCTCGAATAACCCCTCAGGGCTTCCATAGCCCTTTGGGTTTGTCTTCATCATCCTTATGGCCCTCACAGTCTGTTACCGTCTGATTGTCTTTTTAGTTATCTGCTCCCTTGGACTGTTGAAGTTCCCCGGTATTATCGTCTCTAGGTAGCCAGGACTCCACATGACAGATGCTCCATGAGCACTTCTTTTTAAGCTCAGAACAGAAAACGTTATTGGAACACATGGAGATTAAATTTTGACTTACAACCTTGGGTTATTCAGGTAATGTATGGTTTTTCTCATAGAAGGCTGTTTTAGAAATCAGTGACGATAATTTGTTGAAGGTAGTTGTTTTTTAAATTAAATAATGCAGGGAAACCTGGTAAAATATTTTCAACCAGGACGTAAGACCTCACAGTGAAAAACTAAAATCTCCCCTTTTCATCCTTTCCTCACATCATGGTGTTCCATAAGTTCTTATGTGTGTACAAGATATTTTAATACTACTTTCCCCCACCCCTTTTTTTTAGAGAGAGAGAGAGCACTAGGGAGGGGTGGCAGAGAGAGAGAGAGAGAGAGAGAGAGAGAGAGAGAGAGAGAGAACCTTAGCAGGCTCCATACTCAGCACGGAGCCTGACACAGGGCTCGACCCCATGATACTGGGATCATGACCTGAGTGGAAATCAAGAGTCGGACCCTCAACCGACTGAGCCACCCAGGCGCCCAGCACTACCCTTTAAAACACACATGTACGTATATAATTACGCAGAGGGTCATACTCTATATAATGTTAATGTACCTTGTTTTTTTTTCCCCATTTAATATTACATCTTACAGACTATTCCATATCACCAAGGAGCTATGCCAGTCTTACTAACGGCTGTGTCATATTCCATTTTATGGATGTTATATAATTTGTGCCATTAATCACCAGTGGATGGACTTTTAGCAATGTTTCCAGGTTTTCGCTATTACAAACAATGCTACAATAAAAGTATTTGTTCTTGAATCTGTGCACACAATCATCTGTTGGTTAAATTCCTAAAAGTGGAGTTGCTGGATCAGGGATTATATGCTCTCCTGATCATTATTTTCTTTTTAATTCTGAAACATTCCAAAATGTACAAAATGTAAAGAAATACCTGTTACTCGCATATTCATTTCCCAAATGTAACAGGTTATACACATGTTTCTGTATTTGATTCAAATCTCTCTTTTAAATCCAGGTCATTGCCCCCTGGACAGCACACCTTGGTCTCTTCCCCAGCCCCTTCGCACAGTTACCCACTCTGCCGTGTGCATCATTTCCATAAATATTTTCACATGCGTATTTGAATTTCCATTACGTATGTATGTTTCCATCAGCAGTCCATGGTATACATTTATCAGTCTAATTTTTCTATAAATGAAATAAATGTCATCACAATGTATTATTTTGCAACTTGCTTTTTTCCCATTTAATATTTGGTTGTTGAGTTGATGTCAACTTCAGCTACTTTAATTTCTACATTGATCCACCGTCTCAACAAATCACGATATAGTCTGCTACTAGGGGACGTTTGGATTATCTAGCTACATAAACAGTGTTGCAGTAAATGTCTTTCTACATGTCTCCTCGTGTGTATGAGAGTGTTTCTAGGGTAGAGGCTTCAAGCTGAGTTGCCAAGAGTGGAAAACACACATCTGTATCTGACTGGATATTGCCAAATTGCTCTCCCGAGTGCTTGTCCTGATTTACATTCTCAACAGCCACGGATGAGTACCTTTTTCCTTCTGTCCTCGCCAATGCTTGGTGTTATCAGATCTAAAAAAAATTGGTAATTAACTTCTAGTGAAATGATACTTCATTGTTTAATTTGATGGTCTCTACATATGTTTATTGGACATTTATGTTTTCTCTTCCATGGATTGCCTGTTCGTATACTTTGCTCGCTTTCCTGTTGGGATTTTATTTTCTCACTGATTTTTTAATTGAAAATTTTATTGACATGATTATTGATTTACATGCAGCCATAGGAATGATACAGAAAAGTCCGCAGAACCCTCGTCCAGTGTCCCTCAGTGGTAACATTTGCGAAACAGGTGCATAAGATCACAGTGAAGAGACTGACACGAGCACAGTCCATTGTATTTAGATGTTCCCAGTTTTACTTGTATAAATGTGTGTGTGTGTGCTTTTGGTAGGTAAATATTAATTACTGATTGAATTTCTGTATCAGGTATAGATCTCTTTGGGTTTAATTTTCTTTTCAAGTCCATTTCAATAAGTTATGTGTTTCTAGAAAATGGACAATTTGTGCTAATTTATTGTCATCACCACGTGAGCCCTTCCCAGGGAGTTCCTTTCAGCCTGAGGCTCTGTGACCCCTAAATTACTGTATCGTCAGGACCCACATAGCCTAGCACGGTGTCCCTTATCCATGCTAAAATATGTCATCCTTTAGCTCAAAGTGATTTGAGTGGATCAGCCGGCAGAACTTATTTCATAGTCCATACTCCTAGCTGTGCAACCTTGGGCAGATGATTTAATCTCTTTGGGCCTCGGTTCCCAGATCTATAAAATGGGAATAATCACAGTATCTCATAAAGAGTGAGGGGTGAATAAGGAAGAACCTGGCCCAGCGCACAGAAAGGTAGAGTTTTCTACTTTGAATCCTAATACTAATCTCTGGGTCTTTCTGGTACTAGGAAGAAGCTGTCTGAAGGTAGAGACTGTGTCTGATCTATTCATTTATGCATCCCCCTGGTGCTGGCCTGTCACAGTCACTCAGGAAGTATTTGCTGGTTGAAGTCTTCACCTGGAGGAACGAGTCTGTGTGGAGCAGAGGGTGAAGGCACTAAAGGTGGACAGAATCACGTGTCCACAGTGTTGGAGCTAGGCATTTGGCTTCGTGGTTAGGAGTTCAGGCTTTGATTGGACAAAGGGGTTCAGATCCCAAGTTGCTGCCTGGTTACTATGTAACCCCTCTGAGCCTCAGGTTCTTGTTAAATGGAGTCAATTAAAATAATAGCTGACAAATAAAATAAATGCTCACTATGTGCCTGAACTGTGGTTTAAGCAGTTTACATGTATTACATTAATTCATTTCAACCTCACAACCCCATGAACTAGGCAAGAAACTGAGAAAAGGGATTATGTATGTTGCCCTACACCACATAGCCACTAGGGGGTGCAGTATGGCTCCAGAGTCTACTAGTGGGGGTTCCTAAAATCATGATTTTGGTGAGGATTAAAGGAGACTTTGTGTGTAAGATTCAGCAGAGTGAGTGGCACATAATAAGTCCCAGAAAGAGCTGTAACTATAATGACTGCTGCTATGGTGGGTTCCACACAGTTCCCCTTGGGCCCTCAGCTGGGTCCAGCCACAGTGTTACTGGATTGGACACACAGCCCTTCTCTCTGCTCGGCATCCCACACTTGATGGTACCTACTCAATATGAAGCTCTTCTTGATTTCCCCCCAGGTATTAATGGCTTCCCTGGCGGCTGACAGAGTGAGAAAGATTATGAAGCTTTTATTCTTGGCATTAGTGCTGCATCTTGGAAATGGCTTTTTCTGACACACCTCTTCCTATTCTTTCCAGAAGCTTGTGTTTCCTGGGAGTGGAAAACCCTCTTGAAACAGCAAAACAGCTCCATTTTTAAAAGGACAAACCCATGTAGGAACAGAATCATGACACCTTTCAATTTTGTGAGCTTTTAGTATGTCTGCAGGGATATGATGGGAAATAAATCTGGAGAGATCAGCTAGGCCAAGATCCATCCATCATCTACCCTCCATCTAATCTTTCATCCATCCAGTCAGTCAGCTGCTCATGTATCGATCCATTAATCCACCCATTCATTCATCCATCTGTTCATCCATCCATCCATCCATCTCACCATCCATCCATCCATCCACCCACCCATTCATTCACCCATCCATCCATTTATCCATCCATCCATCCATCCATCCATCCATCCATCCATCCATTTATCCATCCATCCATCCATCCATCTCTCCATCCATCCATCCATCCATCCATCTCACCATCCATCTATCCACCCACCCATTCATTCATCCATCCATCCATTTATCCATCCATTCATCCATCTCACCATCCATCCGTCCATCCATCCATCCATCCATTTATCCATCCATCCATCCATCCATCCATCCATCCATCCATTTATCCATCCATCCATCCATTCATTCATCCATCTGTTCATCCATCCATCCATTTATCTATCCATCCATTTATCCATCCATCCATCCATCCATCCACCCACCCATTCATTCATCCATCCATCCATTTATCCATCCATTCATCCATCTCACCATCCATCCATCCATCCATCCATCCACCCATCCATCCATCCATCCATTTATCCATCCATCCATCCGTCCATCCATCCACCCATCCATCCATCCATCCATTTATCCATCCATCCATCCATCCATCCATCCATCCATTTATCCATCCATCCAGCTCTCCATCCATCCATCCATCCATTCATCCATCTGTTCATCCATCCATCCATTTATCTATCCATCCATTTATCCATCCATCCATCCATCCATCCATCCAACTCACCATCCATCCATCCATCAACCCACCCATTCATTCACCCATCCGTCCATTTATCCATCCATTCATCCATCTCACCATCCATCCATCCACCCATCCATCCATCCATTTATCCATCCATCCATCCATCCACCCATTCACTCATCCATCTGTTCATCCATCCATCCATTTATCCATCCATCCATCCATCTCTATATCCATCCACCTATCTCACCATCCATCCATCCATCCATCCATTCATTCATCCATCTGTTCATCCATCCATCCATCCATCCATCCATCCATCCATCCATCATCAACAGATGTTTTTTGAGCATCTACTATGTCCCAGGCACTATCTCATGTGTGCAATGCTTATCACATAACTCTGATGAAGGTAGTCAGTCTGGGCTGCCAAGAAGAAGAGATCCTTGAAAGCTTCCTGGAAGCAGCAGCAGCACTTGATTTGAAGTAAGAAAACTCGGTATACAGCAGGGCTATTGGACCTTGTGGTTCGGTAATTAGGCAGATTGTAATTACATACTGATGCATATGACTGTATAATTATCAATGAGATAAGTGCTCTTAAGGAAAAAAGCCTGGGTCTGTGAGACCCAGGACTAGACAGAGGTGGGGGAGGAGTGGTGGTCAAGGGAAGCCCGGAGATCTGTGTGTTCAAAGGTCTTGAGACAGTTCTGATGGACACACACATTTGGCATTGTTGCTGTGGGCCTGAGCTTTCCAGTCAGTGAGATGAGAACAGCTTATAAAAGTGTTGAGATCCTAAGTCCCACAGCCCTTTGCTTGGCAGGGCCCCAGGGCTCGTTGCCTCTAGCAGTGAGCCACTCAGTTGTTTTGTCCAGTGTGCTAGGCAAATATTACTATTTTCAGTGTGACCTGTGAAGTGAGCAGGGTGGGAAACACTGCTGTAGGCAGAGTGAAGTCATGGGAGGTTGTTGAGTTGGGATGCGTTCTGGTCAGTTGGGCCTTCTGGAAAGTTCTGAGGCCACAACGTGGAGCTTGTGCTGGTGGGAAAGAGACTGGGAGGAAAGGAGAGCAGTGAGGAGACTGGGCCATGACCTGTGGGGCACGTGGGAGGCCTGAGCTCAGGTTGCAGAGGGTGAGCGGCAAGGAGGGGGCTGAGTTGAGACACATTTAGGAGGTAAAACCGACACGGTGAGTGGGGAGAGTCAAGGCTGGGGGACAGGATTCTATTTCCTGGGGTAGGGATACAGGAAGAGAAACTGGCCTGGGGGTGGGAAGGTGAAGATTTCAGTTTTGGATGAAACGGGGACTTTTTAAGAGTCCAGGTTGCGTGTCCGTGATGGTTCTTTGATGACAGTTAGGGGCCCCTGAGCGTGGGCCTTTCAGATGGACATTATTCCTGAATCAAAACTTTTGCCATCTGCTCATCCCTAAAATGTGAAAGCAGAGAGAACGTATTTCCCGACGAGCCTGGTGAGGAGGAAGGGAAATGGTCTTTAACTGCATGCAGGACATATGTTCTCCATTCAACATCACATTTGTCTGGAGTGCTCAGCTCGTTCCTGAGGGACGTGGGGAGGGGGAGAGGAAGGATAAGAAAAAATGTTGGGGAAGGCTGTGTCTTCTAAAGAAGGGCAACTTCAGTACCCAAGAAAGGCCTTCACGGCTGCCTCTCCAGATTTCGTCTGTCTCGCAGCCCTGATCAAATGTCACTTCTTCCAGGAAGCCTTCACGGGTCTCTCCTCTACCTGGGGACTGAGCACAAGCAGCCACATGGTGATTACACTTTTCCTGGATGTCTCCCTCGTGGTCTGCCTGCTAAGAAATTTGGACTGGAGTGGGCGTCCCCAAACTTGCAATCACCCAGGGAACTTTAAAAAAACAAATAATGATGGCTGGCCCCACCCCAAAGATCCTGGTGTCATTGATCTGGGCATCAGGACTTTGAACAGCTCACCACATGACTCTAACACGGAGTGGCTGAAACTTGATAGCTGGTTAATTCCGCCCTAACCAGGCGCGTGGATGTGCTTCTGTCTTCAGCACGTTCAGAAGGCTGAAGCAACAGTTCCACTCGATTATTACTTAAGTCAAAGGTGGCTATTGCTCTTAGCAGGAGGATGGCTCCGTGGCAGGAGTATGGAGTGGCCAGCAAAGAGGGGTTCCAGGAGGAGCGGCTTTGGGCAGGCTGCCTATGTCTCACTTTGCACAGGCTGTGCCTTGCTGTCGAAGGGTGGCGTCCTTCTCTCGGACGCCAGCCAGGGGGAGTCCCCTGGGGCTGCTGCACAGATGGAGTCAAGAACCTCCCTCCACACGCAGGGTCAGAGAAGCAGCACAGCCCCGCGGTGGACCAAACCGCCCGGGTGCCACGCTGCGTCTGCGCCTCAGGAGCTAGGTAACTTAGGGAAACTAGAAGCGCTCTGTGCCTTAGTTTCGTTATCAATAAAATGGGCATGATAATAGCCACTATCCTCTAACAGTGCCATTGTGAGGAGGACGTGACCTCTAGGGAAAATGCCTAGAACAACATCCGGCTCTGCTTCCGCTGGTGTGACCACAGGTGCCCGTACGTCCGCCCATTGCTTTGGATCTAGTTTAGAGATTTTGTCAGGGCTGGGGCTGTAACTCGACATGGCCTCTGACCTCTTGGGCAGCGGTCGGTCCAAGGATGTGATGGTGAAGCCGGCTGGACCACAGGCTGTAGGTACGGTCTGATGTGGGCGGCCACCATTTGCCAATATGGATGATGTCACTGGCCGGGATGGAAATTACCATCACCCAACGGCCGTGGGTTTGGGGCAGAGCTTTGCACCCTTTGAAACGCGTCAGAATCACCTGAGGGAGCTTGCAAAAGTCTCAGCCAGGCCACCCCCGCCGAGCGACAAAAGCAGAATTGTTGTAGGTGGATCCAGCCACCAATATTGTTTAAAGCTGCCTAGGTGCCTCCATGTTTGAGATCTCTCCGCCCCGAGCTTGGACCGGTTTCTCTTCCTGCTTCTTCTAGACGTAGGTCTGGGGGCCAGAACGAGGGTTCCGGGTGGTGAAGGTGGAGAGTGGCCCAGGCTGTGGGACTGTCCCCTGTCGAGATTGCCACCAGGGCCACACGAGGGCGAGTCTCATTCGAGGCTGGTATCTACTTGCAAGGTTATTTTGTAGATTCAACTCAATACACTTCCTCTCTCACAGGCCCTGGGGCTGGGACACTGGGATTAGAAATGATTGATTAATGCATCTACACATTGCCTTAATCTAGAAAGACACTAACATATCTTCGAGTGACTCGTGTGTTGGCAGCGATAAGAAAGAAAGAACAAAGAAAGAAAAACAGAGGGACACAGAGGCGGGGCCAAACCCTGGGTGAACCACTATTCAGTTTCCTTATTCATGTAATCCTTTATTCATCTAGTTCGTATTTTCTGATTACTTATTTAAAAAAACTTTTTTTTAAGTTTATTTATTCATTTCAAGAAAGACAGAGAGAGTGAACGGGGGAGAGGCAGAGAGAGGGAGAGAGGATCCCAAGCAAGCTCCACACGGTCCCCTGTGGGGCTCCATCCCATGAACCGTTTAATCATGACCTGAGCCAAAACCAAGAGTCGGGCGCTCAACCGACTTAGCCACCCACGTGCCCTATTTTCTGCTTACTTGTTAATGAATGAGTGAAGTCTCCTTCATTTGTTCAACCTTGCCTTCCGTGCCGGGACACTTTTGTTTTACCTCAGTGAAGGCCAATCATGTAGATATTTTCCACCCAACAATTCAGAAGACACGTGGCTTTGTTTTTGATGCAAAGAAGGAAGGCAGGCAAAGGGCCTGGGGAGAGAAGGAGGTAAAAGGAGCCGGGGAGGGCACTGCAGAACCTGGCCGCAAAGTCAAAAGGAATTTAAGAAAGAGAATCCGGGCGCCTGGGTGGCTCAGTCACTTAAGTGTCCGACTTTGGCTCAGGTCATGATCTCACAGTCTGTGAATTCGAGCCCCGCGTCGGGCTCTGTGCTGACAGCTCGGAGCCTGGAGCCTGCTTCGGATTCTGTGTCTCTCTCTCTCTCTCTGCCCCTCCCCTGCTCATGCTCTGTCTCTCTCTGTCTCAAAAAATCAATAAAAACATTAAATTTTTCTTTTAAAAATTTAATAAAGAAGAAATAGTTGTGGTACCTCCCAGACGGGAACTCTAAGCCATTTTCTGTCTCACCTTTGCAAGGACTTTTAAGTATGTGAGCTTCATGTTATTGGAAAAGGAGGAAGAGACTCAGGTTCCTGGAAGAATTTAATTAATATGCCCTCGTGGCCAAGATGCCATTGAACCTCAGGGCACCTTCTGGAACCTGAGTTCCATTCTTAGTTCCGCCACTCGGCAGAGCCGTAGATGGGATTTACCCAGCTCCCACTCCGGGATTCCTTCTTTCCCGTCTCATGGCGGAAAGCACTGGGAGCCAGGGAGGTTAGGGAACCCCATGGTCAGTGTCCAAAGCTGTGAGCAGTGGGGATGTTGGGGCTTAGGGCCCAGCCTGCGGATCCCCGACCTTTACGGACCGCAGACTTTGCGCAATCACTGTGCCCCAGCACTCCAAAGGAGCTCTCTGTTAGCGCCCCTTCCCAAGACTGTCACCCCCTGGCTTTGTGGTCACCTCCTCCATCAGACTCTGATGCCTTTTCGGAAGTGACCCGGTCTGACACATCTGTGTCCCCGGCCGGCAGCCCAAGGCATGGTGCTTAGTAGGAGCTTCTGCTGAGTTGAATCGAACTCTAAATTCCTAGTACCCCCACGCCTCCTGAGCTTACAATAAGAGTGACAATCATATCAAAATAGAACCGTTGACCCTTGCTACGAGCTTGCTGAGTGGTGGGCACTGACATGAGCGCTGTGTAAACACACAGTTCCTCCTTATAGCAGCCCTTTGAAGTAACTTTCTTCTTATTTTCCAGGTGAGGTCATGTGGCTGGAGGAATCCGAACTGTGTTCAGGTCTGTCTGCTACCCGTGTCCACGAGTCCCCTCCCCTTGGGGCCACAGGAGCCCTGAATCTGCACTTGACCTGATTGTGCCCCTGGCAGCGTCTTGCTTGGAGACCTTGGGTAAGTCCCTGGACTTTTTGTGCTTCAGTGTTCACGGGAGAAGTCTCTAGAAGACGAGCTCCTAGAAGACTTTTTCCCCATCCAGCCCTTGAAATGAGTGCGGATTGGAGGCTTAGACTCCGAGTTTCCGACTTGCTGGGCACCAGAGTCATATTCCAGGAAGGGAATTTGGTCTGTGCATGAAACAGCGAGCATTTGTGTGTGCGGGCATCATGGGTTAGTCCCTCAAACATCACGATCACAGAGTCACAGGAAATAGCTCACCAGATTCGCCCCCACCAAATGGATTCCACTCTCTAATTTACAAAGTAACAGATTCTGATTCCACATCATGTACATTAGGGCCATGGTGAAGCCAGTAACCAAGACTCAAAAGAGAATGCGTTTTTCTTGCTCTTAGAGCGGAATAACTCACCACCCCCAACTCATCTATATTAAAATCTTAAACATTTCCTCTTAGCAATAAAAAAAAAAACAAAAAACAAAAACACCCTGTAGTCCTCAGGGGCCTCCGTTATGTGCATCAACAGACTCATCTCTAAATCTATTCGTTGAAATTTCTTTACTCTAATGGAGGGTATTAATGGAGGACTTTTTTTTTTTTTTTTTTTTACATCAAATAAAAATACGGGATGTGCCCCTCAGAGCTGGCCCCAAATGCCTTTCTGGTGTCTCCACTTCCCACTGCCTCATGCTCTGTGCCAAAGTTTACGAGTCTGTAATTTCCTGGAAGTTTATATAGCATGAAAGAAAGAGAAGTGATAAAATATGCAATTTAATTGCAAAAACCACGTACTAATCTCGCTAATGTGCTAGATTAAGACTGTAATACGAGAAGCTGCAAGGTGGTTAAACTGATTTAGAGCAAATTGTACCCCTAAGTCTCTTTGTCTGTGCCCATATTTTATGCCACCCAGATCTTACAATTTATTTTGTTTGGGTTATTGATTTATAGTCAGAGTAATAATGTCACGCCGGGCTGGATGCTGTTTGGAATCATCTCCTCTCGGGCTGGGCTGGATGAATACCTCTAAGACGAATCCTGCTCCCGGTGATGTGTCCCCCAGGGGACCCAGCTCTGCTCTGAGACCATGAGCCTCCCGTTTCGGAGTCACTGTCCAGCTGCCCCGCGGGGACTGGCCGCTGGCTTTGGCTGTTCCACTCACTCCACTTTCTGAGCTGAAATTCCATCACGTAAAATGGGGTGTTCACACCCATCTCAGGAGGTTGAGTGAGGATCCAGTGAGTTGATATACCAAGTTCAAGGCCCCGAGGAGACCCCCAGTGATGGGTAACTCTTTCCCCTTTATTTCAGATTATTAGAGAAGGGAGGAACTTCAGAATCATCTTAATAATACTGTCATCTTTAAGCCTCAAACCATTTCAAACCACTCATGGGGGGGGGGGGGTGGAAATAGCCATCCAAATCTTATTTATAATTTTATCTTTGCAGCTGTTTGCCTAAGGTCTACTGTGCGCCCTCATCATATCCCATCGCATCTTAAGTTCTCCTTCTAAATCTGTCTTTCCTGCCCCTACTAGATTGTGAAGCTTTGGAGGGTAAGGATTCTGTCTTTTCATCCCCAAACCATCTGCCATGCTCCCCACACTGCCTTCCATTGT
This sequence comes from Acinonyx jubatus, assembly GCF_027475565.1. Lineage (NCBI taxonomy): Eukaryota > Metazoa > Chordata > Mammalia > Carnivora > Felidae > Acinonyx > Acinonyx jubatus. Next base: position 14,745,834 of record NC_069391.1, read on the forward strand.
GTGGGGTCCACACAAACACCTGCATCGAGTAACAAGGGACGGAACTCTACCAGAAAGAGTCCATAATAAAATAGTGTCGCATAGATTTGAGAAGCTACCACACAAATCACAAACTGTTGAATATCTTCCAGGAGCCAAGTTCTGGGCTGGGTTCTTTGGGTAATGTGGAGATTGTAGTTGATGATGGGTGGTGCCACTCAGGTCCCCCATCGGGACCCCGGCTCCCCCAGGGGCAGGAGGCGTTGACTGCTGTTGGCTCGCGGCTGAGGCTGTCTTGGCAATTGCCCTGGCTGAAGGGAGCCTCCTCACCCAAGGTCTCACCTCCTCCCTGGGGAACACACACGGTTTGGGGTAAAGGGCCTGGCCCCCATGCCTCTACATGGGTCAACTCTATAAGGTCATCTCTTTGTCATTCTGAGGTCCTTTGGGGATTGGCCGAGGCCTCTGTTAATGCTCTGTCACAGCCCAGCTTCTCTCTCCGCCTGATGTTGGGTCCCCTCCTCCCTTACAGGTATTGGTCCTGAGAATACCCCAGTGACCCGCTTGCCGATGTCTGTCCTAGAGTCCAATCTCAGGAATCTGATCTATGATCAAACACCTGAGAACAGACGTCTATCCTGAGAACTGGGAAGCTGGTGTGAAAAGGAGGAGGTGAGGCATAACCTTGGTCATGTCACTCCCCAGTCCGAACTTTAGTTCCCATACACACATGGTGTGTGTGTGGGGGGGGGGTTATAGAGACTGGTGAGTGTCTCCCCTTTGTTCACGACGGTTGCTCTGCAGCTGGGCACGTGCTGAATTTCCTAGCTCCCCCATCATTAGGGGGTCTGGGAGGGGGGCACACCAGCGGAAGTGGGTTATGCCCAGGTCCGGGCCTTTGACCTCCACTTGCCTCCGCCCCTCCCACTTTTTCCTTCCTGCGACTTAGCCCCTGGACATCATGGTGACGCAGTGTTGACCAAGGAGATGGCGAAACTATCTTAGGATTGAAGGAGCGAAACGACCAGCAGGATGGGTCCCTGAAGGGCTGTGTGGAACAGAGCTGCCCATGTGACTTCTGCTACACAAGAGAGAGACCAACTCGCTTCTCCTTCTACCCAGCTGGTTTTCACCCCAGCAAACACAGGCCTGTCCCGCTGATGCCATACAAAGTCAAATGCTTTGGAGAGCGTTCATTTTTCTTTCCAGCTGTATCTTTATATGACTGCATAAAACCAGATGCTTGGGGAATAACGTATCCATTCATTCATCTATCCACCCATTCACTGACTTGGCATTTACTGAGACATCTGTTAAGCCCCGGGGATATAGACGTGACCAAGATACAGCCTCTGCTCTGGAAGTGCTCACAGTCTAGCGCGGGGAGAAAGACACTTAACGACCTCACTGTGATACGGTGCAGGGGTGAAGTATGTTCCAGGTCAGTATTAACCACCCCGCCCCCCCGGAAAGAAGCATTAACTCATTTGCAGGGGGGGCAGGGAGGCAGCACAAAATTACATTTCGAATACAGAATTCACAAACACAGTTTGAATGGGGGCTCTGAGGTATGAGTAGGAGTTTGTCACAGGATGAGTAGGATGGACATTTGAGGCAGAGGGGGCGCAAAGGGTAGGTTTTGGAAACTGCAGATTTTGGGGGCACAAGAGCAGGAAAGGAGGAGGAGCAGGATAAACGGGAAAGGGCTTGATTGCTAAGAGCTGACTCCATCCCCGAAACTAGAGGGGCTCAGTGAAGGTTTAAGTGGGGGAGTGACGGGGCCCCAGCTGGGGGCATGTGAGGGTCCAGCCTGTGTGAAGAGAAAGCTGGAAGGGGAGACCGAGGAGAGGCCACCTTGGAGGCCCTGGCCTGCCTCGCCGTGTCCACTCACAGTAGTGACTAGAAGCAAAGGGTCACTTTGGTCGCCTCAACAGAGACTCAGCAGTCCAGGACAACTAAAGCTCCAGACAAAGGCATCCTTTTGTTCATCAGTGGGGCCCTATGGCCTGGGACAGCGCCTAGCACCTAGTGGGCGCCCAGGAAATGCTTGTTGAACCCGCAGATGCGTGGGGAGGGAAGAAACAGGGGCACTCTCGGGGGGTGGGGAGAGATGGGGTGACAAAACTCGAGGTAGCGGGAAGAGGAAGGACACATGGCAGTCACTTGGTCTTCCAGAGTTGTCCCCAGCATGGCTTTTTGCGCCGCACACAGAGGCCCACACCACACGGCACCTCGCGGCAACCTCGCCCGCTGTCCGCTCCCTGGGGACATCCGAGAATAAACGAGCGCCTTTTTGTTTGTCTTCCTAATTCGCTCTTTTTTTTTCTTCTTCTTCAAAACTTAATGTGCCCCAGCTGCATCTTTTGTAAGTTAGAAATCGCCCCTGCATTATGGGGTTCAGGGCAGGGAGCAGTAAACTATGTTCTCATTTCATCCAACTGTCTCTAGTGAAGGTACCATCAGCATTTTCCATCGTGGCCTTTGTTCTCTGGATTTAAGGCTCAGTGGGGGGTGGGGGGGTGGGGCAGGAAAGAACCAGTCAATGGGACACTTCTTCCGGAAAGGGCATTTCTCAGGGCAGCCCCGTTGGGTGCTCTCTGCCTCCCCAGCTTTGCTGCCCTGGGGCTCCTCAGACACCTGGAGGCTCGGGCTGGCCCCGGCAGACAAACTGAATCGCTCAGCGCAGTTGAAAAGACTCCTAGAATGGATTCGAAATTCTGCGAGTTAATCTCGGCCCGTTTGGGTCAAACTCGACGGTGTGGAGCCTCAGGAGTTCAGGTGGTTCAGGGCGGGCTGGGGGTGACGGGCTCTGTGACCCCCCTCCAGCTGATATCAGAGCCCTTCGATTTCCTTCCTGTCACATGTCGGGCTTCTGCATTAAGAGTTCACTTGAAGAAGTTCTGTGGCGAAAGAGTAAAGCCCGCCTTCCTACCCATTTCACAGATGAGGAGAATGAGGCCGAGCTGGAGAAAGTTGAGTTGCCCGTGTCGACAGGGCACATCGGGAGTCGACCCAGTGTCTTGGGAAAGTGACCTCTCTGGGCTCTGTTCCCTTGCCTGTAAAATATGAAAAGGGGTACAATCCAGGTCCTGCTGAGCCGTGTGGATTAAATGAAATTTTATAAGCGTGCGGACCTTGTCGTCAGATGAAAGTTCGTACGTCCTCTTCGGCGAAGCTGCGGTATCTAAGCAAACTGCACATTAGCAACCTCACCCCTGGGCATCCGTCTATCCAACAGAAATGCGTGCTTATGTCCTACAAAGGACAAGGACAACAATGTTCCCGGCAGCTATATTCATAATAGTCCCTAACTGGACACCGTCCAAATGTCCATCAATGCTAGAATGGATAGTTTAGGGGCGTATTCATATAATGAAATACTACACAGCAATACAAAAGAGCAAATGGGTGCTGTACCCAATGATAGAAGGTCACAGATTCGATATCCAAGCCAAGAAGCCAGATCCAAGAAAGCGTTTATGGTATCATCCCATCTATATGAAAATTAAGAATGGGCAAAAGTACTCAATGGAGACGGGGCTCAGAATAGTGGTTTCCTTTGGGGAGAAGTGATTTGGAGGGTGCGAAGGTGTTCTGGGGGGCTGGAGATGCATTCTGTCTTGATTTGGGTGGCGGTTTCACGGGCATGTACGAACGGAAAGATTAATCATACTGCACCTGTCAGAGTATTGCCTATCATTGCTTGCAAGTTATTAAAATATAAAGAAATTGTGGCTATTAACAAAAAAATGAGATGATAACCCCCCCTGTGTGTGTGCATGTTCACCAACGGGGTCCAAATGACAGAGGCCAAGCACTGCCAGGGTGAAGGACCCGTAATAAGGCACATCAGTCAGTGGTTCTCAAGCTTCAGCATGCATAAGTCACCTAGAGAGCGAGACTGGGCCAGAGTTTCAAATTCAGCGAGTCTGGGATGGGATCTGAGAGTTTTGCTTTGCTTGACGTAGAAGCTCCTAGGTGACGCTGATGCAGCTGGTCCACAGCCCACACCTTGGGGAGCAGTGGTCTACGTGGTCCTCAGAAGCAAATGGAAAATAATCCCTTCAGCATCCCATGTGCCAGTGAAGCTGGTCTGCCAAGATCCCACTCACGCGCAACCTCCCTTCTTTGTGCCCTCTGAAGCTCACATGGATGCGTCTTATTGGGGGAGCCCCGTTTGCCTTCAGCACCGTAGTTGCAAGGGCATCTGGGAAATGTAGTTTTCAGCTTCTGAGTCTTGCTGTACAGGGAGGTACAGAGACAGGGGATAGGTCCCGAGTGACATTCGACCACACTTCTACAGTTTCTGCTCACCTGGCTGCTGGTGACGCTCCACGTAACTTAGAACACCGACACGAACATGAGTATTCTTCTGGGTGACTTGAGTTAATTGCAGCTGTTGTCTTGACACGTTTTCCAGTCTAGGGGAGTCGAGTTTCAGGTTGGAAAAAGCCTCAGAAGGATTGTTGGCAGAGACGGTTTTTTTCCTTGCTTGATCCAACGCTGCAAAGAGCAACTCGCAATTTAGTTCACGCGAGAGCTAGAAGAAGCAATCCCATGTTCTACCCCCTCCCCACCCATTTCTCGGATGGGGAAACCGAGGCTCCCAAAAGGACAAAGTTCTCCTGGGCAGAGCTGAGACTTAAGTTCATGTGCCTTCATGTGTGTTTCGAAAGCACCTTGCTGTTTGTGATTCTTTTTGTTCCATCCGTGTCCCCATGTGGGAGCAGGGCAGGGACTATTTTACAGACGGGGAGGCTGAGGTTCTCACAGGGCAACGAAGGGCTATGTTACATGCTGCGCAGAAAGCGTGGTCCTCTAGCGGCCCAGAGCCAGGGGGCCCTAGGAAAGGTCACGAGCAGGAGGGCATCCTCATTGTATGGGATCTTCACTGTCTTCCTTCCACTCAGCTACACCCACCCCAAGGCCAACCACCGGCTTCCCTGACTCCGGATCCTGACAAAAGAGAAGGGGATTCTTTCACTAGTGGTTCTTGTAAATTCTACAGCTATCCGAGTCTTGTCTTCGCTGTACAAATATCCCCACCCGTTTGATACACTTAAAGTTGTAATTCTGGCAAAATACACATACAGTGTACCGTCTTGCCCATTTTTGTGTGTAGCTCAGTGGCCACAAGTGCATTCACACTGCTGTGCAGCTGTCCCCGCCAAATATCTCCAGAACTCTCCTCATCCCCCACACCCTGGAGCTCTCTACCCATTAACTAACTCCCATTGCCCCGTTTCTCCCAGCCCCAGGCGACCACCATTGTGTCTTCTGTCTCCATGAAACTGACTACTTTAGGGACCTCGGGTAAGTGCGATCCCAGGGTATTTGTCCTTTTGCTCCCGGCTTATTTCATCTAATGTAACGTCCTCAAGGTCCATTCATGCTGTAGCACGTGTCAGAACTTCCTTTTGAAGGATGAACAATATTCCACTATATGTGTATACCACACTTTCTTCCACCAATAACTTTTGGTTATTGCGAATAGTGCTGCTAGGAACAGGGTTGCACAAATCTCTGTTCTGAACCTCTGCTTTCAGTTCTTCTGGGTATAGACCCAAAGGTGGAATTACTGCATCATTTGGGAGTTCTATTTTTAATTTTTTGAGGAATCCCGTACTGTTTTCCATAGTGGCAACATGACTTTGCATTCTCACCAGCAATGCACAGGGTTCTAGGTCCTCCGTGTCCTTGCTAATCCTTATTATTTCCTGTTTTTGTTTGTTTGTTTTGATAGTAGCCATCCTAATGGACATGAGGTGGTTGCTGCCCATTCCATTCCATTCCATTCCGTTCCATTCCGTTCCATTCCGTTCCTTTCCGTTCCGTTCCATTCCAGCCCATCCATTCCATTCCATTCCATTCTGTTCCATTCCATTCCATTCCATTTTCATTCCGTTCCATTCTGTTCCTTTCTGTTTCGTTCCGTTCCGTTCCATTCCATTCCATTCCGTTAATTTCCATTCCGTTCCATTCTGTTCCATTCTGTTCCTTTCTGTTCTGTTCCTTTCCATTCCATTCCAGCCCATCCATTCCATTCCATTCCATTCTGTTCCATTCCATTCCATTCTATTCCATCCACTCCGTTCCATTCCATTCCATTCCATTCCATTCCATTCCATTCTGTTCCATTCCATTCCATTCTATTCCATCCACTCCGTTCCATTCCATTCCATTCCATTCCATTCCATTCCATTCCATTCCATTTTCATTCCGTTCCATTCTGTTCCTTTCTGTTTCGTTCCGTTCCGTTCCATTCCATTCCATTAATTTCCATTCCGTTCCATTCCGTTCCATTCTGTTCCTTTCTGTTCCATTCCTTTCCGTTCCATTCCAGCCCATCCATTCCATTCCTTTCCGTTCTGTTCCATTCTGTTCCATTCCATTCCATTCCATTCCATTCCATTCCATTTTCATTCCGTTCCATTCTGTTCCTTTCTGTTTCATTCCGTTCCGTTCCATTCCATTCCATTCCGTTAATTTCCATTCCGTTCCATTCCATTCCATTCCGTTCTGTTCCACTCCATTCCATTCCATTGTTGGAAATTTGATGTAATCATTGAGAAAAAGAAGCCAGCACCCTAGAATCCTCAGAAGCTCACGAGAGCCACCCGACAGTCATGGCAAATGGAAGAGCGGCAGAAGGTCCAAAAGGGCAGCCAAGTGAAACATCTTTCTTCTCTCCTTCCAAAGAGCAAACACTTCCTGAGTCTAGAGGAAGCATTTCTGCACACACCAGACTATTGAAATCAGTGTGTGGAAGTGCGTTTGCTACATTCTTAAGATCTTCTTCCCTTTTTAGCCTCTGGAAGAGGAGGAGTTTTATTTTGCCTGCACAGTGGCACAGTAATAACCACATAGTTTAAACATAAGTTTTCTTGTGCATTTCCTAGTTGAAATTTGCACATTGAAATTTTTATATTCATGCATTCTTTTATGGTGCCTAAATGTTTGCCTTGCAATGTGTATTGATTTGTAAATTAGATTGTCTTCTGTAATAAAATACCATTTGTACAAAAAAAATCTTCATTGTTCCAGGAGGTGTGGAGGGGGAGGCGGAGGGGCGAGGTGGGTGGGAGCCAGCCCTGGAGGGGGTGCAAGGCTCAAAGGGAAGAGGTGCGGCCTGGGCCAGGGTGCTGGCAGCGAGGGTCCCCAGGTGGGGGGCGGGGAGTGGGACAGGAGTAGACGAGATGCATTTCAGAGACAATCTAAAGGGTGTGGTGGCCAGTCTGTGGTCAGGCCTGAGGGAGGAGGGCTTGGAGTCCAGAATGACTTTCATATTTCTGGCTTCATACACGGGGGGCGGTGGAGAAGGCAGAGGACAGAACAGACGGGTTGATGACCATTTCGGTTTCGACCTTAAAGGGCTAGCAGGCCACTCAAGTGTCAGGATGCGTTCACGAAGGTGGCTGCAGGGGGTGGGGAGGTGGTGAGAGGGGAAGGGGAGCTTGGGAGGTGGGTTGTGGAGGGCTGTAACCTTAGACGTCGGTGTGTGAGCTTCTGGGATGGAGAGACAGCACAGGCCAGACGCTCAAACCCAGGTGTCCTGACTCAGCTTTCTCTTGGGCTGGTCCTGAGGGCATATGCCCACCCTCTCATGTTCTGTCTCCACTCCAAGTGCACCCGTCCCGGGCTGAGGACCTGCCTGAGTCAGAGGACCTGAGGTCCAGTGCAACCTCCTGTCGCATGCTTATCTCCCCGAAGATCAATTTCCTCATGAGTCACACGGAGACGCTGATTCCTCCACACAGGGTTTAAAGACAGGCACACAGAAGGGCTGGTGGATTGCTTGGCAGACATCTAGCTGGCATTGCACGAACAGTTGTTGAACCTGGATCATTTCTGAGTCTGCCGGGACGTCCCTTCCTCCAGGAAACCTCTGGTTCCCCTCCCTGAATCACGCAAGGTCGGATAAGATCCCTCTTCTCTGTGCCACCAAAGCACCTCACTGTGACCTCGTTGTCTGCCTCCTGGAGCACAGGGCCTGGTCTCATTTAGCAGGACAGTTTCATGTTGGCGTCAGAGGGAGAGATCCTATCTCTGCTGCTTCCTAAGGGTGGCATCTTGGGCACGTCTGTCAGTATCCCTGAGCCTCAGTTTCCTCATCTGCAAAGTGGGAATGATGTCATTAGCACCACCTCTCAGGGCCACTGTGAGAATTAAATGACATAATCCACATGCATGGTCCTTAGGACGATGCCTGGCCCCATGGCAAGTGCTCAGGGAAGGTTAGCCATCCATCGTCATTATTCATTATCGCTGGCAGTTTGACTTGTAGGCCCGTAGGGACTGAGAGTCAGAAGACCTGGGTTCTGGCCTCACCCAGTGCAGAGCCTGAAAAGGGGCTCAATCTCACAACTGTGAGATCACGGACCTGAGCCGAAATCAAGAGTTGATGCTTAACCGACTGAGCCACCCAGGAGCCCCGCCGTGGATCTTTAGTGAACTTTGGCTGCACCTAGAACCGTTCTAGGTCGGGGGGTAGGTAAGAGTTGGGGGAACTTTGCAATAAAGAGAAGCTCCAGTTACCATTCTTTCCGGCTCACTGGACCGAGCACAGGGTGAGGAACATGCTCGTGGAGAGGCTTTGTGGGGAAGAGACTCTAAGGGGGTCCCTGCCTTCTCTCCTGTGGCCACAGGGGCCGCTTTCCGGGAGCCCTCACTCTGGCGGCACCTGCTCGCGGCGGGTGGGGTCCCGGCTGCCCCCTTCCCCGGAGCCCCCCTACCGAGGACATGACGGAGGCCGGCGGCCCCAAGCCTTCGGGCCTCGTGCCCTGCACACACATGTGTATTTCAGAGATGCTTCTCTTAATCATATCTTGAATTAATGCAGGCCTCGTTCTTTCCCAGCTCTCATTACCCTCTTAATTAACTCGGCACAGATGGAAAAAGTCGGAATTGCTCTAGCCGAGTTGTTCTGCTAGTTTTAAAATGAGATGGCAGATGGGAGGACGAGGTGGAACGGGCCGGCTCGGAGGGAGGAGAGGAGTTTTCAAGCTGTCACCAGAGCGTCAACAAACGCTCCATCTGTCGGTGGTGCGGCCCGGCCGAGGCCTCGTGCGAGGGGCTGGCGTTCGCTGGGCCGCGCGGGCCCGAGGCGCAGAGCCCCTGGCCGGGGGCCACCGGGGTGGGTGCCGGGAGCTCGGGGTCCCGAGGTGGTGGGCACCTCAACCGCAGATCGCGGAGGAAGCCTTCCTGCCCCCACTGCTGTTTCGGAGCCAAGAAGCCTTTTCTTTTCCTCCTTATCTAAAAGAGTCCTCAGGAATGAATTATATCAGCTCCGCACGGCTGTCAGAGTGAACTTTCTACAGCGCACATCACCTTGCTGCTTGACTGTCACTGGCTCCCCGTGGCCTTCGCGCCAGAGTCCGCCCTGCCCACGACTGAGCCTCATTTCTCCCCAGCCCTCCCCTTGGCCCATGGCACTTCAGCCAAGAGGACCCGCCGAGGCCTTTCCCATGCACCACGGGGCTCCCTCGTGCCCCTGGGCCTTCGCGTTTTCCATTCCCTCTGCTGGAACCCGCCTCTCCTTCTCATCCTTCGAGACCGGCGGCGTGAGGTACCTCTCGGAGCCCTCGCCCTGCTTCTGTGTTTCTCCCACCAAAGTGTTTTCGAAAATCCTCTGCTTGTGAACGGATTAACGAATGGTTCTTCAGCAACTCGGTATAGGGTACGTAGTTTGTTTGTGGGCGCATCGTCTCAAGCTGCAACGATCATGGAACCTTGGGGTCCGAAGGGACCTCAGGGACCTCTCAGAGTGTAGGAATGCATGCTAGGGCGGCCCAGACAGGTGGGTTCTCTTGCATACTCGCGGGGATGGGGAACTCACTCTCCTAAAGTAGACACTCTTGGCGGACAGGTCTGATTGTTCCATTGCTCTCTGGGCTGGGCGACGATTGGACCCTGCCACGTGCATGGGAGTAAAATCTGGCCCCTCTATGGTCAGGGGCTTGACCACAAGGGTTCCCCCAGGCCCAGCACTCTCAGGGACACACCGCGGAAGGCAGCACCTGCTGACTGCTCTTTGACTCTCTGTCAGCTGCTAACATTTCACCACTTTGCGCGCGCTGCTGCCTCCACCTGCAAATCCCTTTCCCCTGGCTGCTGGCCGCGACGAACTCCTATGGATGCCGCAAAACCCTATTTGGATGCCACCTTCCGTCTGAAGCTTTTCCAGACCATCCTTTCCTTGTGAGCCAGGTTAATCCTTTCTTCGAGACCCCTTTGCAAGGGCGGTACTGTATCTACCACAGTGTGTTTGAATAGCCCCTCTCTGCGGTTGTGTTTCTTCTGTAAATTTTACAAGGCAGGGACATTTTGATTCCTCTCTGTCCTCCGCACCAGGGACGTGAGCCTGGCAGGCTCACGTCCCTGCCTTCCTAACTGTGTCGCTGCACTTCTGACCCCACTCTGTCTCCTCCCTTATTTCAAGTGAAAATGACAGCGGTCCTTAATCAGAACTTCTTAATCATACCACATTATCCTTCCGAGATGCTCTTACCTCCAGGAACCCATTGATTCCCCACTCTAAATTACTATAATTACCACAAATGATAAAATAGCAGCTTTCTCAGTTTTCTTAACCCTTGCCAATTTGCATATGCTAATGCACGAATATCTCCCCTCGCCCCCCACCCCCACCCCTCCTGCTGGCTTTGCCGCGACAAGTTTTACGTTGGCACTTATTTGGCCCCCACTTCACCTTGGGGTTGGATCCAGGCAGAGAGGACGGAAGTTTCTAGAAATTTCCAGTCCACCCAAGGAATGGAAACAATACATTTCTTGTCATATAAAGCATGGAGGACACATGGAAAGAGATCTTCTGTTGGTTCAGGAGAAGGCAGGGTGCGGGGAGGAGAGGGCACCCTCCGCTGAGAGACAGGCAAAACCTGGGTTCACTTGCTGCATCTGATTGTCCTGGTCCGGTCCCCTCGCTCTCTGAGCCTCCCATCCCTCTTCCGGAAACTGGGAGGTTATATCCACTTGGCAGTTTGTGATGAGGAGGAAATATGATCTTTTCTGTTTGTTTTTAAAAATGATGGTAGAATACGTATAACAGAAAGTTCACCATCCTAACCATTTAAAGTGTATGTCCCAGTGGCGTTGAGTACATTCATGATGTTGTGCGATCACCACCTTCTGTTTCCAAAACTCTTTTCGCCTCGCAAAACTGAAATTCTGCACCCCTGAAACACTCATTCCCCACCCTCTCCCCGCCCCCTGGCCCTGACATACCATTCAACTTTCTGTCCCTATGAACTTGATCTTTCCAGGCACCTGGTACGCGCAGAATCACGTGGTATTTTTCTTTTCGTGGCTCCTTCATTTCACTTGGCATAACATCTTCAGGGTTCATCAACGTTGCAACAGATATCAGAATTTTCCTTCCTTCATTTTTTAAGAAAAATATTTATTTATATTTGGGGGGGGTGGTGACTGAGGATTTGAAGTGGGCTCAGTGCTCACAGCAGAGATCCAGAGACGGGGCTTGAACCCATGAGCCATGAGTCCATGACCTGAGCTGAAGTCAGATGCTTAACCGACTGAGCCACCCAGGCACCCCAGAATTTCCTTTCTTTTTCATGTGGGCAATATTCCATACATCACCACATTTTGCTTATCCAATCATTCATCGTTGGATACTTGGGTTGCTAGAAATACACTCTTACCAGTTAAAATATCTTCTACAATCTACACACAGCACATTTTTAAAAATATTTATTTATTTTTGAGAGAGAGAGTGCACGTGAGCTGGGGAGAGGCACAGAGAGAGGGAGACAGAGAATCCCAAGCAGTCTCTGCACCGTTAGTGCAAAGCCCCCAACGTGGGGCTCGAACCCACGAACCATGAGATCATGACCGGAGCCGAAGTTGGATGCTCAGCAGACTAAGCTACCCAGGAGCCTCCAGATAGCACAACCTTAGGAGGCGGAGGTGGTTAGGACTGCGAACTGTGGTGTGACACTTGACCTTGAATCCTGGCCAGGTGTCCTCGGGCTCCTCACCTCAGAGTCTGTCCCATGGGACTGCTGTGAGGTTAATGATCTAAGGCACATAAAGGGCCCAGCACAGGGATTGACCTACAGGGAGCATTCATTCTCTTAGTCATTCATTCATTCAACAAATCTTTACTAAGTACTTACTATGCGTTAGGCACTGAGCTAAGTGCTTGCCGTAGAGCAATGTGTGTTGGTCACAATGCCGACCTCAAGAAGGTGAGGCAGAGTATAATCAAATAAGTAAGAGAAAGTACATCATGCCAGACAGACAATCCATGAGTTCTCTGGATTGACATGGAGCAGATTAAAACGGATAGTGAGTGCTTGGGGAGGGTGCTATTACATACAGGGGGGACGGGGAGGGTCTCCCGAGGACCCAGGGTGAGCCTGGTAAGGATTACTAGACACGGAGAGGAGAGAAAATGCAAAGGCTTCAAGGTGGAAGCATGCCTGGCATGTTCTAGAAGCAAGAACGTGTCTGGTATGGCTGGAGAAGTTTGAGATAGAGCGTAGCGGAGATAAGGGCAGAGAGGTAGCTGGGGGTTAGAGCTGCAGGGCCAGGTGAGCCGGGGGAGGAGACCAGCTGGCTCGGAGGAACAGAGAAGTGAGAGGGTCTGACTCCTATTTAAAAAGCATTGCTCCGCCTGCTAGGATGAGAATCAACCATAGTGTGGGCGAGGGTGGAGATAAGAAGACCTACGACTGAAATAATCCAGGCCAGAGATTGGCAAATGTTTTCTACACAGTTCCAGAGAGAGAGCAAATGTGCTTGGCTTTTTGCTCTCTGCCGTAATTACTCTGTGGGCCATGCTGGCTTTAGCTAAATGATGGTGAGTTGGACCAGGGTGTGGCAATGGGGTGGTGGCAAGGGGCTGGATATCGGACATATTTTGCAGGTAATATCAGCAGGATTTATTGTTGAGATGAGAGAGTCTATGAATATAAGAGAGTTTTTTTTTTTTAAGGTGTGAGGGGAATTAGGATTCTGGTTTCAAACATACTAAGTTTGAGATGGTCCTTGGACACCAAAGGTGTATGTATGAGCTGGAAGTTTGGGAGACTGAGGATGGAGGTAGGAATGTTGGAGTTGTCAGCATCTAGATGGGTTTGAAGATATGAGATTGAATGAAATCATTTATGAAAGGAGAGTGGACAGAGAAGAAAAGGCCATCAAGGCCTCAGCCCCGGGGTGCTCCTAGAGATGAGAGCCAATCCAACCAGTCAAGGAGACTAAGGAGTGGTCACTGAGGTGCAAGGAAAACCCAGAGAGTGTGGTGTCCTAGAAGCAAAGAGAAGGCAATGTTTCTATGGCGGGGATGATCAATTTGCTAAATGTTGCTGCTGTGAGTTTTTGTCTACCAGAAACCCCAGTATGTGAGCTTATTTGGAAACAGGGTCTTTGTAGACGTTAACTAGCTAAGATGAGGTCATGCTGAATTTGGGTGGCCCTAAATCCCATGGACTGATGTCCTCTAAGAAGAAGAGTGGACACATGAGACACATGTGAATGGAGGCAGGTAGAGAGGTTGAGGAGAGGCAGCCATACCCAAGGAACGCCAAGGAAGGCCAGCAGCTACAAGAAGCTGGAAGATGCAAGGAAGGAGCCCTCTCTGAAAACTTCAGAGGTAACAGGACCCTACTGAAACTTGGATCTGGATTTCTGGCCTCCAGGCTGTTGTAAATAAGATTCTCTTCTTTTAAGTCACCTAGTTTGTGGTACTTACTTTCAGAAGCCCTGAGAAACTAACACATGTTGCCAATGGGTTAAGTAGGATCAGGACAGACAAAGGACCTTGGGTTTGGTAACGCTGGATGACCTTGACAAGAGCTGTTTTCACTAAAGTGGTGGGTGTGAAAGTCTGTCTGGAGTGGATTCCAAAGAGAATGAGAGGGAAGGCATCAGACACCATGAGCATAACCCATTCTTTCATTTTAAGGAGTGGGGAGGGATGATGTAGTTAGGGAGGAACAGGAGAAAGAAGACATGACTTAGGGTGATGGAGACAATCCAGCAGAGATGCAAGAAATGATGGCACAGGACAGGGGGGAGAATGAGTGGCATCCTTGGGGACTACATTAGTGGGCATGAGGAGAGGCTGGAGCATGGGGAGATCTTTCATAGCAGTTGGGGGGAAAGCAGTGAGCTTGGGTGGGTGTGGCCGGCACATGTGATGAAGGGACTGGGGTTCTTTTTTGGTTGCTTTTATTGTCTCGGTAAAACAGGAGTCAAAGTGATGAGCTGTAAGTAAGTCTAGGGAGGAAGCAGCAAAGGTTTGCATGGACATAGGGGTGAGTGACCACTTGGGGGATTGTGTGTGTTGGTGATTCTCACTGGGGAAGTGTATTTGTATTTCTGGGCAGCCCAAAGGACCCACCTGAGTCCAGTGGCCATGAGTTCCGTGGGGGCAGAGTCAGCAGGGTTGTGTGTTCCTCTCTCATCACATTCAGCTGCCAGGTCCAGGTTGAGGGCAGGTGGAGAATTGGATTAAACCAGCAAGTGTAATGAAACAAAAACGTGAACAAGGCAGTCAGGTTTGTATCAGTTATCTATTGCCGTGTAACAAAACCACCCTAGTATTTGATGGCTTAAAATCACTCATTTTTCTCGTGAGTCTTCAATTTTTGGCAGGGCTTTGGTGGGGACAGCTTGTCTCTGCTCACCTGGGGTGGCTCGACTGGGGAACAGAGCCTTTACTTTGAAAATGGGGGAGTAGGCAGAAAATAGCCCCCAAAGATATCAGGTTCTAATGCCTGGAACCTGTCAGTGTTACCTTATTTGGAAAGGGGTCTTTGCAGGTATGATTAAATTAAGGATCTTGAGACAGGGAAGTTATTTTGGACTGGTTATCCCTGTGGGGTGTGAATGTAATCACAAGTGTTCTCACAAGAGAATGGCAGAGGGAGATTAGACATATAGAAGAGGTAGAGGCAATGGGACCACATGGAAGTGGCTGGAGGAAGGTAGCTATGAATCAAGCAATGCTTGGAGCTACCAGAAGCTGGATGACGCAGAGAATGAATTCTTCCCTAGAGCCTCCAGAGGAGTGTGGTCCTGCTGACACCTTGATTTTGGACTTCTAGTTTCCAGAACTATGAGGAAATAAATTTGTATTGTTTTAAGCCACAAACTGTGTGGTAATTTGTTACAGTAGCCCTAGGAAACGAATACAGATGGCGACTCTTGTGTCTAGCAAGTTGTTTCTGCCCGTCATCCGTGAGTTCAGCTGGCCCTGAAGGGTGAGAGCCTTCATTCCTCTCTACCTGGACCTCTTGTGGCATGGTGGCTGGGCTCTAAGAGTGGGCATCCCAAGAAAACAAGGCAGAAGTGATCTAACCTTTTTGACAGCCTGGGCATCACTTCTGCCGGGATCATGGCCCCACTCTGGTTCAAGGACAGTTCTCAAGGGGAGGGGTGTGAAAGTCACATATGAGGCGAATGTGAGATGGGAGGTGCTGCGGCCAGATTTTGGAATGTGATACAACGAGATGATGATAATGATAATGATGATGGTGACGGCGATGATTGGCCACGACTTCTTGGTTGGGCCAAGAGGGCAGTGAGGACACACTGGGCAAAGGGCCACGAAAGGGTGGCAGAACCAACGGACCCTAGAACCTAGTGAGGTGGAAAAGCTGTCGATCCTGGAGTGAACAGAGCTCAGAGAGTGAGATTCTTGAAACTGAGGTTATGGAGTGAGAACAGTTATTGGCAATGATAGAGTTTAACCATGGCAGTGAGTGACTGGGGCGTGGATTTGGCAAGAGAGGAAGTCCAAGAATGACAAAACAGGCTGTCGAGTGGAACACTCACGTGAATCTTGAGACTGAGTCTGTGTTGGAAAGAGTGCCAGTAAGCCAGGAGTGAGAACCTCTAGGGATGCAGGGATAGTGATGGCCACGAAAAGGAGGGGGTGTGTGTGGGTGCTTTAATATGAGGGGAGGAGCCTCAGAGCTGGAGGCCTTTCAGGAGGGAGGCAGGGTTCTGGATGCGGCAGTGTGGAACAGTGAGGAACAGTGTGAATAGCAGAAGGAGTGTGGGAGAGAAGTGGGTCCTCCTGAGAGAGCTTCGGGGGAAGAGGGTTCCTGCGGGGATCAGGTTTCAGTTGGAGCCAGGAGGTGAACGTTTGCAGAAGTTTAGTTGAGGACAGAGGGAGTTTCCGAGGGCATAGTGGGAGATTTTGGTAAGGATATAGAACCCAGGGGCATGTAGGCGTGCTATGTGTCCAGGGGGGACTCAGAGCTCAGCAGATCTTCATTATTACTATCGTGGTCATTAATTTTCTGGTCAGGCTGCTGATGTTATGGATGGGGAAAGGGCATTATTTCACTTGTCATGTGATGCTGTGATTATCCTTTTCCTAGTTTCCCTACAGGGCTGGGAGCTCCTGGAGAGCAGGGTCCTTGGAATCCCCAATAGCCAGCACGACGCTTAGCCCGGAGAATTTATCAGATGGCATGTGTTGAATGAAAAAGAGACATACTGACTTACCTACGGTCACAAAATCACCTGGATTCCTGGTTCTCAGTTTTCTTTGCACGCTTGCAAATCTAAATTCCTCTAATTCTTGGAGTGCTTGCTTCTTTCCTTTATCTCTTTCCCTTTGGCCTATTTATTTTCCAGTGAGATCCGTAGCCCCAGATGGGATTTGAAACCCAGAACCTCCATCAATGTTCAAAGCGTCCTTCTTTTTGCTCATGTGTGATCTTCAAAGGGCCCTTTTCTCCCACAGTGATCTTCCCCGGGGGGATCCTGGCAGGCCCTAAGATAAGAACTGCAGGCTGGCTAAATGGGTTTTCTCGGCTAATAGAATAAACAGGCAAGAAAATAGGGACAGAGGCAGGTAACTCTGGAGCTCCTTTGTCGAGTGTTTTGGACTTCGCACTGGGGGCTTCCTAAGTCCATTAGCCTCTGTTAATTTCTCTCATGCTTCATGGTGAAGGGGATGGAACTGGATGGAAATACTCCTTAGGTGGGGTGACTCACACCCGAAACTGACAGGCTGGGCTAAACCCATCTGGGAAAAGAAAAGCACTTTCTCAACCCCTCCAAACGATTTGACGAGTAGGAGGAGAGAGAACCCCATGCTCCAATGCCAAATTCTTGATCACAGATTCCCTTCTGAGACGCTGTCAGCTGGGCGCTTAGAGCAACCCCTCTTCAAGCCGGGATTTGGAAAGTGCTGGTAAGTCACTGCTCTGTGATCGGCTCAGAAGCAACGGGTTCCATGCCTTGATTCTTCCATCTGAAAACTTCAGAGGCTGGCCAGGCATCAAGGGGGCGGAGAGACAGATGAGTACAAGACTGGAATATCAGTTCTACCATGAGAGAGATTGGGGTGTGTGTGTGCACGTGCGTGTGCGTGTGTGTTGAAAGGAAAGACGGGGATGTGAGGGAAGAGAGAAAGACTCAGACGCAAAAAATGCAAAAAGCAGAATCACCAGTAGAGGCCAGCAGGTTAAAGTGCCTCCTCTGGCCCCCGAAAGAAAACACTCATCTTTTGGAACAAGACAAGGCAGGAGGGACAGGGGGTGAAATCTCAGTCTTTAGAGGGGCGCCTGAGTGGAGTCGGTTGAGCGTCCGACTTCAGCTCAGGTCATGATCTCACAGTTTGTGAGCTCGAGCCCCGCGTCGGGCTCTGTGCTGATGGTGCAGAGCCTGGAGCCTGCTTCGGATGCTGTGTCTCCCTCTTTCCCTGCCCCTTCCCCACTCGGGT
This sequence comes from Acinonyx jubatus, assembly GCF_027475565.1. Lineage (NCBI taxonomy): Eukaryota > Metazoa > Chordata > Mammalia > Carnivora > Felidae > Acinonyx > Acinonyx jubatus. Next base: position 14,763,532 of record NC_069391.1, read on the forward strand.
TCTGTCTCTCTTTGTCTCTCAAAACTAAATAAACATTAAAAAAAAAAAAAAAGAAAGAAATCTCAGTCTTTGGAGAGAGTTCTGAGAAAAAGGAATTGATTCTCCTTTTTGTGCCTTCCAAGGGAAGAAATGGCTCTCATGTGGGGTGGGTGTCCCGGGAAGACAAAAGAAGACACACTCTGCAAAGACATTTTCTGTCACCTTGAGCACCTCCAGCCGGCTGCTGCGGAGGGTGAACTCCCGATCTCTGCAGGGGCTGAGCCATGCGTGAAGACCATCCAACACGCTGCTGGGTTAGGGGGCCGCCAGGCCATCTAGGGCAGTGTGGTTGAGCCTTGGGCAAGTGCTGTTGGTGCCAGAACTTAACTGTATCCCAGCCTGTCTACCGTTCTACCTTCACTGCTGGAATCCCAGGCCAAGCCATCATCACCTGTCCCTGGATGGCTACAGTGGCCTCTTAACTGACGTCCCAGCTGATATTTTATTTTACCCCATGGGGGGGGGGGGTGGTGCAGCTACAGGCATAGATACCTGGTCTACCTGTCTCCCAGCCCCTATCTTGTCCCCATGATCCACCTGGCTTTCTGAGACTCAGAGTCTGCCCACAGTCACGTTGCCACTCTTGTACTCAGCACACTCCTGCCTTCCAGTGTGGGCCTCGTAATACTGAAGCTTGTTTAAACCTGGCATTCGAGGCTCTTAAACACCAGGTCTCATTTTTTAATAATGTTTATTTATGTATTTTTGAGAGAGAGAGAGAGAGGGAGGGAGAAGGAGAGAGCACAAGTGGGGGAAGGGCAGAGAGAGAGAGAGAGAGAGAGAGAGCAAGCAGGCTCCACACGGTCAGCAAAGAGTCCCATGCGGGGCTCGAACTCACAACCGTGAGATCATGACCTGGGTAGACACCAAGAGTCGAACGCTCAACTGACTGAGCCACCCAGGGGCCCCAACACCAGGACTCATTTCATCTGTCCAGTTTTATGCTCTTGACTTTCAGCCGCCCCTTGACTGTGCTCAAACTGCTTCCTACCCTCTCCCTCACAGTCCAGTGCAAACGTTTTCTTGGTGCGCCCTCAGCACCGGGTCGGTGCACGAGCAACGAATGCGCTAATTACAAAACGGCCCCTTTATATTCCTTAAAGGATACTGGCAGTGGTTTTACTAGAGATGTGCTTCCCGAAGTCACTTGAGTTGAACGTTCCCCTTGGGTGTTGACTCGTCTTTCCCTGTCACGTAAACTTTCAGGGCAGGAAAGATAATCTTCCTAACTCTCACGACACAGGGGGAAACAGAGCCCAGAGAAGCAGTGCGCTTTGCCCAGGCTGGGCGGCGAGTCCGTAGCAGAGTTGAGACTTGAACCCAAGTATGGATTTTGGCTGCAGAGAGCTGGTGGCTCAGCTCAGTTTGGATTCAGCCTGGGCAGGGAGCCCGTGGCGCGGTCTGGCTTGGCCGTGCCCCCGGGCACGGTGTGCATGGCAGCAGCTGGAGGCCATAAGGGGCGTGTGTGTCTCTCTTGCTCACACCCCCATCTACAAACATTATCCTTGGAGGCAGCCTCAGCTGGGCTGGTACACCCAGGTGGCTGTCCCAGGTGCCAGCCTGCATGCCCTGAAGCCTTCTCTGCCACCTCCTTACTTGGGAGGTCTGAGCTGAGGTTTCCATCAGGAGAGCGGGAAGGGGCTGAGTCCCTGCTGTTACCACCCAAGGCTGATGGGATCTTGGGTTTAGGTGGTCTTCCGGGTGCTGAGGTTCAAAGAGAGCAGTGCTGCCCCCTGCAGGGTATTTCAGGTATTTACGGGGGTTGTTTTTGGGTGTCCTAATGTTTGGGGAAGCTATTAGCAATTAGTGGGTGGGGCCAGATCTGCCCCGCATTCCCCCTTTGTGCCAGAAGATTCCACATTACAAAGAATCCACTTTGCATCTTCCTGAGCAGTTTTCACTCGTTTCCCTAGAAATGCGTGCAAGTGAAAAATCTGTTTATAGTTATGTATATCCAGACCCAAACTCTCTCATCTATCTATCTATGAATATATATAAAGAAAGTTATTTTGCGCATAGTTTTAAAATACGCCGAGCTTTCCAGGAACGCAACTACTTGGTAAATCGAGGGTAGGCTGTGCTTTGTTTTGTTCAAAACTTTACTAAGAGTGATTCACCATTTCAGAAAATTATACCGAGGATGGGAAGACTGCTGTTGATTTTAAGACACTGGTGCATTCCCCCTCGCCTCAGTCTGCCTTTGTAGTTATAAATATAGACAGGGGCTCTTTTTTTTTTTTTTTTTTTTTTTTTTTAGCCCTTATTTCAAAATGTCAAGTGTAAGGAAAAAGTATCAATCATATTCGGTTGAATGTTGTTTTGTGTCTCTTAAATCCCAACCTACTCATGAGTCTTCACTGAGGTCATGTTTGAGCATAGAGTTATTAAAATATATGTTGTCTAATTATGACTTAGTCCTTTTATCTTTATGATCTTTCTTTGTAATATATGAATATTATTTATTTAACGTATTATATACATAAAACAATTACGTAAGTAGGGTAGGCTCTACCTACCGATGTCAGTAGATACTACACTTTACTGTTTCATCAGAGTAAAGAGGATGTTAGGAACTAATTGCCATGAAAAGGGGGATTGGGGTCTGAGAGAATAATAAAATCTGCCGCCCCGTCTCTAGGAACACACATCTCATTTGTCGATACCACTTAAATCCTGTCTTCTGGGTGAAAAATCTTCTATTTTTTCCTTCCCGGAACGCTGACGAACATCCAGCTCTATGATCTTCATTCATTCACTCATTAATTCAACATAGATTAAGACCTGCCACGTGCCAGGCACGATGCTAAGTGCTCGGTGCACAGTATCTCAATCCCCATGGCCACCCTGCAGAGGAGTTATGATCGTTCTCTTGTGGTCGTGGGTTCAGGGAGCTTCCAGGCCAGAGGAGGGGACAGACAAGCAAACCAGCATTGATGGCCCGCGGGGGTCAATGCTTTCATGGGGGGAAGCACAAGGGTCGCAGGACCCAGAAGAGGGGGGTCTTAATCCTCTTCCAGAAGGAAAGAAGGCTGGTTTAAGGATGGGTTCCTGACAGATCGATGTCTGAGCTCAGTCTTAACACATGGGCAGGAGTCAGGCAGTGAGAAGAACGACGTGGTTCTGGGCCAGGAGGGTGCAGGGGAAGGGTGGGAATGGCAGGCCTGGAGGGTTCCCATCTGTTCATGGCAGTTGGAGCCCAGAGTGAGTGGAGATGGTGAGAGAAGAGGCTATGGGCAGGGAGGAAGCGGCCTCTGTAGTGGTTCCCCAGGCTCCCTGGCTGCAGCCCTGAAGATCCTCACTTTGTCCCAGAGGCAATAGGGAGCCACAGAAGGGTGCATTCAGTGGAATGATGCTGTTGATGTGGTGGGTTGGAGTGATCACTGGTGTTACAATCTGGAGAATAATTGGTGAGGCTATAATTAAAGGCTAAGAGGCTACAGGTCAGAGGCTCTTTGCACAATTAAGTAATCCATTAATATCACAGTTATTTCTTGATGATCTCCCATATTATAGTCACTGAATGAAGCCAGAAGCCCTCAAAGCCCCCAAAGTCAGAAGTCTGGCCTCTTAATTCCTATTATTAGCCCAGTATGGGCCAGAATTGTTAATTTGGTCCCTGGGCCACACCCAGCCCATGGCCGTCTGAGGTGCCTAAACCACTTATTTATTTACAGTGCTCATCCAATTACCGGTTCCTCAAAAGAGGCAGCAAGGAAGACATTTGGCTCCTGGCTGGTCCTTAATTTTGGATCATCTATTATTATCCTGAAACAGTTTCTAACTGACGGAATATTAATTGGCTGGGGCTCCAAGCAGATGAAGACACGAGGCTGTCATCACACAAATGCTTGTCTGAGTTCATCCCCCGTGCACAGCCAGCAGTCCTGGCCCCGGGAGAAACACCCACTGTGCTGCCCAGAGTTCTCCTCGGAAAGTGGACTTGTTTGGCCTCAAGGCCAGTTAGTCACAGGGTGGCGCAGGAACCTGCGGGTGAGCAGGTGACTGGAGATGTCGGGGGAAAGGAGGTGCCTAGATGCATGACCCTGGGGAGACGGAAAAGGAAGGTCAGGAGCCCTTCTGGTTAAAGGCTTCGGAGACCGACTTGCTGGTGTTTCACCGCTCAGCACATGTTCACGTAAGTACCTTTCGTGTACTGCAGAGGTCAAAACAGATGTGGCCCTTGTCCTTGGAGGCTTATGGTTTATCGGGGGATACAGATATTAAACGGCTAATTATTCAGATGATTATTTAATTACAATTGTGGATAAACGCCACGAAAGGGAAGTTCAAAGTGATAGGAGACGGAATCACCGTCGGATCTAATGCGATTTTGGGGTGGGCGTCCTTGAGGAGGATGTTAGAGACGGGACTGGGGAACAGCCAGGTGTAAGATGGGAAAAGGCTGCAGTGGGGCAGAGGGCATAGTGGCTTTCAAGGCTCAGAAAAGGGCCACACAAGAAGACCAGCGACGGTGATGTGCAGACAACGAGCAAGACATGAACTTGAAAGATGGGGCATCTGCCGATGCATCTTCCACCTTCCCTTCAAATGGCTCAGCAGGAGACTATGTATTGGGGCTCCTCAAATACTTTGGCAGAAAGGTCCAACCAGACTCTTGAAGCTTATTTAGATACTGAAATCTATGAATGGGTTGTAGTTTGAGTGTTGACTCCGATCTGTTAATGGTGATTGCCTGGGAGTGTTCTAACGAGAAGGATTCTGAGGCTCTCTCCAGGGTGAGTGATAGAGAGTGGCGTGATTGATCAGTGATGTCTGCCGTGGGTAAGGGAAACGGACTGGTAGCTGACATGGTCATTACTCGCTGCCCCTGTTACTCCTGCTACTAACAAACCACCTGCCAAGTTGGTGTACAACAACCATTATCTTATGGTTTTGGATTCTGTGGGCCACGCACGTGGATGGGGCAGTCTCTGCCTTGTCTTGCTAGTCTCTTGACCTTGTCTTTTGCAGAGGAGGGGCTTTCAATGCTAATGACCTCCAGCTTATCAACTATTTCGTTCATGGATTATACCCTTGGTGTTGTATCCAAAAGGCCGTTGCCATACCCAAAGGTCATCTAGATTTTCTCACACATTATCTTCTAGAAGTTTTATAGTTCTGCGTTTTACATTCAGCTCTGTGATCCATTTGTGTGACTTTTTGTGAAGAGTAAGGTCTGTGTTTAGACGCTTTTCTTTTTTCTTTTTGCACGTGACTGTCCAGTTATTCCCGCACCATTTGTTGCAAAGACGATCTTTGCTTCACTGTATTGCCTTTGTCTGTCGAAGATCAGTTGACTGTATTTATGTGGGTCTGCTTCTGGGCTGTCTATTCCGTTCCATCGATTTGCCCATTCATTTACCATTACCACACTGTCTTGATTGCTATAGCCTTACAGTATGTCTGCAGTCGTATGGTCAGTCCTACAACTTCGTTCTTTTTCAATATTGTATTGGTTATTCTGCAACGATTGCTTCTCCGTCTAAGCTTTAGAGTCAGTTTGTTGATATGCACAAAATAACTTCCTGGGACGTGGATTGGCATTGCATTGAATCTACAGATAGCATCGGGAAGAACTGACATCTCAATTAATATTAAACTTTCTATCCATGAACATGGAACCTATCTCCATTTAGTTCGTCTTTCTTTGATTTCATTCATCAGAGATTTGTAGTTTCTCTGATACAGATCTTGTATATATTTTGTCAGATTTACACTTAAGGATTTAATTATGGGGGTGTTAATGTAAATGATATTATATTTTTCACTTCAATTCTACTTGATTATTGCTGGCGTATAGGAAAGCAGCTGAGTTTTGTATATGAACCTTATATCCTATAACCTTGCTATACACACTTATTACGTCCTTTTCTTTTCTTTTCTTTTTTATATTTTTGTTAACATTTATTTATTTTTGAGAGACAGAGAGTGAGCTGGGAGGGGCAGAATCCAAAGCAGACTCCTGGCTCTGAGTGGTCAGCACAGAGCCAGACCTGGGGCTCGAACTCATGGAGTGCAAGATCACGACCTGAGCCGAAGTCAGACGCTCAACCGGCGCCCTGGTCCTTCGCTTTTCTGATGACAGACATTGTAACAGGTGTGAGGTGATACGACACCGAAAACTGCATACATTTTAAAAGGAATTGGGTGGATTTATTATTGTTTGTTAGTTGTTTTGTGTGGTACTTATGTGAGACCTAAAAACAAGTAAGCAAAAAAAAATCCTAATTCCTAAAACACATTTTACACACATTTTAAAGAAGGAGAAAAAAATAGTGGGGTTTCAGAAAAAAAAAACATTTAATGTAATTTATAATCGAAAAACAACTCTTGAAAGAAGACCCCCCCCCCCCCCCTTGTCACTTTCGGTTCTCATGGAGGCGACAACGATACTCACAACTTCTCAAGAAAATCTGTCTGGGAACCACCTTATATCCACCACAAAAGATGCCCAAATCCTCTGGAACTGGATCCAGTTGAAGGTGTAGCTGACTTAGGCTGGGCTTCCTGGAGACAGACTGTGAGAGGGGGATTGGCAGGCAGGAAGTGTTAGTTCAACTGAGCTCTCAGGAGCGACACCCGTGTGAGAGAGAGAGGGAACAGCACCGAGAAGAGAGAGGGCTTGAGGTACAGCGTGTTTGCGGCAGAAACCTCCATTCGTTCCGTAGGAAGCACTGGGACTGAGATAGCCCTTGTTTTTAATCCAGGGAAGGGGATCAGGGGTTTGTAGCCAGACATGGGAATGGGCTGCCCCTGCAAAGGGAGGCATGGCCTTGGCTGAAGCGGCTCCCTTTGGCTAAGGGCAGTTCCTGGGGAAGGGTGCTTTGTGAGCTGCCAGCAGTCAGCACTCCCAGGGGAAGCTATGGGGGTCTCGGTCTCAGAGGGACACTTAGGAGCCACATAACAGTGTTGACTGCGGTAGTGGAGAGCAATTGGAAGGCGATCCTGGCAATCTGCGGTCCTTTAGCACTAGGGTCGCGTAGCCTAGGGGATAAATCCAAGTCACCAATAAAAGTGATCCATCGTGGCACTATAAGAGAGCCCCAAAAGAAGGAGATACAAAGAGTAAAGGAAGCACTGAGCACTCTACCCAGGGCATAGCATCCGGTAGGAAGTATGTTTGAATAGGGCTTTGACGTGTGAGTAGGAGTTTGCCAGGCAGGCAAAAACAATTCTTGTCCTAATATTACTGCTCCTGTTCCAATCCAGGCCAGTACAGGCTGTCTTATACTTTCATCACAACCAACAAAGGTTGAGTGAAAACAGAAAAGTTCCATGGAGCTTTGGGAGTGGGATGACTCAGTCCCTATCAACCTTTGAGGCTCGCGTGGCAATAAAAAAAGGAACCTGCGGAGAGGAATGTGCTTTATGTGGAATTGGTTTGGTTTAGCTCAGACGTCCCCTGCTGCACTGTATCACTCTTCTTCAAAAGGATCCAAACCCAAATCACCAAAGACATAGATTACAATTTCCCAGTGATTAAAGAGCCCCCCTTTCCCCAAGCATGCCTTTCCCCCAGGGTTTAGCATCTAATTAGCCAAACATTCGTTCTCCAGGGAGTTCCAAAGTTTCCAAAGTAAGCATCGGCCCAAAAAAGAAACCGGCATCATATTTTAGAAGTCACGGTTGCAGGTGGTTTTTTTTTTTTTTTTTTTTTTTTTTTTTTGGTGAATTACCATTTATACATTTTCCATCTGTGAGTATTTTTCTGGAGTACCACCTGTTTTCTCCCCACTTGGGTAGTAGAGAATCCAACAGATCCTATCTCAGAATAAATGCATTTTATCTATAGTAGTTTTCCACATTTTCAGCAATTTTTTTTATCTCGCAAAATAATCTCCCCTAAATACAAACCAGCTTTAGAGCTACAAATAGATATGGATGCTTTAATTTTTTTTTTTTTAAATCTCTCACGAGAGCTCTGGGAAGTCAATCTAAAGAGAGAGACTCAAAGTTGCAGGGACGATGATGAGGAACCCGAGACGGGAGACACATCTCATCCCAAGAGCACTTGGATAAACCACAGAGAAGATGGGGAAGGAAAAGTTTGCAGTTGTGGGGAGTCGAGTGGGGAAGAATCCGCTCTTTGAATCTGAGGGACGTGGATTTCAAATTTCCTCTGCGTTCCTTGTTTCCACGAAGCCTTAAATGAATCACTTACCCTCTCTGACTCTGTTTCCTCGTCTGTACTATGGGGATAATAATGCTCACTCCAGAGCTGTGGCCTCTAAGTGATGCCCAATACATTGTAGGTGCTTAATCAGCATTAGTCGTCTTCCTGCTCAACTTTCTTCCTGTGTCAGGTTCCAGGGTGAAAATTTGTCTCTTCACTCTCAGCATGCAGCCCCCTGTCTGATAAGAGCAAAGGCATCTGGGATTGTGTTTCTGAGAAACGTGCCAGGGGGTACCCCAAATCCCAGAATAGACACAGAGCATCTTATGAGTGTGGTTCAACTTTATACTTTGGCAGCTAATTTAAACATAGTTTTCAAGTTAAAACAACCATGAATATGGATAGAGAAGATGTGGTATACATATACAATGGAATATTCCTTGGCGATCAAAAAGAATGAAACCTTGCCATTGGCAATGGCGTGGATGGAGCTAGAGAGTATTATGCTAAGCGAAATAAGTCAGTCAGAGAAAGACAAATAACATATGATTTCACTCCTATATGGAATTTAAGAAACAAAACAGATGAACATAGGGGAAGGGGAGGAAAAATAAGATAAGATACAAACAGAGAGGGAGGCAAACCATCGGAGACTCTTAACTATACAGAACAAACTGAGGGTTGCTGGAGCGGTGGGGGGCAGGGGGATGGGCTGAATGGGTGATGGGCATGAGGGAGGGCCCTTGTTGGGATGAGCACCCGGGGTCCTATGTAAGTGATGAATCACCACATTCTACTCCTGAAACTGAAACCACCCAGTACGTTAAATAACTTGAATTTAAATAAACAAAAATAAAACGCACATGCATATACTGTAATACAGAGGGAAAATTCTGTGTATTTCATTTTAAAACCCAGAATTCAAAAGAAAACCTCTGGGAGGGTGCAGTAGACAGTACCTGTGGGCCTTTTGGGGGGCATGACATTAGGGTCCTCTGGCTTTGGGGGTGCGTGGTTCAGGAGAAGGGTGTGGAAGGACTCCCCAGGAGCTGCCTGAAAGATGGGTGGCTTTTCTGTCGCTATCTCACGCCCTCCAGGGGAGAATCAAGGAAGTTGGGCTTTGGAAATAGGGTGATTTGTTTTGACAGGTGGGTACAAGGAAATGCGCAAAGTCTGAAGGATAGATGGTCCCTAAAGAAAGCATCCCGATCATCTGCTGGTTGGGAGAGTGCGGGACCTGAAGGCAGCTCTCTCTTACTGCTGTGTAGTTAGGGGGACCATGTAATTTATCACTGAAACTGGGACATTCGAAAGTGAAGGGGTGCTATTAATAATTACGTGGGGACAATAGGCACGAACCAGGGTGTCCGGTGGTCCAGAGCCTGGAGTGACCCTACGCATCATGCTGTAGTTCCTTGATCTCACGGGCCCACGAATCCTATGACACATCACTGGAAACACAAGGGAAAAGAAATCAGGTGCCAGGGGAGTGTTTTTACAGGAGGGTCACGGTCCGATTTATTTTAAAAGTTAAAAATCTCGCTAACTGCCGTGTGCAGAGTGGATGGAGTCCCATCAGAGTGGTCCTAGGGGGACCGTAAGGAGGCTGGTATAGGGGTGATGCTGGTGGCCCCTGACTCACATGCACCTTCCAAGCCCCAGCCCAGCCTCGAAAGAATGCTGGTGAACCCCTGCTTTAGATGTTTCACGTTACCAACGTCTAGCTCTCGAAGCCTGGGTCTGGGTGATTTGCCCCTGACATTGAAAAGTAGAAAGTGAGACAGACGGGGCGGTTGGGCGTCTGACTTTGGCTCAGGTCATGATCTCATGGTTGGTGAGTTCGGGCCCCGTGTCGGGCTCTGTGCTGCCAGCTCAGAGCCCGGAGCCCGCTTCGGATTCTGTGTCTCCCCCTCTCTCTGTCCCTCCCCTGCTCATGCTCTGACTCTCTCTGTCTCTCAATAATAAATAAACGTTGAAAAAAAAAAAAAAGAAAAGAAAATGAGACAGACCACATCAGTTACCCAGAGGAACATTTCAAGACATTGGATAAAGGAATTAAAAAAAAAAAAAAAAAAGGATAATCCTGGAAAAAATCCGCCTCCTGGTCAGTTCAGTGCTTCAGTGATGCAAACAAAGTTGGCTGACAAGAAGGAGTCAAGAATGCAAACAATAGAGAGACAGATGGTCTTTTAAGGCATAACCCTTTGCTTCAGGGGGACATGTTTCACATCTTGCGTTTGGAAGGACAAAGCCTTTTTTGTTTTTTGTGTTTTTCTGTGTTTGTTTGTTTTTTTTTTTTTCCTGCTTTTTGCTTTTGGACCCTTCTGATATATTCCTTGAATTGTGGAGACCAGATGTTCAATCCTGCACGTATGCAGGCCCACGCCAGGGCCTTTGCACATGCTCCCTCCTTTTTCCTGGAAGCCTTGTCTCTATTCCTTACACAACCAGCTCCTTATTTTTTCCTTTGTGTCTCAGCGCAGTGCCTATGCTTCGGGCGGCCTTCCCTAACCCCTCGTCTTGTCATCTGCCCTCTCGGCCTTTTGTGGTTCTTTTTATACACCTGCCACCATCTGCCACCATTTGACTTGTCTGCTTCCTTGTGTAACGCGTCCTCCTTTCTGGAACGTAAGCCTCACGCGCACAAAAATGACTTCTCCCTCGTTCACCGCTGTACCATCAGCACCCAGAATCAGTGCCTGAGATAGAGCAGGAGCTCAGCAAATGTTTGTGGAGCAAATAAATGACCTTTGGGTGGATCGCCAGCTTGGAGGGCATCTCTGAACGTGCCCCCACCTCCAAGAGCCTTTGAGTTTACGAAGAGTTTGCCACCAAAGCAGTGGTGACTCATCCCGTAGCCATGAAACACAAGAAGGCAAATCCTTCGGTCTGGATGAAGAGGCTTCTCCACGAGACACGGCAAGGCTGTCCCGAAAGATAGTGAGCTGAGTCTGCGGACCTTCCTCCCAGGGTCCCTTTGGGCAGCGGGATGGGGGGCTTCCCTCTGGCACGCGCACCCCTGTCCCAGACGCAACGTAGCACACGCCGGCTTGGGCCAGCGGGAGTCTCAGGAGTGGCCTTAAATCACGCAGCGGTCTCGAGGTGGGAGCAGAACGCTGGCCCCAGTCCTAGATCACCGGCATGAGGCGGATGTCATATATCACCCAACTCCGTAAAGCCTCCGCGGCACCCGGGAAGCTGCTCGAAGCGCTTCACTGAACAGCGCGGAGTAATTGTCCTCATATGTAACTTGCCCTGCGCTCAGGAGGGCCCCTGCTTCCTTCTCATTCTCCCCGCCTTTCCTTATCACTAGGTTTTATTCTCTCCCTCCCTCCTTCCCTCCTTCCCTTGCTTTCTTTTATTTTCTGAAAGGGAGTACAATGCTACCACTGTCGTTGTTTGGAACAATGCAGTGTGATCGGGGGAGAGGAGAGGAGACAAGGGAGGGAGAACTCGAGGGGATCCCAGAGCGCAAGAAGAGCAAACCCAGGAGGACCCCGGCACCCCCTCCCCCTCCCTCCGCAACCCCAACCCCAGAAAACCACGGAGCAGAGAGGGTCGGCCAGCCTCCTGTATGTGCTGGGTTCTCCGGTTGGTGGGTAGTGGGGAAGCCAGCGTGGTCCTGGGGCTGTGATGGACCTGGGTTCGAATGCTGGCTCCCTCCTTTACTTTCCCAGACATTGCAAGGAATGTGACAGCATCATAGAAGGAAAGTGGACTCTAGGGACAGTCAGATATGGGTCCCGGTGCCCTTCCCACGACTCCCCTGACCTGAGCACCTTTCTCAAGCCTCTTTCCCCATCCTCACAGTGGGGTATGGACAGTGAATTGCTCACATGCTGGAGAGCGAAAGCAGCCACAAGCATGCAGGTGCTTAACACACTGTAGAGAGCCCTACAGACAGGCGACGGCAATGATCAAGGTTATTAACCTCAGTGAATGATGCAGCACTGCTCACAGGGAGCTGATGGTCCAGGAGCATCTTTGTCCAGAGCGGCTTCTGTGGGAGGAGATTCTGGTGCCCTGTCCTCCAAAGGGTGTCCCAGAGAACCTCTCTGTGACTAAATCAGACATAAAGTTAGGGGAAGGGGAGGGAGAGAGAGATTGTAGATCTTGGCCATTTGCCCTGTTGATGAGACAATGGGGTCTTGGGAAGGGGACCCTGTGTGGCTTCACGGGCGGAAAAACAAAGAATCCTTTGTTTTCTTTGGCCACTATGTGGTTGACTCAGGAGATGGCCAGAGCATAGAACGGGTGTTGCGTAACATCTGCTCCCTATTTAGCAAGGCCACTGGAGCCCCTGGACTGGCAGCCGGACCAGCTCATGGGTTGGTGGCAGTATGTGTTCCAGAAGCCCACCCATCTGGCTGGCTGTGCGCCCTAGGGCACGTTATTCAAACTTTCCAGACTCAGTTTTTGTCCTCATGAAACGGAGCCTCCAATTCGGGGACTGTGGGAGTCTGAACCCCCCTGAGCATCCCCTGGGTGGGGTTGGGGCAGGCAGGGGGACGAGAGTCCCTTGGTCCCCCAGGTCCTTGGCTCTGCTGTCTGTTGGTTCTGTACCATGATCACCCAGACAGGAAAGTTCTCAACTCCCCCAAACGACGCCCACCCCCACCCCCAGATAGCTAGATCCAAGTGTGTGAAGGTTTGCCCTTGCTGGAGGAGGAGTTCATATCCTTGAGATAGGGACGACTGAGAAGGGGATTTGAGGCATCTCCTTCCTTAAAGTGTTGGTCAGCTGACCTGCCTCATCAATGTGAGTGGGCATCGTCTGATCTACTGAGGGCCTGACTGGAACCAGAGGGCAGAGGAAAGGCCAATTCACTTTCTCTGCTTGAGCTGAGACCTCTGTCTTCTCCCGCCCTTGGACATGGGAGCTCCTGGTTCGCAGGCTCTCAGACCCGACTGAATCACCACCAGCCTCCTCCTTCTCCAGCTTGCAGGTGACAAATCATGGGATCTTCTTGGCCTCGGTAACCACATGAGTCAATTCCTATAATAAATTTCCTCTTAATGTATCTCTAGATAGCCTGTTGGTTCTGTTTCTCTGGAGAACGCTGACCAATATGACCACCTGCTGGAGGGTTTCTTCAGCTCTTAAAATGCTGCCAGCCTCACCTCATCTGGCTGAGTCCCTGTGTTCATGTTCTGGACTAACAAAGTGCTTTAAACTGGGTGGTTTAAAATGATAAGTATGTATTCTCTCGTAGTTCTGGAGGCTAGGAGTCTGAAATGAGAACATCGGCAGGGCCACCCTCCTTCCAAAGCTTCTAGAGGAGGATCTCTCCTTGCCTCTGCTGCCTTCTGGGAGCCCCAGGCGTCCCTTGGCTTGTGGTTTCAATCCTTGTCTGTCTTCATGTGTCTTCCTTCCGTTTTTGTGTGTCTGTCTTCTTATAAAGACTGTCAGAATGGATTAGGGCCCACCCTAATTACTTATGATGTCGTCATCTTAGCTTGACTGTATCTGCAGAGAACCTGTTTCCAGATAAGGTCACATTCATGTTGGGGGTGAAGATTCTAACATATCTTTTTGCAGGGACACTGTCCAACCCACCACAGTTCTCTTTCGTCTTCTGTTATCTCTCCACCTGCTCAGCCATCCCCTGTCCCCTCCAGAATGCCCCCCCACCAAAATCTGTATGTTCTTCTCTTCGGCAGAGCTCTTAACCCCTCCAGGCACCTGCAGCCAAGATATACCCTCACTGATCTAAAACCATCCAGACGACCATGACTTTCGATTCGGCAGGGTCCATCCTTCCTAGAACCCAGACCAGAGCTTCTTCCTTTTTTCTTTCCCATTACACATAGCATACAAATGAGATCATGTTATACATACTGTTCTATACCTTGGCTTTTTTTGTTTGTTTGCTTGTCTGCTTGCTTACTACTTCGCAGTACATCATGGACATCTTTCCATGCTAACAAACATAGTGCTACGGCTTGCTTTTTAAGGGCCACGTAGAAGTGTGTCCGTGCATGGCTCTCCCATAATTTAATTAACCAAGTTAATTAACCAATCGCCAGCTGCTGCGATGCGGGCCGCTTCCACTTTCACACTGCGGATCACATCCTCATGATGAGCTCCACCGCAAGCCCTCGCTCTGGAATTCAGTGGTTTCCCCCGATGGGCTTTTATCTATATGCACACTGGGTGAACAGGAGGTACACGCTTTGCCAAGCCAGCAAATAACTGCAGCCAGAGCTAAAGATGGGCACAACCTCCTGACGCAGCACCTTATGCTGTCCATTAATAGGGCCGGATGATGCTCCGGTGCCTTAAATCTGCAGGCCTGTCTAATTCTAGAAGGAAACGGATGGCGCCCATCCTGGAGTCAGTGTTTGGAAACAACAAAAGGGAAGCTTTATTAACACTGGAAATGTACTCTCAGCTCGTGTTTCCTTTTCAACACCCGTCTTGTTCATCTCACAGCTCAATGAACTGTTAACGTCACATGTATCTTTTGTTCCAGCGCCGAATCCAGTTACTCCAGGCTTCTGCTAACTGCAGACAGATGAGATTTCACTTTCCCAGGGAGCGAGAGAGAGAGAGAGAGAGAGAGAGATTAAATCTGTATAGATGATCTTGGCAGGGCTGAGGGGGGTGGGGGAGGCACAGTGCTCCTTCGATCAGATGTGGCATCAGGTGCTTCCGTCTTCTGTTGGTGTGACTGGAAATTCCAGATCTGTTTTCCTGCGTTGAAGAAGGCCTCCGTTCCACCCATTTTTTGGTAGAAAGTGTTGAGTTGACTATGGCCACTGCCTGTCCACTTGAAGAGAAGCCGAGAGCCATCGAGGTTCCAGAAAGGAACACCTTTCCATTCAGGCCCAGAGGATGGCCCACCATTTAACCCTGATTTCCCTTGTGGATAGTTCACCCCAGATCAGAAAGGGACATCATGACAAATGGCAATTTCAAGGTGAAAGGATACTTTTTCCTACTTGCCTAGGTGGGGCTGACACCTTCCTTGACTTGACCTTGAAGGTTTTCAAGCTGATGTCCGTCCTTGACTATAATCCTCGCTCTTATGTTGCCCTGATTCCCCATCAGAACTTTTTCTTGCTTATCCTAATCCAGTGTTGTCATGTACTTGGTGGGGGTGGGGGGGTTCCATATCAGGGCTTTCACTGCACATTTCAAGTTTAGAAGGGCTGTCTCAGCTTTGTTTTTGTTTTTTTTTTCTGAATGGAACACCAATAGGGGTAGAATTCCTGGCATCAGTTTCAGGCCCTCAAAACAACCAGGTCTTTGGAGTCAGAACATGTAGCTCAGATCTCTCCTAACGTTTATTATGGCTGTCATTCTGGGTGAGTTAAGGCCTTTCCTCACCTGTCAAGTGGCGCCTATAAGAGATCTAAACTCTGTTCGCCTCTGTGGACTTTTGCTGCTTTCAAGGGAAATGGGAATGACACAGCACTTTAAAAACTGCCAGGTGGTTGACCATGGGGACTCACTGATTTCTGGGATGCAAAGGAGTATGTGATTTGGAGTTTGGCAGATATGGGCTCGAATGCTGTTTCTACTTCTCTGAGTTGAATGTCCTCATCCATAGAATTTATAATGGCTAACGGTGATCGAAGGTATGCTATGTGCCATATTCAACTCTAAATGTTTTGTGTGGGTTGAAGTATCAACTTGCAATACAATCTTCATGGGGTAGACGCCATTAATATCTCCATTTTAGAGAAGGAAAAACAGAGGCACAGAGGGGTGAAGAACGCTCTGAACTTGCCAAGGATCGTCCAGTCGGAAGCTGTCGTGGTTGGGATTTGACAAACCAGGCAGAGGCTCACCTCTGTCATTGGGTTGTGCTGAGGATCAAATTGGTGTCTTCCAGATTTCTCCACCACAAGGTTACCATTTTCCCCTTTGTACTTGACATCACGTGGTGAGATTTTCCAAGATTATGCCAATATCATCTTGCTCATGAAACTCCCCACCCACTGACCATAATATCCACTGTCAATTCCTGCCTAAATTAGCCTCTCATTGATGGTTGCCCAATGGTGATTTTCCATTTCTATCACTCCTTCCACATTTAATAGTTGGAGTTCCACTGTAAGGAGGAGTCTTCTCTCCTCCCCACTTGTTCATTAACTAACTAGCTAGCTAACTAGCTAGCTAACTAACTAACTAAACAATACCAGTATGGAATTAATGGGCTCCTATTTCGTTTAATGAATTGTAATCCATTGTGATCATTATTTACTCTGATGCTCAAATTGTCCTAGATTTCCCCACTGGGAGTCCCCTCAAGCTGCTCCCACGTACTTTTAAGCCATTTCTCTACTTAATGCCATGAGGTATTTCACATTTGTCTTGTACTTTCTTGCCCTGCTCCAGCCCTAGAACCAGCTGTTTCTCCAAGGACCCCTGGTTCCTATTAGTAAAGGATGGTATTTAGAAGCCAACGTTTGAGTGCTCAGGGTGCTCATTCTACTCTAGCTTCCAGGTTCTTTTAATGGACAGTGCTAGAAACATGTATGTGTATATGCACACTCATACATCTCCATGTCTATGTGTATGTATGTATGTGTGTACCTGTCTATCTCATACATTTATAGCCATACTTCCAATTCCAATCCGACACCATTCATTCCTGCTTTCTGTCTTCCCATATTTTAAAATCTCTCCTCTGACAGCGACCAACAAGATCCTTACTTTTCTCAGTATATTTGCATAATTGTTAGTATCCTTGTATATAGCCAATATCCAAATCAGATAATTCTGGCTGGCTGTTTGACCAGTCACATCCACTGTCTTCTACCTCTTGCTGTCTCTTGGACAGCAAGCACGGTATGACCTCCACTCTCTTGATGGAGGGAAATTCAGGGAGGATCTCTTGGTGTGAAAGCAAGGTCCTACATTTGGGCCCCTGTAGGAGAAAAAAGGTCATGGTGGCATTTCTCTCCATCCAGGTGCATTTATTGAGGTTATAGTCAATGTCATTCACTGTTCTGGACGTCGGGACTACATATGTAGATAAACCCTAGTTCTGAACCTCAAAAACCTCATTGTTTCTTAAAGGACGTGGACATATGGACTGATATTGTTAATTAGAGTGTCAAAGATGCTATATAGAGTCTCTGCTACGTGACTGACTCTGCCAGGGAGGGCATAACAGAGAAGGGACCTCACTGGGTGACTATGAGTTGGCCAAGTGAGTAAGAGGGTGGGGGTGTGCTGGAAACGGACACTCCAGGCAGAAGGCACAGCAAGCCAAAGGCACAGAAGCATGAAATTGTTTGTTCATTGGTAGGACTGCCACTCTCATCATCCTTTGGCAACTGACTCTTGAAGGTCAGATGATTGCTCACAGTCAGGGCCATCAGAGACATGTGGGTTCACTCAGCAGGCCAACAATTTAATATCTCATCAAACTTCCAGTATTTAAATCTTAATTTAGGCTTTGTTTGGGAGAGTCAGGGAAAGAGTTTTTGGTTCATAAAAACATATGTCCCTCTTTGTTTAGTTAAGAAGTCAAAGACTTAATGCAAGATGTTCCAGATCATGTAGCTCTTTGGGAGTGTTCCCAAATAATCAGTTGATTGGTCCAGGGCTGGTGATATGGTGTGCTGTTGCATCCTGCTATCTGTACACATTTAGGGGGTGACTTGAGGTGCCTTCTATGACAAAGGACAGGACCAGTTGACTGTTTTCTTTTTTAAAAATTTTAAAAAATGTATATTTATTTTTGAGAGGGACAGAGTGTGAGCAGGGGAGGGGCAGAGAGAGAGGGAGACACAGAATCCAAAGCAGGCTCCAGGCTCCAAGCTGTCAGCACAGAGCATGACATGGGGCTCTGAACTCACGAACCACGAGATCATGACCTGAGCCGAAGTCGGACGCTCAACCGACTGAGCCACCCACGTGCCCCAGTTGACTATTTTTTTTATTACGTAAGGAGTTGTAGGTGAAACCTGAATTGCCTGACTGAAACCGCATTCCTGGTGGTTTCAGTGAGGCTTTATTTAGCACCTCTCATAGGCTAGTATCCTGAGCAGTTCTAGTTTTCCATGGCTCCAGAGTGAACCAGGGTCACAGGAAATTCTTCTGGTTGGTGATGACCTCCTTTCACTATTATATTATGCTTCCCATTTCACCCAACCAAACACATATTGGCTCCATTCAATATTGCGCAACCTGTCCAGCTTGGACCAAGAACAAGGTAGAACCAAAGAACAGTCTCCTAAGCCTCCAAGTGCTCTTGGGATCCCATAAACCACCATGGAGACTGGAGGCACCAATTAAGGATTTGTCATGATTTTCTCAAACGTGGGGCAAGTGCTCCTCTGTGCAGGCCATGAAGAGAAAGTTGGAGAAGCAAATTGGTGCTGTAAACAAGCTCTCGAGGGCCATGTTTTCTTGAGACAAGAAATTGTTTACAAGCTCCATGGGAGTGCCATTTACATAAAACAATCACTATGCTCATTACCAAGCATTTTCATTTATTCATTAAAACAGGTACCTGCAGGACTTGGCAAACCTTTGTTTGCTGGGTTCTGTGGATTTCTGTTCCCCCAAAGGGAGATTTGGGAGGAATATTTACTCCTTTAATGTTTTCAATCGGATGATAGTAACGGGTACCATATACTGAGGACTTGCTCAGGGCCAGCTGTTGTGGATACATTTTGTTATGTAACCTTCACAGCAGTCTGGTGACGTGTGACATCTCATCCCATCTGATGCATTAAAAAAATGAGATTCACGGATTCGTGGTGCTCATCCAAGACCTTCTGGTAGGTGGGCAGTGGGGCTGGGCTGGCTGCTTCTCTGGGGCGAATTGGATAGGATGAAGCCGTTACTACGCAGAAGCCGTGTGTAAACCAAAGGTAGGCCGGAAGCTTGCACATCTGTTTTGCTGTCTCCTTGAACAGTTGCAGCCTTAGCAGAGGGCCAAGGAGCTCCAAAATGCTTGCTGAAAGCGAGGTTTTACAGCTGGTGAAAAATAGCCCATAACTGGGGGTCATTGGCTCCTACCTTGATCTGATTGGGGAAATCTGGGTTCAGCCCTGCCGCACGAGTCAAATCACATCCTCTTTCTGGGCCTCTGGTTCTCCATCTCTAAAATGGGGGGAAATTAACTAATTTAAGAGGTTCGTGGGTCTGGGTGCCTGGGTGGCTCAATCGGTTAAGCATCTGACTCTTAAAATTTTTCTTAAATGTTTATTTATTTTTGAGAGACAGAGAGAGAGAGAGGGAGAGAGAGGGAGAGAGAGAGAGAGAGAGAGAAAGAGAGAGAGATGGACAGACAGGGCATAATCAAGTAGTGGCAGAGAGAGAGGGAGACACAGAATCTGAAGCAGGCTGTCTGTGCTGACAGCTCAGAGCCCGACACGGGGCTCTAACTCACAAACTGTGAGATCATGACCTGAGCCGAAGTTGGACGCTCAACCCAGGAGACACCCAGGTCTCCCTAAACGTCTGACTCTTGATTTTGGTTCAGGTCATGATCTCATGTTTGTGAGATCGAGCCCCGAGTTGGGCTCCATGCTTGGCTGTGGAACCTGCTTGTGATTCTCTCTCCCTCTCCTTCTGCCCCTCCCCGCCCTGCCCCATTCCTGCACATGTGCTCTCTCTCTCTCTTTCTGTCTCTATCAAAAACAGAAAAAAAAAAAAAAAGAGGTTTATGGGTCTTGATCAGATCCATTGGCAGGGTTTTGGAGGGGGATGCTTGAAGTTAAATGCAAAATTGTGTGCAGTGCGTGTTTCGGGTCCTCGGAATGGTTTCTGGTCTAATACTAATCATCACGACGACAACAGAAGTGACAATTTTATTGAGTACCGAGTACGATGCTCTTTACTTTGTCTTATTTAATTCTCACAAAGCCCTATGAGGTAAGGATTATTATTTTCACTTTACACGTGGGCGAAACTCAGGCTAAGGAGTTATGACCACAAAGCTGGTGAGCGGCGGACGGAGGGTGAGAGCCCAGGGAGGCCTTGACCTTAACCACATCACTGCCTCATATCTGTCCTGTTCCAGGCTTCTTCCTCAGTCCTTGAAGACGTGAAAAAAAAAAATGACCACACGGAATGATAGCTCTGATTGGTCGTGGTTTGGAAGTGAAGACTGGGGGGGTTGTGAGGGCGGCCATGAAACACCACCCCCCACCGCCCTGGAGGAGGGAAGTCACCGGCTTGCTTGGCCACTCTGCCATTCACTCAGCAAACACCAAACTCCCATGACCTGTGCCACGTGCTGTGAGCCTGGGGATGGGGCCTTCACCCGGCCTGGGGCAGTGGGGAGGATAGGAAAGGCCCTGCTGAAGTGTAATCTCATCTGGGGTTTTGCAGCACCTTTGCCGAGTCAGGGACAATTCCTGGAGCTCGTGCCAGGAGGCCTTTACGACAACAACAAATTATAAGCTCACTTTATTGAGTCTTTACCTCTCCCCAGGGCCTGCTCCCATTCGGCCTTCACGTGGATCCCCCGCGTGGGTGCTGCTGTGACCATTTCCCATCTGAGGAAACCAAGGCTCAAAGGGCCGGAGAGACTTGACATTTATGCAACGAGAAATGGCAAAGTCAGGACCAGAACTCGCGTCTGTCTGACTCTCCAATCCCCGAGCGCCAGGCTTCCGTCATCCTGGTGGGAGGAGACTGACCGGAGCCCAGGAGGAGGGCAGGCTCTGGGAGACACAGGGGTTCACATGTTCGCTGTGGGGTGTGCTGATACGGAGTTTTCTCTCCACTTAGGGGACGAGGGACTGAGGACCAGGGAGGGAGCGGGGGTCTCCACGAGGTCGGGCGGCTGATCCGCTCCAGGGCTGGGGTTCCCTTCTGGGCCGGCCCGGTGCCAGAGCCTCTGTGCTTCTCACCAAAACACAAGTTTTGAAACCCAATGCCAGGACTCCACGCCGAAGAAGTCCCACCTCTCTCTTCACCCGTCTCAATGGGCCGTGCAGATTCAATACCTCCACACGGCACGCCCCTGCTCCCTGGGTCTGAATCATGCTCTTACCCTTGTTAGCTAGGTGACCTGAGTCAGGCTACCTGGCCTTGCCAAGCGTCTCTTTTGCTGACAGTAAAACGGGTAACAGCATAGCACGGGCTTCCGAAAGCCAGAAATGAGATAAGGCATGGCGCCTTGCCGAGAGTAACGCTGCTCTGTCATTGCTTACTTCATTTTTCACAAATAGGAAGGCATTCGATAAATTATTAAGTTGCTGTACCGATGGAGGAGGGAGGAGGCGCGTAGGACTCAGGACTTTTCCACCTTCTTCTGAGCCTGCGATTCTCGCATTCTCTTACTACCTTCCCCGGGGAGCTAAGCAGGCACCTAATTAGCAAAGGTGGTTTAGCTCCAAGGGGTGGGGTCGTGTCCTCGGCTGGATGATGGCCTGGTGGTGTCGCCCCCCCCAACCCCCGCCCCCGCCAGGGGCTGTAGGAAGGGGTACAGGGTAGAGGGCACTGCATCTGCCCTTTACAGCCCTCCTGCTACACCCCTGCCTGCCTCCTCCACTCTCCCTCTTCCCATCCGCCCACTTGAGCCCCAGAGCAGCCACTGTTTGTTCCCAAGAAGAAAAGAAACACAAGCCACAGACCTAACAGCCCCCTCCCCCCACCCCCCCCCGCCCAGTTAATCTAAGAAAACAAGGATGTGGCCACACATACACAGTCGTGAAGAAGCTGAAAGCCGAGGCTTCATGTGAGGCCCTGTGATTGATTGTAGGACACAGAGCTGTAACTCAAATCCTGGTTTTTATCCCTGAAACGAGATCTCTTTCTCCCACTCAGCTGCCTCTTCCTTCTGTCTGTTTCTCCTGAGAGACTGAAGATACCCAGGGACGAGGGCCTGACTGTATGTGACAAGAGAACCCTAACCACACCTTCTGCAACAATGAGCCCGCTTGGGCAGGACTCTGGCAATGACGGACAGCTTTCCTATTCTTTGCCCTGGCTCCTGATTCGGGACCCACCAGAGAAAGCCGAGTATGTTCCCCGAAAAACCCACTGCGGAAGACGGGCCACTTACTGTCTGCCCGCCTCCAGCTGCCTGAGCCACAGCCTCCAGTCAGAACTCTCCGGAAGCCTCCTTCATTTACCAGACAGCTCTCCCGCTCCTGCCTGCCTTCGAGTCTCTGTCAGACACAAGTGATGGTGGCCAACTCCCTGGCTCTGAGTAAATAACCTCTGTTTGTCCTCATTTGGGTGGTCTTTGTTTACTTCCACACTTTCCACCCCTGCGAATCCACTTTCTAGCCCAGAATGGCCTGCCTTCGGATCTGGACTATTGGCATGAACTTTACAGGGGCCTGGATCCATTTTGCATTAGGGCTCTAGTCCATTTACCACGCACTTGTGGCCTCATGACTCTTCCTCAAATTCCAGGACGCTGTAATTAAATTAAAGTATTTGTTTAAAGCCACCAGTGACTTTCCACAGCTCAGGAATTAAGTGTTAATTCCCATCTGGGGGCTATAGCGGGATACGTGGTTATATGTGCTTGTTCTCAAGGTGGACAGCTGGGTTCAAAATCAACTATAAGCATTGGGGCGCCTGGGTGGCTCAGTCGGTTGAGCGTCCGACTTCAGCGCAGGTCATGATCTCGCGATTGACGAGTTCGAGCTGCACGTCGGGCTCTGTGCTGGCAGCTCGGAGCCTGGAGCCTGCTTCGGAGCTGGAGCCTGCTTTGGATTCCGTGACTCCCCCTCTCTCTGCCCCTCCCTCGCTCATGCTCTGTCTCTCTCTGTCTCAAAAATAAAAATTAAAAAATATTTTTTTAAAAATCAACTATAAGCACGTTCCTTAAGGTTTCTCGGTCTTAGTTTCCTTGTCTGTGACATGGGCACAATAATGCCTTCCTCATGAGATTGTTGTGAATTGTGGGAATTAATGAGATTGTGTAGTCCTTAAACCAACAGATATTTATTGAGTGCCTATTATACGCCAGACACGGGGATACAGTGAGTATAGCAAAAACGACGTCCCACCCTTCCCCTTGGGGAGATTCCATTCTACTTTAGGGAGACAGGAAACACACATATGCAGAGTGTCAGGTGATTGATGGGAATGAAAAATGATATAGCAACTGTGGAAAATATTTTGGCTGTTTCTTTCTCGTTTAAGTTTATTTATTTATTTTTGAGGGAGAGAGAGAGAGAGACAGAGAGAGACAGAGAGCACATGCAGGGGAGGGACAGAGAGGAGAGACAGAATCCCAAGCAGGCTCTGCACCATCAGCACAGAGCCCGGCGCGGGGCTTGAACTCACAAACTGTGAGATCATGAACTGACTGATCCGAGATCGAGAGTCAAGTGCTTAACCAACTGTGCTACCCGGGCACCCCTACTTTGTTTGTTATAAAATTAATATACCCTTACCCTAAAATCTTACTCGTGTGCATTTGCCAAGAGAAATCAATGTGTTGTTCACACAAAAACCTGAATGCAAATGTTGATTGATAATCACCAAACACCAGAAACAACCCAACTGTCCCTTGATGGGTGACCAGATAAACAAACCAAGGGGGCAGGCCCACAGCCATGCCCTTTAAGGGGTTTGAGTGATGTGATGGTTTATTTTAGGTGTCACCTTGACCGGGCCACAGGGTGCTTGGATATTTGGTCAAACATTATTCTGGGACAGTCCGTAAGGGTGTTTTTGGATGGGATACATTTATTACTTTTTTTTTTTTTCAAAATTTTAAATTTAAATTCTAGTTAGTTAACATTTAGTGTAATATTGGTTTCAGGAGTAGAATTTAGTGATTCATCCCTTATATATGACACCCAGTGCATGGATGGGATTACATTTATTTATTTTTTTAAATATTTTTAAAAATTTTTTAATATATGAAATTTATTGTCAAATTGGTTTCCACACAACACCCAGTGCTCATTTTTTAAATATTTTTTAATGTTTATTTATTTTTAAGGAAAGAGAGACAGAGCATGAGTGGGGGAGGGGCAGAGAGAGACAGAGACACAGAATTCAAAGCAGGCTCCAGGCTCTGAGCTGTCAACACAGAGTCTGATGCGAGGCTCGAACTCATGAACCATGAGATCATGACCTGAGGTGAAGTCGGTCACTTAACCCACTGAGCCACCAAGGCGCCAATGGGATTACATTTAAATGGCTAGATTGAGTAAAGCAGGTTCCTTTCCCTACTGTGGGTGGGCCTCATCAATCAGTTGAAGGCCTGCCTAGAACAAAAAGGTAACCTTCATCAGGATGAGAGGGAATTCATCCTCCTTGACTGCCTTTGAGCTGAGATATCATCTTTTTTCTTGCCTTGGGACTCACACTGAAACACCAGCTCTTCCTGAGTTTGGAGCATCCTCGTCTTCTGACCAGAACTCATTCTCAGCTCTTCTGGGTCCCCTGTTTGCAGACTGTAGATCTTGGCACTTGTCAACTTCCATAATCATGTGAGCCCACACCTAATAAAAAATCCTCTCTATCTCTATCTCTATCTCTGTCTCTATCTCTATCATCATCTCTGTCTCTGTCTCCTGCTGGTTGTTTCTCTGGAGAACCCTGACTGATACAAATGGGTTAAAGGAGGTGCCTTTCCTGAAGGTGCTTTGATGACTCAGCGGTGCTTTATGCACAGACAGGATGGATGTTATTGCTCTCTTACTTGGCCTTCCTTAGCCTCAGTTTCCATCTCTGTAAAGTGGTCTCAGAAGGCTGTTGTGGGGTCTTTCCTGGGCACCCTGTCTCAATTCAACCCCCACTTTCCTGATCTTTCTGCTCAACCCTGATCACCATATGCATGTTGTGCCTCTTGCTTATTGATCCTCTCCCACTGGAATGTAAGCAAGGACTTTTGCTGACCGTTTTGGCACCAAAACAGGAGCTGGCCCATAATAGCTGCTCAATAAAATTGTCTAACAAATGAATGGGTGCATCTTATGGATCACCATCTCTCCAGCAACTAGCCCAGGGGGTGAGCTAGAGGAGGTGGGAGACATGTGTGCTGAATGAATGAATGAATGAATGCACCGTTGGATGAATACACATATCTGAGAGCATAGACCCACAGGAGGCAGGAAAGGAAATAAGACCCATTTCAGTTGAGAGGGAGCCTCAGTTCTTTCGCGTGTGTGACAATACGGTGCTTATTAAAACGTGCTTTGGGGAATGGAAAGGGTCTCCTGCTCTTCAACCTCTGTTGTCTCTCATCGGGTGCCTTCCGGAGGGGTTGTCTTGCAGATGCCTGTGAAGCGTCCACAAATTGCCCGCGTGCAGTTCTGCGGGATCCGCGCGTACCCAGCTCCAGGGCGTGGGCTCACCCTCTCCTCCACAATAATCCTTTTTTGATGAGGATGGACCCACGGCAGCCCCGCTCGTCTGCAGCATGTTGACTAGCGTGTTCCCAGCCTGTTTCATATGGATTAGGCAGGGGCACGGAGTCCTCGCGTGTTTTCTCTGTGCATTTCAGAACCCGGTGAAATTACATTACAGATTCATTGTATAAACAGGATAGTGAGCAGAGCCATTGTGAGCCACCCCCGCAGTCAAACAGCGGTGATTGCGAGGCTGAGGGACGCCCGGGCTGGCTGCATGCAAACCTCGCACAACAAACCGGTCACACGTTTGTTCATTTAATCTCCGGCTTCTAAACGCCAATTTGGTAGCGAAAATCACCGTTTTGCACACTTCAGCTGGGAGATAATGGGGGGAACGAGGTGACCGGCAGAGGCAATGCAAAGGTGTCCCCTCTCAAGTCTAAACAGGGCTCAGAGGGGTTAGTAGGGTTGGGGCCAAGTGTGGGGCCAGCTCCTCACCAGGCGTGTGGCCTCGAGCAAAGTACTAAACTCTGCTGAGCCTCAGTTTCCTCCTTAGAGAGATGAGAATATCTATGTCACCCTGTTATAAGTAAATTACACGTAAATTACGTGAATTCCGCCTGTGTCATGTGTGAGCACAGACCTGACACGCAGTGGGTGCTGAGCACATGTTAGGTGTCTCAGGGCACTTCACTCGTTCCTCGTTCATCGATCACGATTCGTGTGTGAATAATTATTGAGAACATACCACATTCACAGATGTAAGAACCTTGACCTTTCACGAGTTTGAGCCTTGGTCCTACAACCTATAGGAAGGAAACTCTCTGATCCTTAGTCTCCAGACCTGTAAACTACGGCTTTCACCTCTACTGTGATTATTTTGGGGATTAAATGGGAGGGAGGCCGTGAGGGTGCTGTAAAAAATGACAGTGTGATACTCGGGTTAGCTGTTATTATAGTGATAATAGCACATACTTAAAAGCAACTCTTCAAGCAGTTAATATGTGTTTAACTCATTTTCTCCTTATAACAACCCTAAAAGTAGGTGTTATTATTATCCTCGTACTGCATATGAGGAAACTGGGGCACAGAGAGGTTAAGTAACTTGGCCCAGGTCACCTAGCGGGTAAGAGAAGGAGCTAGAAATGGATCCCAGGTATCCTGGCTTTAGGGTCCTGGCTTTTGATGGCTTTTCTATGCTGCCCAACAACAGTAATCATCACAGCAGGCGGTGCCTATGCTGGGTCCGAGGTTTTTCTGGAACATCTACCTGAATTATCTGGAGGCCTCACAGGTCTGCACCTGCTGGCTTCTGGTTAGTTCTTGATGATAACAATAGAAATTCACTTTGCTTAACTTAAGCAGGAAAAGGAATATACTGGAAGGATATTAGGGAACTTGCCAAGTTGATATGAAGGTTGGAGAACCATAGGCAAGGGCCACGAGAGGCAGCCACCTCTGAAAGTCTGGTTCTGCTCAGCTCCTATGCTGTGCTCTTAGCTGTGTGTGTTTTGGGGTTGGGTAGGGAGGGTATTGCTCCCTTTTGGCTTCCAGAATGGGAAGATAATCTTTATCTCTTTTTCAACTTGGAAATCTCCCAGAAGAAAGGGGGTTTAGATATTCTGCAGTCCCAAGTAACAAATGATTGAAGGTATTATCCCATTTAACAGATGTGGAGGTTAAATGCCTTGTCCCAAGTCCTGAAGGTGATGAAGCAGCTCAGTGTTGCCAGCTGAGCATCTTGTGGTCTGCTCAGACCCCAGGCTGCCTTCTTTAAATTTTTAAAAAATATTTTATTTATTTTTAAGGCAGAGAGAGACAGAGCATGAGTGGAGATGGGGCAGAAAGAGAGAGGGAGACACAGAATTGGAAGCAGGCTCCAGGCTCTGAGCTGTGAGCACAGAGCCCGACACGGGGCTCGAACTCACAAACTGTAAGATCATGGCCTGAGCTGAAGTCGGACACTTAACCGACTGAGCCACCCAGGCACCCCTCCTTCTTGAGGCGTTTCCCCAAATCCAAAGATATCTCAAAAGTACTTATACTCTCTGTTCCGGGTGGTTTTTCATTTCAAGTTCTTTGTGCTGTGGTAATAATAAACAAAGATGACTTTTCTGACTTATACAGAAGGATGTTCATGACAACTTTGTTTATTATATAGAGATACTATATGTGATGTAAACATCCAGTATCAGGGGATCTTTAAGAACGTTATCTATATATGACAGAACATTATAAAAATTCTTAACAATGACTTAGGAAAATCAATAAGTAAATCAAAACAAAATAAAATAGCACTGATTGTAGAATATCAGCTAGATTTTGGGAAAAAAGTCTCTCATATGGATAGAAAAAAGACTGGAAAGAAATATGCTTAATTTTTAGTAGTGATTATTTTTGGTTCCAGGGGTTATGATAATTTTTACTCTGTCTTTTTTCTTATCCAAATTTTCCATAATGAACCTACATTTCTGTTACAAACAGAAAAAGGGTCCAGAAAAACAAAGCCAGGACACCCAAGATGACGAGGCTTTGTGGGGAAAATGGCGCCAGTATACTCCACTGGTGTAGCATAAATTGGTACCGGTCTTTTGGGGGAAAAAAATCACAGTAATGTATAGATAAATGCTCAAATGAGGTTTATGCCCTTTGATCCCGAACACCTACCTCTGGGAATTTCTTCTTATTCTAGGGATATAATTCATTAGATGCTGAAAGCTATGTGCAATGGGGATGCTCATTATGGTGTTATGTACAATAACAAACACCGTAAAAAAGCACAATGTTCAACTCTTGGTGAATGGCTTTGTAAGTTGTGGTGTCAATGTAAAAGGGGATTTGGGCACCATTAAAATGGTAATTATGAAGAAGAGAGCAACACGGAACCCATTTATGGTAGATGCAAGGACAAGAGGCAATCAAGGACATCAAGGACATCAAGGAATGCAAGGACAATCAAGTCTGCAACCATTTAACACGTGTCAGTGTCCAGAGCCCAGAGTAGATGCTCCACACATGGGAAGGAAAACAATCATTATGGGGGAGTGAAAGGGTTTCTGGGAGATTAGCCTTAGTTAGTTTTTTTTTTTTAAGTTTATTTAAATATTGTTGATACTTCATCTTCTTTTTGAAAAGATGGTCATTATTTTTATCTTGTTATTTTTTTAAGTGTTTTTAAAGATTTTTATTTTGAGTCATCCCTACACCCAGCGTGGGGCTGGAACTCACAACCCTGAGATCAAGCCAGCCGACCTGAGCCAGCCAGGTGCTCAGATAACTTCATCTTCTTGCTGAGACTTGTACTCCGCTTATCAAAGCTCTGTTTAGATACCGGGGTGAAGCAGACAGAGGGAGTGATGGGTGGGCTCTACAAAATGAAAATGCAACTAAAATGATTGTGTAGGGGGCTACAGAGGAACCTGAGTGCGATGTGACTGGTGCTCTGTGACCCTCTGCAAGCCCTGGGCTTCAGGGTCACTTCTGAGAAATGGAGGAAAGGTGAAACTCAGTGCCTGGGAGGCCTCCAGCTCTGATATTTTCCAAATCTATGACATTTATTGAGCCCTATTACCAGGCGCTTTGTTACGCACTTTGCTGATAATCACTCTTTGGGGTTGGTCCTACTGCTAGGCATCATTTTAAGGACAGGAAACTCAGATTCAGAGTAGTGAAATGCTTCTTGTGAGGCAAATAGCCAGCAAGCAGTGAAGCAAAATAGCCACATTTCTTACCCCGCCACACATTTTATTTTCCAGGCCCAGCATCACTACAGCCTGTGAGGTTCATCCCGCCCTGGACCTCCTTCCCTCCTTCCCTCTCTCCATCTCTCTGGAGATTTTGAACCCAGGTGACTTGTCACAGTTGACCGTTGACCTCATAGAACCTACAGGTTCACCAGTCAGGAGGAGAATATTCATTGTCTGGGGACGGAGATGGAGAAGGTATGGGAGATTTGCTCTCATGTGGTGGCGCTTCAAAAGGTGGGTTAAAAAATCAGTTTCCTTATTTCTTTATGTGTGTCTTTTTCCTAAAAGTGGGAGGGTGTGGGAAATTAATCCTGATTAAGGAAGGGTACCGTCAGTTTAGGGCTAATCTAAGTTTTCCAGTTTTTTGTTAATTGTAGTAATTGCAGTGCCCAATTTGTACAACGAAACCACACACATTTCCTAAGGATCTCTGCTCTGCTGTAAGTGAGAGACAGAAGGTCACTGTCTTAGCGAGGGGCTCCCCGCTAAGTGCCCTAGTGCGTATTCAGACCAGGTGAGAGGCAAGAAAGGTTTGATGCAGAGAAATCCAAACACGCAATGTGAAGCATGTCCCAGCATACCTAAAATTGTCCGTGGTGTTTGGAGAGTGAAATAATAATTTTCATAAAGAAGAAAGGAGAGGGAACGGCAGAATGGGAGTTTAGGGATTACACGGTGCCGAAGCACATTCACCATGGCAATTACGGTGCCGCGGGTGGTTCTCCAGCATGTTGTGAGCTTTCCTGAGTTGTCACCTGCGTGGGGAAGAGATCGCAATGCTCACCACCCCCACCCCTGACCCGGTGAGAAGAGGGCCCTGGTGCTGCCTCCTATTGTGTGACCTTGGGCAGGTCACAAAGCCTAGAGCTTTTGGCTGGACGGGGCCCTAAAAGGTAAGCCAGTTCAACCCCATCCCAGCCAAGCCCGAAAATCCCTTTACCCTGTTAGACAAGAAAGACCACGAGAGAGACCACTAACCTGGTAGCTGCCCCTGCTTGAGGGCCTAGGATGTGTCCTTCCAATTAGCCTGCACTCAGCCTGCACAGACCCACAAGGTCTGTGTTAGAACTCAGATCACACGGTCGGTCTCATTGCAGTGTCCCAGAACGTGGGGACCTGAAAGGAGAGAGAGAGGGAGAGATGTTTACCCACCCCGAGGCAGGTTCTGGACCCATCTAAAAGTCCTGTAGCATAGAGGACAGGAGAAGTGAGGGCGGGGGAGAGCCAGATTGCTGGGCTTCCTCCCATGCAAGGAAAGAGCCCTGGGCAAGATCACCAGCAAAAGGGACACTGTGAAAACACACGAGGTCTCTAGGGCACAGCCAGGAGCCCCGTGCATCAGCACTGCCCAGTGCTGGACAGCTCCCTCTACCACTTTTCGAGGAGGGGTGGGGGAGAATGGTGCTGGCTGTGGTCAATGTCAGGAAGGAAGGGTTTGAGGTCTCCTCTAGAGATCTCCCTTCTGCATAAAGTAGGGCAAACAACATTTGGGATTGTCACAATGAGGCCCGAGTGAGCGAATGTGCAGGAGGGGGTCTCTGTACACTGGGAAGCACTGCCTCCTGAACGGGGTGGGTAATCGTCCCACGGAGCCATGGTTCCGTCTTAGAAAGTGTGTAGCAAGCAAAGTTCACAACATGGGGGGATGGCTTCTAGGCCTGGGTCGCTCCTCTGCCACTTGCGGGGGGAGGAAAGGGTGGGGACAGAACAGTGCATGCGGAGTTTGCTAGTGCTCAGGCACTCCTGCCCTGGGGGGCTGTGCATTCAGTGGTCTCTCTGCCTGGGATACTTTTCCTCCAGGCACGTTCTCCTGGACCTGAGTCCCAGTCTCCGCTTCCAGAGAACTAAGTTAGGACACAGCTTCGGTGAGAACCCTGTAGCCCCTTCCCCTGCTTTCCTTCCGCTTCCTGACAGTGATTCTGCAGGCATCACATGCTGTATCTGATCATTTATTGTCTGCCCCTCCTCTCTGAAATCCACGAGGGTAGCCCTTTGTCACTTGTGTTCATGCTCTGTCACCAGGACCTAGTCCAGAGCTGGGCTCATCGTAATGCCCGATGACTCCACTAGGGGAATGCGTGGTGTTCCAGGTGGGAGCCTCGGAGGCCGGAATGTTCCCAAGGTGGTCATGCTACAAGGATCCAGAGTTAAGGTCTTTTGCTTCTCAACTCTGGAGGAAGTCCACAGACTGTCAGAATTAGGTCAACTAAGGTGAGAGTTGCTACAATTTTCCTCGGGAATTTTTTGTGCTCAAAATGTGAAAGGACAAGGCAAAAGACCTTTGACACATTTAGTGTTGACCATTACTGGGATGGTTCTGAGGGATGAGGTATTTTGGAAAGTGTTCTGGCCCTGAGGACAGAAAACTGCTCATTCATTTATTCAGCTAATGTTTCTGGAGTGCCCACGCTGTGCCAGACTCTGGGCCAATCCTGGGGACGGATGCCTGAGATGCGGTCTGTGCCCTCAAGAACCTTCCAGAGACCCGGGTTTCAATCTCTGGTTTGTCCCTAATTGGCCACGTGACCTCAGCACGGTGCTCCCTTCTCTGGGATCTGTCTTCCATTCCTAAAGCAAGAGCATTGGGCTGGGTGATTGCTGAGGCTCTGGGCCGGCTCCCTGTCTCAAGGGCTGAGTCTTGCTTCCAGACAGGCTGTCTGATTTTCATGGCCATCAATATTTCTCTAATCATCATTTTCTCTGGGGACTGAAATTAAAGCTAACTCGTTTTTCCAGATATAATTTCAACATTGTCACAGTCAATACATTTAGATCAAACCCGGGCGGGAAAGAGGGCGGCAGCTCCCCCCACGTATCAACAGAGGGTGAGCCCAGTGAGTGTCCAATGATGTCCCATTACCCACCACCGCTCCTGAGACTCAATCCCCCTGTGCCACAAATGCCTGCAACCAGCGTCCGTCCACATCCTGCCTCCTATTCCTAGTGTGTGCTAATGAATGCATCGATTTTCCTGTTCTGTACCACAACAGTTATTTCAGAGATAAATGCCTCCTGTTTGTGGTTATTAAATCTGTTTCATGTTGGACAGCTGAGGGTGGGTGGGAAGACTGGTCTGGGTAGAGCCAAGTGGGGGGCAATCTGGGACAGATCTCAACTCAATTTTCAGCAGGCTACAGGGCTTTGGAGCCGCCACTGCTCTCTGAGCCTCAGTTTCTCATCTGTGATGGGACAGTGTTGTGGTGTGCCTGAGGTTTTAAAATTGTTGTAAAGCAGCAGAATGTTTTGATTACAGGAAATGTTATTATAAGGCAATGTGCGAAACAGACGAGTAGGAGTGGCTTTGTCTGTAAGGGGGTGGGATGGGACTCCCTCCTACCCGGCCTCCTCCTTGCTCCCTCTGGAGCCCTGGGCACCTGCAGGGAACCCCGAGGCTCTGAAGGGCATAGTCTGAGAACTGCCAGGCTAGATGGGTGCAGCTAGTATTGTAGGGTTCTCAGTGACAGGTGACAGGGAGCAGGCCAGGGAAGCAGCAAAGGAAGGGAGGAGCTGATCTGGCCGGACAGGTAACTCAGCTGCCCTCTAGGAGGTGGCCCATGAGCATTAATATCCTAATGCCTGAATGTTGCTGCCTTTTGCTCAGAATCCTCCTCTCCAGCCGTATCCCGAGAGAGGCACCCTGGCCCCTGTGGGTTGGTAAGTGTGCCTACTCCTGGGCCAGACAGATCTGGGTTTGAGTCCCAGCCCAGACACTTTCTAGCTGTGTGACCTTGGACAAGGCTCTACACGTCTCAGAACCTGAGTTTCCCCATCTGCAAAATGGAAACACCACCACCAAATTAATGATGGTTTCCTATACGTACCGTGTGGTTCTTTGAGCTGATACAATCACATGCACTTTAATCCCTAGGAACAATTGTAACAGGAGGCTACGCTTTGACATATTAGTCCCATGCTTAATTTTGGTGCTGACGTCTCGTCTTTGCAATCCTCTAGCAAGGAAGGGGTCAGCATATTTACCTTCAGGGGAGGCTCGGAGAGGAGGGGGCATGGCCTGGGGCATTTGGGGGACCAGCAACCGTTCACATGACTGGAGGAGAAGCTCAGCGTGGGTCGTGGTGGCTCTGAGGGCCCAGGGGGCATTCAGATGGAGACAGCCAGGAAGCTCTCTGACACACGGGCCTCAAGCTGGAGAATGAGTGAGTCAGAGCTGGAGACTGGGACTCATTAGCTCCCATATTGAGACAGCCGGGAGACATCCAGAAGAATATGTAGACAGAAAAGGAGAGAGACAGGAAAGCCCGGATTTGCGTGGCTAAATGAAGCCATAAAAAGATAAGAAGACCCTTTGGAAGGCAGACTGAAGCCTCTTCCCGGAGCTTGTCATGGGCTCCCCAAGGTTGCTGCCTTTACAACCCAGCGGCATTTAAAGACCATTCCATCTTACCGTGCGAGCGTCATGTTCCCACCATATTATTTGAGGGCTGTTACTAAATCCATATCGCCTCCAATTTCTCCATTTTACAGAGGGTAAAAAAAAATAAAGAAAATAACTGTTCATTTTGGTTACTATTTCTTTCTAACTATATTCCCTTAATGAGGCGTTTGCTGCAACACGGTCTGTTATGTATTCCGTGTTTTATAAAAGATCTCTTGGGGAAAATAACCCAGGAAACACAATTTTTCAGCACCATCTCCTTTTATTAAGAATAATGAAAAGGAAACAAGAATCATTCTCCCAGTCAAACACACTTCTGCTTCCTCTTATTGGTGTTTTTATGACAACCTCCAGGTAGTGGTACAGGCGTCCGCACAGTTGTTTCCACCCAGATGTGCCATTTTATGGCCATTCTAATGACCCAGTTGCCTGTACATGAAGACGGGGGTGGGGCGGGTGTGTATAAATACATCAGATGCCTCTATTTATGTATCACCCATATCTGGGTAAGTGTTTGGGATGGTGCAAGACCTTAAAATTACACACACACACAAAGTGGGCTCTGTGCCCAGAAAACCACTCATCCTTCAAAATGGCACAAAGCACAAGTAGGGAAATTCACCCAGGAGGGAGAATGCAAAAGAAAAAGGCTGAGGAGGGATGTTGTTCGTTGGAAACTCAGCCCGGGTTTATGGACGGAACTGTGGATTCTCCGCACCCTCTCTCTGCGGGAGTTTGGCCACGCTTGTGGTTGGATGGTTGCCCGGGGCGGGAGGCTCCTTCCTGCCCGCGGCTCCTGCCCGGACCTCCCACTGACACCTCAGATGTGTAACTGCAACTGCCAACTGGACATCTTCCCTCGGATGTTCCACAGGCACCTCGTATAAATCTCGGGTCGTTCTCTCTGCCTCCTCTTTCCCAGTCACTTAGCTCAGTTAAGGCAGATCGCACTTAATGGGTAAGCCCCACAAGTCACACCGCGGCCCCAGGCAAGGGCGACCCCTGATTCCTTCACCTGTCTCCTCCCCTTTAACCGAGTCAGCAAATACCCACCGAGTCGCCACCAGGTGCCAAGAGCTCTTCTGGGCACCGTGCATGTTAAGTGACTGACCTGCTCCCTGTTTGAAGGAGCTCACGGTTCCACGAGGAGGCAGAATCACGCAGGGGTTAAGAGTGGAGGATTCCAAGTTGGAAACTTCCATGGTCAGAATTCAGCTCTGTCACGGATTTGCTGCCAGACCCCCTGGGCCCTTAAGCTGCAGTTTCTTCGTTTGTAAAATGGGAACGACATGAAGAGCCCCTGTCTTACTGGGAGCTGTGAAGTTTACGTGCAATAACTCACATAAACCACTTACCAGAAAGCCTGGGCACGGAGTAGGAGCGTGACAAATGTGAGTCTTCTAGGATCGTCTGGGCCAGATGACAGAGATTGCCTGTGGTCTCCCACTTCCGGTCTGCCCTTTTTCCTGAGTGGTTTTCAGTGGCACACATGGCTACCTAGAATAAAGATACACTTTCTAGCGCTCTTTGTGGGTTGGCGTGGCCAGTATGGCTCAGCCGTGGCCAGGGAGACTTCTGGAAAGCCCTCTTAAGATGGCGACATCTTCTTTGCCCATTTTTTCAACTTGCTGCCTGGAATGGGGAAGTGACAGCTGGAACCCTGGCAGCTCCCTCACACCATGTGTTAGTTAGGGTAGGTGTCACAGGTTGTGTTTCCCGAAAGGCACAAGTGGAGGTGGAATTTAGCGTGCATGGGGTTTATTAGGGAGGGAGGGGGAGGAAGCAGGATTGGGCAGGGAGGGTCAGGTGTGAGGCAGGCAGGCTTCTATACCCCTCTATGTCTCGGCTTCAATCACTGGATATGGGCCACCCTGTCCATGGCGCATGTCCATGTCACTGGATATGGGCCACCCCATGGGGGACATGGCCTTGGGCAAGCAGTCCTTGAAGGGAATGGCAGTTGAGGACTGTGAACTGACGGCCCTCCCGGGAGTTCGGCCACAAACTCTTCTTTGAGGGAGATCTGGGAGGGCAGCTCCATGAATATCTCAGGAAATCACCTTCTACAGACAGCTCAACACAAGGAAGTGGACACTTTGCTCATGAAACAGTGCATCACAGGTACCCTTGGCTTGGTGGGGACTCAGGGACGCTGGCTCCTTCCACCTTGTGACTCTGCCTCTTTCTAGGCCCTCGGAGTCCTTTTAGTTCAATAGGCAGACAATAAAAGAGAATGAATGGTGGTTGTGTTGGGTCTTGAGGGCCGGGCCTGGCAGGACACCTTTGTCCACGGATCCTAGCCATTGGCTGTGAGTAATTGCAAGGGATACTGGGGAATGTAGTTTAGCTGTGTGTTCAGGAAGACAAAGGACAGAATTGGGCGTATGAATGCCCAGTCAGTCTTCGTCAGGGATGATGAGAGAAGGGCCACCCTCGGGAAAGGCAGAGTGATGGCCTGGAGGGAGCCTGGGTCTGGGGGTTGGGGCACCGACACACCCACTTTGGCAAACTCATTTCTGGGCTTGGTTTATATGAGAGAGACATAAATGGAGAGAAAGAAAGGGAAGAGTTCAGCGTGATGGGGGCTGAGATTGAGAAATCCCAAAGGAGGGGAAGCTGCTTGGGGCTGGTGATGCCTGAGTGAGATTCGAAGGCTGAGCAGGGGTTGACTAGTTGCTTGAGCTGAGGGCAGGAAGGTGTAGTTCAGTTCTTTGGTTGACCCATAGATGACATTTTGCAAGACATTTCGTCTTAAAGGCTAAAACATAAATGCTTTCTGGATGGACCCACACAAGACAAGAAGCTCCATGAAATGGGGAGAATGCCCATTTTGCTCAGAACCTGGCACAGAGCACAAATGAATAGTGAATGAATGAACAAATTAGCGTGCAGAATTTTCTCAATCAACTCTCACTCCGCTTGATGGTCCGCCCTTCCCCTTGGCTCCCCTAATCTTCCCTTACATACCTACATTCCAGGCTATATGATGCTGTGCTCTAATTACCGTTTGATGTATCTTGATTCTTCACTTGACTTCAAGGTCAAGGACTTGGTCTCATTCATGCTTATGCCCCCGTCTTCTAGCTTAAATTGGCACCAGTGTTCTAAACAAATGTTTGTCAAATGAGTGAACAAACACATTAGTCCCTTTTGTCATAAAGGGCTAGAAAAGTCATACTGTGGTTGCACCGAAATCTATTTCCTTCTGCCTTCTGCTAATCCAGCTCAGTTCCTCAGGCATTTACCGGCTGCTTGCAGTAGCCCATGGTCTGTGTTAATACAGAGGGGAGGCTGCCTAAAGAAGGTCCCCCTGCCCTTGGGAGCTTCCCTGACCGGCTATCTTCTTTCATAACAGCTCGCCAGGGAAGAAAGACAAGATCTCGTTCTGTGGGCCTCTGTTGGGAGTAGTCCCTGAACTGGTGTGGCCCTTAGACAGGATGCGGTGCCGGGGCGGGCTAGCCCAGGCAGAGGGAAGTGTGATATCCCCCGGGCGCTGTTGGGGCAGTGATGCTTCTAAGCTTTAGGACCTGTCCTCACTAAACTGTCCCCTACCAAGAAAGTCTGGTGCTTGGCTACAGGACAATAGAGTATGTGCTCTAGTAGGGGAAGAAGCACGCATCAAGATAGCACACAGCGTGGGGACAGTTTTACTCCAGGGGGAGTCTTTTGCGGGAAGTGACTTTAAGCCGAAGCTACAGGTTTGCTTGAATTGTTTTGCTTTGGGTTTCTTCCTGCTACCTCACCCTGTTGTGTCAGCCGTGGGTGTGAATAGCTCCCCCTACAGCTGTGCAGCATTTTCTCCTGGAAGTTCTTCTGAGCCTCTCTGGAAGGAATAGGGAGTTAGGGGAGAGCCTGTGGTT
Organism: Acinonyx jubatus; assembly: GCF_027475565.1. Lineage (NCBI taxonomy): Eukaryota > Metazoa > Chordata > Mammalia > Carnivora > Felidae > Acinonyx > Acinonyx jubatus. The sequence continues at coordinate 14,800,924 of NC_069391.1, forward strand.
CTGGGGGCCGGCCTGATGGCAGGCACTGGTTGCAAAGCTGATTTACATCGGCCATCTCGTCGCCTCCCGCGTTCCGTCCCCGGAGGCCCGTATCACGGCTCGCATTTCAGAGATGAGGACACAGAGACTCTGGCCTTCCTGCCCAGGAGCACACGGCTGGGGGGGGGGGGGGCCGAGCCAGGACCGAGCCAGGCTGATCACCTGACGGGCGGCCTCCGTCACCAGCTCCCATGTCCCTTTTCACACCGTGCTTTGGGGGTGACCTTGAGGTGCAGAAATGCTCGGTTGGATTTCACTGACGAGGCCACGCTGCAGCCCAGAAGCAGGAGGGACGGCGTGCAAGGCCCCTGTGGTGGAACGGGGGCCCGACTCTGAGTCCTCTGCCTTCCCCTCCCCCGCAGGCTGCCTGTGAGGCTGGGATACCCCCCCCCCCCCCGCCGAAGATCACGGCCGGGAGCACCCACCCAGCACCGCCCTGCACACGGCAGGGTAGGGTCCAGGGTCAGAACGATGCTAACAGCTTCAGGGCTAAGAGCACAGCCCTGGGCTCGGACTGCCTGTATTCAAGTCTTGGTTCCACCCAGCAGAGCGATGTGATTTGGGCACGCCTCCTGCCTTCTCTGGGCCTCAGTTTCCTCATCCATGGAGTGGGGATCATAATCGTAAACACCCCATGGCGTTGTTGTGAGGACTAAATAAGAATACGAGGAAAGTGCCTGCATGGTGCCCACAACGATTTGTAATCAGCGAAACCCTAGATAGCTCCTGCTTGCGTTAGTTGTTCAGTAGGGACAGACCCTGAACTGAGCTACTTACAACACGATTCCGTTTCACCGTCGCGAGTCAGTGGGGTTGGCATTACTAGCTCTTGTTTTGCAAAGGAGAAGACTGGAGCTCAGGGGGGTTAAGTCACTTGCTTAGAGGCACACAGCATGGGACCGAGCCAAGCAGTGTGACCCTCAAGCTGGGGCTCCTGACCATCGCACAGCGTCCCCTTGGTCCAGCGCGGTTTGCAGCTGGCCCTCCGAGCTTCATTCGGTGAATCCCACACTTGTCCTGCATCCTGTGTGTCAGTGCCAGCCCCCGGCGTTCAAGGTGTCCGAGGGCAGGGAGGCTATTTTTCCAAGCAGCATCTGCGCCTCTCGTAACAGATCGTTCCTTTCTGTCGCCAGCTTGGGCCGCCGGCAGGACTGGCCAGAGCCTGCACCGTGCTGTCTCCGTCCCAAATCCCGGACTGCACAATCTGTTCTCACCTCATTGTTGCCCACCTACAGAGGGACTCCACGAAGCCTCCACAGAATACCCATCGGGGGACGCACCCCACCCACCCTCCCGTCTCACCAGAGCTTCCTAATGCACCCATCTTTTAAACCCTGGGCCCTGCTGTAATATTAAGGCAATAATTTATACACTTGGCTCCTGAGCTCCTGGCTGTTTCGAAGGCATTGATCACCCCGGAGCACTCATACATGATTCAGGCTTACTCCTCCAACTCCTCTGCCAGCTATTGATTCCAATGACATTATTTATCAATTACGAAAGGTTTATTCCTCACTCGCTCCTGCACAAAAGAATCCGCGCATTTATTTTACAGCATGATTTATTGACACGTCACCATGCATTACATGGAAAATTGAATTTTTGGAGGCTGGAGAACCTTAGGAAATTTCACTGGTTCAATTAGACAGGAGAACATCAAAGAGTTTAATGATACAATTTTTCATCCGTTTGCTGCCGTGCCGGGAGGGGAGGGACCCCAGGCCAGGGCAACTTGAACCCCAAACGGCCCAGGTGTGCACCTCTGGGGGAAGAGCTCCAGACTGAAACCCACCTCAGAGACTCGGCTCAACGCTTCTGTTGGTGACTCTTGACGTCAGAAGATTTCTCCAAGCTGGGGAAACCCTTTGTTCCCGGAGCAATACGACCTTTCCGTGGGCTGTTGGGGAGACTGGGACAGATCCGTCCTTGAACTTTGGCAGAAGGTGGATCGGTGTAAGAAATGGTGACATGATATTTAGGGGGCATTTGTAGCAGCTTCCCACTCATCAGCCCCTAGCTTGGTTGTGAATCCCAGGAGAAGCCTTCCTGTGCCCCCCCAGGGTGGATCAGGCCCCCAATATAGGCTCTTGGAATACTTTTCAGGTTGTGGAGGTATATCGCTATAGTGACCTTTCTAATGTCACCTCCCCCTCACATGGGGCTCCCCCAGACAGGACGCAAGGTGGTTCGTCTCAGCTTGGCTTTGCTACCTCTCCCATCCACCACGGGGAACCAGGAATGCCTTCTCTATCAGGCTCTAGGTTAGAGTTTGCCAAAGGGAGTGACCTTGCACGAGCTAAGACCATTGCCTTCATGGCAGTCAGAGGTGGCTGCTTCCTGTACCTCTCCTTGAGTTCCCACCTGGATGACTGAATGTAGTGGCTCTTAGACTTCCCGGTGACCTCTGGCTTCCCCACCTGTTCTAGCGTTTGAATCTGAAATGTTAGTGACTGCTTCTCTGATCCTCTGGCTCCTACCTTCTGTACCTCCTCACCCCCAGCTTCTCTCACATGGGTGTAAACCCTAATTGCCATACTAAACCCTTTATTCTTATCCTAGTAATTGACCCGCCATTTAACTGATGGGACCTCACACTGATGCAGTGGTAATGTCTGTTTTGTGTTCCTTGCATTTTGCAAGACCAGGAATATAATAGATGGGGGATGTGATCAACTATGTCTCATCATATGGATGAATGAAGACCCCTTGTCTCCTCTAACTAGCGAACTCCTACTTGGCCTTTAAAGCTCACCTCCTCCAAGAAGCCTTCCTTGATTCCAAGTGTCAGCCAATGGCACCTCTCCTGGGCTCCCACAACTGGAGCATATATTTGTGCTTGGTTATTTTAATTTTTTTTTTTTACGTTTTATTTATTTTTAAGACAGGGAGAGACAGAGCATGAACAGGGGAGGGTCAGAGAGAGGGAGACACAGAATCCGAAACAGGGTCCAGGCTCTGAGCTGTCTCAGCACAGAGCCCGACGCGGGGCTCGAATCCACGGACCGCGAGATCATGACCTGAGCCGAAGTCAGACGCCTAACCGACTGAGCCACCCAGGCGCCCCTATTTGTGCTTGGTTATAAGCATCTGTTTACTTCCTGTCTGCTGCGGTAGATGATGCGCTCCTTAAGGCTAAGGATGAAACTGAATGGTCCCGTTTTTCCACTTCTACGTGCCTGGCGTGCCAAGAGTCCTCAACAGGATGAACTTAGTCATTTATTGGCCTGACCATCACCATTGCGTATAAGAACCAGACATACTCGTTACTAGATCGTTTCACACCCATTCTGTTGGGTGTGAAATAAACCCATAGGGCAGGTGGCGGCTTCCCTGGGAAGAAGATCATATAGCGTCTAGGGTGTTGCCCATCTGAACAGCAAAGCACTCCCGGCTGGAAGGGAGCGATTTTGCCCTTGTTCAGAGGGCACTCTACAAACCGAAGCCAGACAGACTGGAGCAAGCATTAGAAAAGGCAAGAGAGGAACAATAATAAATTATATATTTGGAGCTCATATAATGATAATTAGGCAAATTGAATATTAAATACTCAAATGGAATCTACAATGATAAGTTAAAACAACATTAAAATCAGTCTCTGAGCTGTTTGAAAATGACCGATCATTTGGGTCGCTAAAGCCACCATTTATTTAATCAACTTGCTATTTCCTAGAGATTAATTTATATCCCTTTGTAACTGTGATAGAGACACACGTCACTTGCTACAGATACACTTTAAGAAACAGATTGAATCCCATAAGGCTAGCCTTGAAGCAAATTTCTCTAAAGTGAATTAGATTTTCCCATTGATTTACATGATTAAATTAAAATGTGTTCTCATGGGAAAAGTTGACCAATAAATGGAATTAAAATTTTTTCTTAACGCAAGAATGGGGTGGGGGGGGGAGCAGTTGTAGGATATTACGGGTGCTTTGGTCCATTGCCAGCATCGGCTTGCCGGGAGCTATTGTCCTTACCTGGTCATTTGCTGCCTTTGTGGTGTAGTTTCTTACAGTGTATAAAGCTTTTCTTTTTTAAACTTTATAAATCGGGGAGAGTCAACCAGAAACAGTGGCCAACGTTACCGAATCTTTATTCTGGGCTGGCTACTAAATGAGCCACTTTTTAATTCTTACAATCATCTTACGAAGGAGTTTTATTATCCTTATTTTAAAGACAGGGACCCTGAGGTTTGGAGCATCAAGCCACTTGCCCAGGTCCTTTATAAAAGCTGAGTCTGATTCCAGAGCCCATGCTTTTTAGCTTCATAAAGATAGGAGGCAAAGGTAAAAATAATCCAAAGTCACTGATAAAGAAAAAATCAACTTTCTGCTTCTCTTTTGGATGGGACCATGTTCTTATATGCAAATATAGGAATATCAATCGCCTGTAAATTCTCTTAAAATAAAACAAAACATGTTGCTTGGTTGGTGCCTGGGCTCCCAGCCATGGTGGCTGTCTGATTGGAACCACTCTGTTTCCACCTCTGAGTTGCTGATAAGTGCTGAGGTCTTTCTGACATAGCGAACATGGGCAGCTCTCATGGCTCTGGGAAGCAGGGGGACTTGGCAGGTGGGCGCAGAGGGGCAAGCAAGGGTCTTAGATTTTGATTCAGGCTCTGCCTCTCATTAGCTGTTTGGACTTGGGTAAACCCCTTTCCCTCTCTGGGCTTCTGTTTCCCACCTGTAAAATGAGGGGGCTACACCAGAGAAGTAAAAAAAAAAAAAAATTTTTTTTTTTTAGTATTTATTTTTGAGAGGGAGACAGAGAGACAGAGCGCAAGTGGGAGAGGGCCAGAGAGAGAGGGAGGCACAGAATCCGAAGCAGGCTCCAGGCTCTGAGCTGTCAGCACAGAGCCCCACGTGGGGCTCAAACCCACCAACCGTGAGATCATGACCTGAGCGGAAGTTGGACGCTTAGCTGACTGAGCCACCCAGGCGCCCCTGGAGAAGTTTTTAAAGGCCACTTGCACCCCAGGCCCGATTCGTTTTGTTTCTTCAGTTTCTTTCTGGCTGCTCTCAGTGGCTCACACAAAACCAGGAATTGACCGTGTGCATGGAAAAAAAAATTGATTGGCCATTTTGTGTATTTAATGGCCGGCATTTAAACTGAGAGATATTTCAGGTTAAAGAATGCTGTTTGCAAACATAAAAAAATACCATAAAAATCAAATATATGCAGCCCGTACACACACCAGCCTCAAATCAAGTACACAAACAGAAGTCGAGTTGCATCATTATAAACTTCTGATTGAGAACAAAACTGTAGCAGTTTCGAAGGCAATTTTCATATAAGAATTGATTTTCTTCATGCTTTTCCCATGATTCAAATTAGAGAGGATGATGGGCTTTTTTTTTTTTTTTTTTTTTTTCTGAGTGAAATAAGTTCTTTTAGGAACACATGTGCTTTGATGTTTAAAGTCAGGCTGAAATTTTCTGAATCTAATGCATCCGTGGCAAATGCGAGTTTAGTCTTGAGACCCCAGGGCTGGAGGCAGAGTCTCAGGTCTCACATTGTCTAAAATTGGTTTATGGAATGCTTGCACGTACTGTGTCTCAGTCGGTCTTCATCATAATCTTGTTAGGTAGGTAATACAAGCCCATTCCCTGGGTGAGGAAACTGAGGCTCTTGAAGGAGAAGTGAATTCCCCAAGACTAAAGAGCTAGCAAACCTGAGATTAGTCTCAAAGACCTCCTACTCCACATTTAGTATTCTTTCAAATGAAGCGATTATTTATTTAACAAGGTTTTACCGAGTGCCTAATATATGTTGGGTATTGTTCTAGGTTCTCAGTGTCAGGGTTGATGCTCTCAGTCAGTTTATACATAACAACTTTAAATAAATAACTCCACCCTTGCCGTCTGATCCCATACATGCCCCACTGTCTTCTTTAGGAAACAGGATTTATGTATTGTTCTCTGTGTTAGCTCTATTTCTATTCCAACAAGTCATTTTGGTCTTGAATTTGACTGAGTTACTTAACTTCTCTAAGCTTGGTTTTTTGTTTTTTGGTTTTTTGTTTTGCCTCAGAGACAGCATGGTATGTTCATGTTCTTGGGATTAGAAATGAGTCTGATGTGTGTGCATGAGGGGAGCTTGGAGGCTATTGTACGCAGGGCTTGTAAGCCCCTTTGGGAGATAATGGACAGCCATGGTCACAGCTCTGCTCTGGCAGGATCAGTCTGGAAAGCGTGGGGGGTGGGGTGGGGAGGGGGGGCTGAGCTAGGGAAGGAAGAGGAGTGAGACCCAAGCAAGGCCTAGGGGTTGCTGTCACAATAATCCAGAGAGAGGTGAGGAGTCCAGACCAGGCATTCATGGAAGACTTGAGACAACTCCCAAGTTCAACACAAGGGGAGGAGAAGGAGACTCTGGGGTGACTGCCGGCTGTTGGGGGTTTGAAAAGGCTCAATAAATAGCACCTTTTCTCCTGCCCAAGTTTTGAACCAATTGGGAAATAAAGCAAGAGATAAACAATATAGAAACAAAAATACCACTTTTATTACTGATGTTGGAGAATGTGGCTGGTATCTCAGGCAAGTGTGATCCTTAATACTGCACCTTAGAGCCAGAAAATATTCTCCACCTTGCAGCGATGGGTAGGACACCTTGTTCCTGGAGGTGGCTTGCTTCCAAGAGGAAGGAGACAGAAAAGTGTGGGTACGCCAGGGGTGGGGTGAATGGTGGGTGGAGAGCGACCAGGAAGGTTATGCTCTGGGCTTCCTCTTCACAGTAGCAAGCATCAGGAGCGGGCAAAGCTTGGATTTCAGACTCCGTGCACTACTTACGTAGGTGGCAAACACAGGATGAAGGGGAGACTTGGGGAGACTTTGGGTTTGTGAGGCTCTTGTGTGCCACCCAATGGAGATGGCTGGTGGGTGGTTGGATACGTAGAGTCCAAAACTCAGGAGAGAATGATGTAGAAGCTGTTGACCGACAATAGTGGTTGGAATCGTGATGAAAAGAAGGGTGGCCGGGTTAAGAAATGACGCTGTTGGAGGCGGAGGGCAGAATAGGAGTGAACGAGAACGGGAAGAGCAAAAGCAGCCTGTGAAGAAGACTGAGAAAATGCAGACCAGAGATCAACGGGATCCAAGAAGAATGGGCGCAACCAAGGCAAAGGAGAAGAGGGTTTCAAGAAGGAGCAAGAATAGATCAGGAGCCTTGGATCCTGCATGATATGAATTTGAAATCTGTCTCTATCATTTTTCAGCCATGAGATCTTGAGTTTTGTGCTCAATAAACGGTAGCCAGGACGGTGATGACGATGGTGATGGTGAGGATGAAGACGAATGCAAGCAATTGCGAGTGTTGTAGGAAACAAGAAGATCAAACTGGACAAGGTTCCCCAGAGCGGAAAAGATGAGCTGACCTCTGAACACACGATTTTTGAGAACAACACTAACACTCACGAAGCAATCGGTTTTCTTTCCCATGGCTTCACTTTACACTTCCCCCCCAAACACTTGTTCCAATAAGAAGGCTTAAAAAAAAAAAATCCCAAAACTAATATCACAGACATGGAGGCGGATGCATTTGCAAGGAAGTTATTAAAACCACCTTGATTTTAATAAATTTACCACCAGGTAGCAATCTCTCAATGTCGCCTCTTTCCAATTTGCATGTGTAACTGGCATCTCGTTAAAACATCATTAAGAAATTGAAAACCAGGAAGACATAAACAGACGCAGAGACGAAGCAGAGGAGCCTGGGGGAGGAGGCTGTGGGTAGCAGAACAGTGTGGGCTCCTTATGTTAAAAAAAAAAAAAAAAAAAAAAAACACCTAAAATGCAACTTGGTTATACAAACGCAACCTGATTAACGAGCAAAGAGAAGCAGAGTAATGTAGATACTGTTTACAAATGAGCAATTATAAGACTTGTGTAAAAGGTTCATTTTCCTAGAAACGATTGGAAATTCCACTAAAAGCTACCGTCATTTTTCCTCAGCCGGACCGCCATCTATGTGTGCGAGAGAGCTTTTTCTTCAAAGGATTAACACAAGAGGGCAAGCCCCCTGGTGACTGGGCTCCTAGATTCTGGTTCCTCTTCTATGGCCCGATGAACTTTTCATTTTTATTTGTATCTTTGGTGTGTTTGTAAATATGTTCTTTTTTTTTTTTTTTTTTTTTTTATGATTCCAGAAGTGATAGACAGACGCTGTTGATAAAAAAAAAAAAAAAGCTATATGAAAATCCATCGGGTCAAATTAACCTAAACAGGCGATGCGGTTTAATAAAAGGAGGTCCAGCTTTGGAGCGGGTCAGGCATGGGTCCGACTTGTGGTTCTGCTGCTTAACTGATCTGTGAAATGGGGATGTGGTTCGGGGAGGAAGAAATGAGACAGTGTTTATCATGTGCTGGCATATGGCATAAAGTTCACACAGTAGTGATCAACCTACGGTAGTTAACAGTTAACACTACGTCCTTCCTTCCTCTCCTTCTAAAAATCGCTTCTTGGAATTCTTTACTGGCTTTATGAACTCTGACAAACGCTGGCAAACAAGGCCTTTCCGAATTTGGCCCTAACACGCCTGTTTGGCATTTTATTGGTCTAGAAAGCTAACTCCTCTTGAAATGACCCCAACATTTCCGAGGCTTAGCACCGAATGGAAGATTACATCTTGCTCATGGCACAGTTCATTACGGGATTGGGAAGGGGTTGCTCTGTTCCCCACAGTCATTTGGGGACCCAGATTCTTTCCATTTTGTGGTTCTGGCTCTTCCTTAGGCTCTTAGAGTTCTCTTCCTGCACCTAAGGGAGTGGATAACGTTCACCATTATCCATGCACACCCGCTCATCACGACCTGGTCGGATGATGCTGCACACATCACTTCTTCCTGCTGGAGGGAAATAGTCCCATGGCCCCATGAAGGAGCAAGGGAAGCTGGGAGATGTAGTCCGTCAGTGAGACCTGAGAAAGGGAGACCGTGCAGGTGAATGAGTTCTCCCAGTCTCTGCTGCACAAATTAGCTGCAACGTGCCGGCTCCAGTCAAGCCATCCAGAAAGTTCTCTAACTGACTTGTTTTGAGTCATGGATGAATCCTCCTTGACACGTGTTTTCCAGGTCTTAGGAATGACGTTCTCCAAACCCAGCCGGGAGGCTCAAGTGAGGGAGAAAAATTCCCGGAAGAAGAGGGGAAACAGTGCGGAGCAAACACTCACAGCTGCTGGCGACTGCCACTGAAAAGCCCAGCCCCCAGCTGGGTGGCCCGCAAGATGGCGGCTTGATGGGCAAAGCCATGAACCTTGCCTTCAGCATGCCCACACTGGCCAAGCCGCCAGGGAACGATTCCGGCTTGGGTATACTCAAGGGTTAGGGGATAGGGGTTACCTGAGAAATGCAAACTGAATTGAAAGGAGACAGAAATGGGTTCCAACACAGCAGCCACGGTGCAGCACCCAAAGGATTACTTGTGCAGGCAGGAGACCAGCCCCGTGTGGCGGTGGGTGCAACGACCAGCTGGAGAACCGGAGTCTCCTTCATCGTTCAAGTTGGGACCAACTGTACCTACGTCATCGCACTTCTGCAAGGGGTAAGAGAAATAATAGGGGTGAAGGTTTGAAAGAAATATAGCTGGTCGTTGCCAGAGTTCAGCAAAGACTTCGTGGAAGAAGTGGGATTTCGGGAGATCGGGCAGATCCAGGGTGCAGTGTGGGCCTGCAGAGAAGGGGGGTGGCGGGCACCCCAGGCCAGGCAGAGCAGGTGCAGTGTGGGCCCGGGGCTGGGTGTGTGGCCCGTTGGGCTGAGACGCGGAAAGTTCATGCCTGGGGGAGAAACTTCGTTTTACGGGCCTCAGCCCTCAGTGCGGTGACTCCCCGTCCCTCGTGGTTCTCCGAGGCCCTCTCAGAACAAAAATTTAGAATCCAGGCCGGATGATTCTGCCTGTGTGTCATGATTCTCCATCTTTTCAAGGGCAGTGGGCCGGGCCAGTTTCTGAGGGGATTTATAAAGCAGGAGGCAGGGCACCGCCAGCCTGGAGATCTAGTGTAAATTTGACTTAATGGGTCTTTCTCTCTCTCTTTCTCTCTCTCTCTCTCTCTCTCTCTCTCGACACACACACACACACACGCACACATCACAAATGCACAGACACTTCAGGGCTACTACGTTCTCCACATACAACAACATTCATATACAAGGTGTATAATTCTGATGGCTTGTTTTAAATCCTATAAACAGGTTTGCAGATTTTTGTAAAGTGCCTTCCACATGCCAGGCACGCGTCATAGGTACAGCTTCTAACCCTCCAGAAACTGCTGCAAGGTAGGGGTTTTCCTTCCCATTCTACTGGTGAGGAAACGGAGGCTCAGAGCAGAAGGGTCAAGGTCATACAGTGAGTAAAAGACAACTGGGATTTGGGGTCCATCTCTCTGTTACAGCCAACAAACACCAGGGACAATAGTTGCTTTGGTTATTGGGGCGCCTGGGTGGCTCAGTCAGTTAAGCTTCCGACTTTGGCTCCAGTCGTGATCTCACAGTTCCGTGGGTTCGAGCCCCGTCGGGCTGTGTGCTGACAGCTCGGAGCCTGGAGCCCGCTTTGGATCCCGTGTCTCCCTCTCTCTTCGCCCCTCCCCTGCTCGTGCTCTGTCACTCCCTCTCTCTCAAAAATGAAGGAACGTAAAAAAAGTTTAAAAGACATAGTTACGTTGGTTATTAAAAAGACTAGCAGCTAACGTTTACAGCACACATCCTCCGAGCCGGACATTGTGCCCAGCGCTCTCGCACGCAGGACCTCATCGGATTCTTGCAACCCTCCCAGGAGGAAGGATCCGTTACTGTTATGTCCATTTCCCAGACATGGAAACTGAGACTCGGTCCCCTGAGTTAAACGACTTGCCCCAGTTTCCGCACGGGAAAGCAGAGGGGCAGGCTTTGGACGCAGGCATTCTGATTCCAGCTTCCTCTCTTGTAGCCTCTGCATTAGGCTGCCTTGTTAATGGCAATCCTTACGATTGTGTGATTTTTGATGTTCGTTGTAGCACATTTCGGTGTTCTGTAGATTGGGGGAGGCAGGAGGGGCTCTACTACTCCGTGAGCGTCTACTCTTCTCAGTTCTCTGTACGATAAGCATGGCCAAGCGAAAGCTCCTTTCTGCCCCCTCCGCACATGGGCTCAGAGAAGCAGAGCGTGTGGCCAAAGGCGCAGGGCAGGGTTTGAATGCAGATACGTTGCCTGGAACAGTGCCGCCTCCAGCGTGCGCGGCTGCCCTGTGCTTCTCGTCCGCGTCCTGAGCTTGTTTTCGAGTTGGACGCAGCAGGTTCTTTGCACGTATTGATTAAACCAACAAACAGATAAGTGTTTCCACTCAGCCACGTCAATGAGATTCCAGGCTTCTTGGTTACAGGGACTAAATGTCTCTTTTTTCCCATGGTATTCACCTAGGCACATAAACCCGCGACAGATTTCTAAAAAGTTCTTGGCATTTATTGAGCACATACTGTGTGCCAGATACTGGCTTAAGGACTCTGTGTTTTCATCGGCCAACAATACTTTGAGGCGGGTATCGTTTTTCCTGGGCTCAGAGAGGGTGTGTGTCTTGCTCGGGGTCGCCCAGCTAGTAAGGAGCAGCCCTGGGGTCAGAGCCCGGGCCTCCTGCCATTATCTTGACCTCATTCCATTACATCACTGCCCCTGCAGTGGGAGAGGCTTAGAAAAAGAAGATGGGCTTCAAGGTAAAGGCAGGCCGGCCACCCTGTGAGTTAGGAAAAAAAAAATCACAGATAACTTTGTGTGACTCCAAATACTTTACTTTCTTTTTCCCCCCTTTAATGTATTTAGAATTAGAGGCAAGCATGAACGATACCAGCAGAGCCTGGTAAAAGCGTGCCAAAATGACAGGGGAAGATTACACAGTGGGGAAAAAACCGTGTTGACGTTTCTTGTGGCATAAAAGCAAAACCCCAAACAACAAAAAGCCCCCAAAGTGAGAAGTGACAGCATCTGTGGAAGATCAGTGGGTGAAAGTCACAGGAACCTGGCCTTTAAATCCAGATAAAGAAGACTTTCCAGCGGTCAGAGTTGTCCAACAGTAATCGAGGCTCCTGGGAAGGTAGTGAGATCCCAGTTCCTGAAGGTATGCGAGGGCTGCTGATCAGGTGCTGAAGGGGCCAGGGAGAGAGGGTGGTTCAAACATCTAAGGTTTGACTAGACCACGCCCATGAAATTGATTACAACTTCAACGCATTGTTCAGACTAGAGGCTCCCAGGGACGCCTTCCCCGTTTCATGTGCCAGGCACTGTGCGGAAAGCTTGTCTCATTCGGCTCAAGCCTCGGCCGGGCTTAAGAACTCCTTAAGAACTGGGTAAGATCAGACTAACCTGGATTCTGGTTTCATGATTTGCAGTAAATGCGAAGCCCCAGCATAGTTTCTTGTGTATGTCTGGGGCAGTGTGTGTGCGTGTGTGTGTGCGCGCGTGCACGGGGTGGGGTGGGGGTTCATGCTCTCAAGGGAATCTCTGCCTCTGAGTTCCTGTTTGCACTAAATCCCTTTAGGATAGTCTTTCTGCCCCGTGCCAAGATCGAGAGCTCAGAGGCGTCACTTGATTTCCACAAACATGCACTTTGGGGCGTGGGCTGGACCCTGCAGGAGGTTTGCAGCCACAGAGGGGGCGTATGCTGGGGTCGTGCAAACAGCATGAGACCGTAGCCGTTCCTGTTCGCCAAAGCACTGGACTGCACTGCCCGTGGGCATGCCCCACTGGTCCTTGGACCTCGTATAGCATCAGCCCTCCTCCCCAGCTCCCCAGCTCCTTTCTTCCCTCCCCCTTTCCCACCTTCCTATCAAACAACCAGCCAATCCGCCACCCAATCAACACACTGACCCCTTGCCAACCAGCCAGCCCATCAACCAACTAACCGGCCAGCCAACCAGTCAGAGGCTTATCTTTCTTAAAAAAAAAAAAAAAAAAAAAAAAAAAGAACCATCACGTGACATGCCAGGTGGAGCTCCAAAAGAAACAAATGCGAAGGAACAAAGGAACGAATGAATGAACAAGCGAATGAAGGAAGAAACACCCAAACAGTCCATCAGGGTGTTTTCTAGAATTTGCCTTCATCTCTACTGAGAACTCTGCCCCCATCCCAGGCAGGCACCGTCAGGCACGATAGTTTCAAAACCTGCCCTTGAACCCTGACGACGACCCTACCTGTAGGTGTAACTGTTTTTCTCGTTACCCAGCTGAGGAATCTGAAGCTGGGAGAAGGGAAGTCACTTGTCCAAGTTTGCACGGCTGGGGAGGGGCTGGACCAGGAGTGGGGCTGAGGCCAGCTGAGCCACACGCAGAGATCAGAAAGGCCGGAGCTCTCCGGGCTCCCTGAAGTCTGGTGCCAACTTTTAAGAGGGCATTTTAAAATTCCACCAGGTAACATTGTCTCGTTTTCTCCTTCACGCGGTGCTGGAAGGAGGTGTTTTCCTCCCTGCATCATAGCCCCACAAAACCGAGACTCAGAGAGGTGTCTTACCCAGGGTCCCCACCTCTAGGATGTGGTGGGTCTCAGGATTTGAATCCCCTGGTTCTAAGAGCCCGATGTTCCCCTCCCCTTGCCATGTGTGCCTCCTGGGTACTAGATTAATGAGACACAGAGGAGCTGGCATCCGGTGGGGACCATCAGCCATGGGAATGGCTACTCACAATGATAAATTCTCTAACAGGACTTCTTGGCATGCAAGGGTCGCAGAGGAGGCAGGAGGGCCAGCTCTGGGGCCCACGGGAAGCCTCCCAGAAGAAGTGACCCCGGAACAAGGTTCAGAAGAGTGGCTAGGAGCCCATGTGGACACCTGTAGGGAGGAGAGACCATTCCAGGCAGAGTGGGTCTTCCGGGGAATGACACAGCCTCGAGAAATAGCCATGCTTGTGTGGGAGGGGCTGGCTGCCCAGCAGGAGAGGCGAGACTGAAGCGGTCAGTGAGGGTAGATCGTGCAAGGCCTTGAAGGCCGGAACAAGGGTTCAGACTTGATCCTGAGGGTGATGGGGAGCCACAGGAGGCCTCGAAGCAGAGGGGTGCCCTGTTCGCTTTGAGCAAGGTGCCAGGGGTGCCTTGGACACCGCACGCACGCACGCACGCACGCACTTGGTGCCTTGCCTTTCTCGGGCACCATTAATCTTCTTTTCGGGAATGGGTGCTGGGGGTTTTAATGAACTCATTACTCATTCCACTGTCAGGTGAGTCCGATTGTGGTGGGAGGTTGGGTGGAGGGCTCGTCCCTCCGGGGCGTGAGGCTCTGATCTGATCTCCTCAGCAGACCCTCTGGCTCCGTCCCTGGCAGGAGCTCACCCGACCTGTTCCAGCCCTCCCCTCCTCCTCCCCTCCCCATCCCACGCTTTGCTGCCTCCTCAACTCACCAACATCCATTCCGATGGGCGTGATTGGAATCTCGTCTTCCCGGAACTTGCTGCCATCTGTCCCTCCCTGTGCCCGTGTCTTGTTCACACCCTCTGAATCTCTAGCTCACCGCTGGGCGTGGGAAGCTTCTGCCTGGGCCCTGGACGGGCAGTCTGCCCGTCTGTCTCTCCTCCTGGCACCCCTACCCCCAGCCTCGGCTTCCCTCCCCTTCCCTGCCCTTCCCCACCGGGGACTTTCTACCTGACCTGCTCTTCCTTTTTTCACCTTGAACTTGTCTGGATGTCTGTCTGCCTGCCCATCTCCTCTCGCCTTAACCCTCTGCTTGTTCATCTCTCCCCCTCTCCTCCCCCCCCTTCTCCCAGAATTGTCTGGAAACAGACCACTCCAAGATCTATTCAGTAGAAGGACGCGCAGTTTTGAAAATTCCTAACTATTCTGATTAGATCCAAGTAATTCATGCAATGGGCTTCAGGGTGGAAGCCGACCCATCTGGCGGAAGCTGTGCTGAGGCCACTGGAGGCACAAGCGTGGGGCCCCGGGCACCTCCTTTTCATGAGCCACGTGGCCCTTTCATAATTAGGAGCTTCTAAGCCAACCTCATGTCCTAGGCCAGCTAGAAGACGGGGAAGACACTCCAAATCACGCAAGCAGGGGCGTTTATAGGTGAAAAGACCCCTTGAGAGTCAACTGTTGTCATTTTTTTTTTCTTTCTTAGATATGGAGAATGAGGCTCAGAAAAGGCAAAGTGTTGGTGACTGGCTTAAGGTCATTCCAGGAGAGTCGGTTGAGACCCCAGGCCTGCTGACCTGTAGGGATCTTTTTCCAACCCAAAGAAAGCACAGGGCATGGCAAGCTCCCACCCAGGGCCGCAAGGCACACAGGTGGGGGAGTGGTCTCCTGGGCCCTCACGCGGGCCGCCTTCCCGCACACCTCGCCGCTGACCCTGGCAGACGAGGTAAAACTCTCTTCCTTTGGTGTTTCTGGCAGAAATGCCTCTCTGTGGACCAGAGCGTGTGCTCTCCTTCCTCCCTGTGGGCTCCTCCCGGGAGATGCTCCAGCATGGACTACAGTTCCCAGACTTCCTTGCACCTGGGTGGGAACACGTGGCTGGTTCTTGCTGTCCCGTTGTGAGCGGAAGCCACGCGCGTCACTTCTGGACGAAGGGGTTTGATGAGAGGACACGCCTTCTTCATACACTTGCTTTCCCCTTCATGCGCCAGGTGCAGAGGGACCCCGAGGACCCAGGGGATGGCAGAGCCTCACGATGGAAGGGACCTGGGCCAGCGAGCCAGAGAGAAACCGGTCGACCGAGAACACCCACAACACCTGTTACCTTGGCGACAAGAGGCTTATTTGTCCCAGCAGCCGGCGTTACCCTGAACGACGCAGTGTCGGTCACAGGCTGCTTACTCAGACTACCTGAGTCTACGTAGTAAGGTCATCGTCATCCGCTTTCCTATTTTATTGGGGAGGAAGCCCTGTCCTGGAATTTCCTGAACCATCAAAGGGACCGTGCTGCTTGTCTGCCTCTCTGACCCATCTCCCCTGACCCCGCACTGGCTCCTTATTGTCCCCACCACTGGCCTTCTTTTCTGTCCTCGAACCCGCTGGGCATATTCTCACGTAGAGGTCTCCGTTTCTGCTCTTCTCGTTTTTTGGACGGCCCCATCCCGAGATCTTCCAAGTTTGTCCGTTTCCTATTTATTGAATCTTGTTACAACACCCCACCTCGTGAGGTCTTCTCTGGCCACTCCATCGTAGGCACTGACCCCATCTCCCTACGCCCATCGCCTCACATCGTACCCGTGGCCGCGGTCTGCTTTCCTCAAGCCCCAGCCACTACCTAAATTTATCTCGACCATTTATTGGTTTACTCCATTATCGTCCCGACACACTTTTCTTTAGTTTCTCCTCCGTTTCAGGAAACAGAAACTCAGAAGGGCACGGTGATTTCTAAACCCGCTAAGTGGTGGTCCTGGGATTTGAACCCAGATCCGACTGATTCTACAGCCTCTGCCGCACGGTTCTCCTGACAAAACGGTACTTGGCTAGCTGCACTTATTTCCTCAGGACACAATTTTGATCCCCGATCCCAAGGCAGGGCGGTCTAGGGGGAAAAGTGTGGATTCTCGGGTCGGAGCCTGGGTTCGTATCCTGGCATTGATGTCTTACATCATCTAACATCTCTGAATGCCTTCCCCACAAAGCAGAATGAATGTACTTACCTCAAAGAGGGAATGTGAAGGGCGCCCGGGTGGCTCAGTTGGTGGGGTGTCCGGCTCCTGATTTCGGCTCTGGTCATGATCCGGTGGTTCGTGGGTTCGAGCCCCACCCCAGGCTCTGTGCTGATGGTGCAGAAGCTGCTTGGGATTTTCTCTCTCTCCCTCTTTCTCTGCCCCTCTGCTGCTCACGCTCTCTCTCTTTCTCAAAATAAATAAACGTAAAGAGTTAATGGGAGGATAGTGAGGATAGAAAGAGATAACATATGAAACAGGTAATGTGATGCCTGTACACGGTGGGGGCTCAGGCGCCCTTAGTTTCTTTTCTAATAAAGATACCGACATTTATTCTGAGAGTCCCGCCTTCATCTCAGACCAGGCAATTTATCAGTGGAAAGAGGGGAAAAAAATTCAGATTTGGATAAAAACACCAAAGATTCTGAAAAGCACCTGGTTCATCCCTAACTTCTCTCTTGGGCTTTGCTGGGAAGCGAAGTCTAAATCCAAGTCAGAGCTCCCAGACCTCATCACAGTTACCGTGTTGAAAGCAAACAGAGTTTGGGATTTAAATTTTTTTCTCCTTTCCCTTCCCCCCACCCCCCCACAAAGCACAAATGTCATGGACAAGGGGCAAACTCATTACAGCTGGGTTTCTATCTGCCTGGTCCAGACGCATGTGCTAAAATGGGAGGCCAGCTCCAATGGCCAACGTCCAGGACCGCGTGTGCCGTGACTAATGTATGTAAAACATGCACAGGGCTCCTCTCTCCCAGCATCTGGAATCAAAAAGCAAAAGTTAGCTACAGAGAGACTCTTGGCGAGCTTTCCAAAGTCTTCATTGCTTTTTAAGTTTGGAGGCAGTGAGTCTGGCTGGCTTAAAGCAAAGGAGTCCTTGATCAGGACCAGGGATGATTATGATTTTTTTCATATGGACGGAACTGGACTGAGGGTGTTCATAGGTCCCTGACCGTGAAGTTCACTTTTTCCGTATTAGTCAGAGACTAGGTTGTGCCTGGGTAACAAATAACCCCAAACTCTCAGAGGCTGAGGCAACAAGCATTTGTTTCTTGTTCGCGATACGTGTTCGGTGCAGGTTGTGGGGGTGGGTGGGGGAGGGGCTGTGACCGCCGTAATGACTCGGACCCCAGGCCAAAGGACGAGGTCCCACGGGGAACTTTGCCGGATGCAGGGCCACAGAAAAAAGAGGTCTTGGGAGGGTCTCACAATGATCATTATCTGCTCAGCCCAGAGGTGACACATGGTATTTCCTCCCCCAACTCATCCATCCGCCAGAGCTATTCCCACGGCTCTCCCCACCGTAAGGGAACACAGGACACACAATCTGACTATGTGCCCAGAAAAAGGAGAACAA
Organism: Acinonyx jubatus; assembly: GCF_027475565.1. Lineage (NCBI taxonomy): Eukaryota > Metazoa > Chordata > Mammalia > Carnivora > Felidae > Acinonyx > Acinonyx jubatus. Next base: position 14,818,897 of record NC_069391.1, read on the forward strand.
AAAATATTTGTTCACAGCACCTCCCTTCTGTTCCTCGCCATTCCCGGATGGGTCACCAAGTCTAGGTGATCCAAATCTCTTCATTAACCGGAAGAACCCATTCTCTTTATTCCGTGGCTCTCATTCCTCCTCAGCTCAGGTCTCCAGATCTCTCGCCTAATGGTGGCGTCCACCTCCAACCTTCTCCCTTTGCCCGTCTTGCTTCTTAGAATTCATCCTCTGCATCCGTCTCAGTGTTCACCCGAGTCTCTAACCATCCAGGTCGTTCCCTTCCAGGTAGAGAGCTTGGGGTCCTTGGTGCTGTCTTTTCTGCACCCCAGCCTGGGTTTGTAGGGAGGAAGATAACGGATCTTTTGTTTGTTTCTAGGCAAAGGCCTTTTAGGACCTTCTGAAGCTGTGATTCTAGGATTCTGTTTTTAATCTCATCCACGGAGCTGCAGACATACACCTCCTATAGGGGGTCCACCCAGGCGCTTAATCAGCAAAGACCATCAAACTCTGAAGAACGAGGACCCGCCGTTGCCGCTGCGCAGCCAATGGGAAGGACGCGGAGGTGTCCAGGCCTCGGCTGGACTGTGCCGGTTCCCTTCACAGCTCACCACCCACCATCTCACCTCGCTGGCTGTCCTGTCCCCAGGGACAGCCCCCGGGCCCTCCTGCACACTCCAGCCACTCTCTCTGCAAAGGCTGTTATTGTCTCCCAGCAGATCGACACCAAGAGACAAAGTCGCCAACTCAGTCCGTCCGGAAGATTATAACCCTTCCTCAACACAGGCCTGAGCAAGCTCATCAGCGTGAGCTCATCAGCTCTCTCGGCAACACCGCGAGGTGGACCAAATGACCGCCCACGTTGGCAGGTGTGGAAACCGAGTCTCGGAGAGGTGAGGTCGCTGGCCAGTAAGCAGGACAGGTGGGGCTGGACGTGGGCTCTTCTGCTCCGCATCGCGGTGAGCAGAGAGGCCGGATTGCACATTCTGCAGAGCACGGTGTTCAGAAGTCCACACCTAGACTCAAGGTCCCCTAGTGTCCCTGGCTTGGCCTGGAGCTGTGGCCAGACCGGGGACCACAGGCCCTGAGACAACCAGGCGTGTTCCTTGTCTGCTTCCATCAGCAACAATGGGCCAATTAAGGCAATTACCGCCGGTTTATGTAACAGGACACAGGGATCACAGTGCTCAGCTCTTTGAAAATCTCCTATAAAAGCGCTAATAATGCATTAATGTATTAATCCCCTTAATCCTGGCAAATTACCGCAGACTCACTCCTCGGAGCTGACAGTGGGTCTCTGCTGTCCCTGTGAGACTCCGGGTGCTCGTCTCCCACATCCCTTCTTTCTGAAACACTCCTTAGGAAGCTGTGGGGTCCTGTTAGGACAGGGTGCTGGTAGACGGCCGACTGTGGCACAAGGAGGGATGTTGATTCTCTCACAGAGAGATGAGGGTGTGCTAACAAACGGTTCTTTCTGGAGTGTTTCTCAGCAAGGAGAGACAGCCCAGCGCGGTTAGCCCTGCCCTGGGCTGCCAACTCTGTCACTCGCTGGGTGGTCTTGGGCCACTGTTCAACCTCTCTGAGCCTCTGCTTGCTCACCTGTAATACCCGGATAACAATTCCTCATTGTAGACTTGATGGAAGATTCCAGAGCTGCAGGCGAAGGCCTGACACCTAGAAGGCATTGGGTACATCTACAGTCCCCTTTCCATCTGTAAAATGGGTATAAGGACCCCCATCATGAGGATTAAAGGAGCACGTACGTCAGTTTCCTGGCCCATAGTAAATAATAATTCTTTTAGGCACTAGGACAGTTTTGGTGTCAGAATGCAGTCAGGCCTGGCTTTGTTGTCTGCTGGGCCTGTGGAGGTTTCTCCAGGGTCCTTCAGGGGCCTCTCAGTGGATGGCAGTGTGCCACAGAGACCTCCCCTACTGCTCCCCTGGAGGTTTCATTCCTTCCTTAGCAGCCCCCTCCACGGGCAGCCCGCGGCACCCCACCGGAGGTCTGGTGTGCCAGTGGGGGTTGGGCAACAACATTTTGGAGCTGGAAATGGGGAGAAGGAACCCATTCCCCTGTTCCTGTCCCCATTCAGTTCTCGGGCGTTCCTTTCTCTTTCAGGGTCGGCCAAGGCAGGGGCTGGGGAGGGGCAAGGAGTCAGGTTAGCGTCTTCCAAGTGATTTTGGTTTTGTGCTCTGAAACACAGACCGTTAAAAATCCTCTCTGGCAAGGACATTCGGATTCAGAATCCTAAGGTTTGACGGCCTATTTGGAAGGGGACAAGGGAAAAGGCCTTTCATTCTTGCTGATATCCTAGGACAGTGGGAGAGTTTTAAAATATATCCATGAATCCATCGACACTCCTCCTCCAACGGTGGAGCTGAGTTAGCCTCTAGAGTACAGACTGGACTCAACGCCTTGATTCTAATGAAGAGAATGTGGCCGATGTGATGGTGTAGGCCGTGAAAAATATTTGGCTTCCTCCTTGCTGTCTCTGGAGCACTCACCCTGGGGGAAGCTGACTGTTATGTGATGAGGACAACTCAAGTGGCCCAATGGAGAGGTCCATGTGGGAGGAAAAGAGGCCTCCAGCCAATGACCATTGGAAGCGCCATTTTGGAAGCAGATCCTGGCCAAGTCAACACTTCAGATTGACTGCAGCCCCAGCCAATGGCTTGACTATAGCCTCATGAGAAGCCATAAACCCCCAGCTAAGCTGCTCCCAGATTCCTGACCCACAGAAACCGTGCGAAGTAATAAAAAATGTTTGTTGTGGTTTCGAACCACTAAATGTTCAGGATAATTTGTCACACAGTAGATAACAAATACAATGAACAGTGAAAACAAAACACAAATTGGAATCTCAATAACTAGGCCTCAGTGTGTGTGTGTGTATGTGTGTGTGAGTGTGGAAAATGCTAGATGTGTTCACCTATTTATTAAAACCCAAAGCCAGGCATGTAGGGGTGAAGGTGGGCAAATCACACACCTGGTGTCCAGGAGGCCCTGTCTGGAGGGAACAGTCCATCACAATGCAGGGGGTGGACAGCAGGGAAAGTCCGGGGGGCTGTGACAGCCAAGAGATGGGGCCTGTGACCCGACCCAACTTCAAGGGCAAGGAAGCTTTCCAAGTGGTAGTGACAGCTACCGTGAGGCTCTAAGGACCTGCAAGAATCTTCCAGGGGAAGGGGAGTTTGGGGAAGGGCATACCCGGCAAGGGAGCTGCATAGACAAAGGCCTGCTGGTGAGTGAGAGTACGTTGCCTTCCAGAAGTATAGATTGGTTTAGTGTGGTCAGAGCTCAGGGTCTGTGTGTGTGTGTGTGTGTGTGTGTGTGTGTGTGTGTTTGCACATGCCTGTGGAGGGGAGGAGGGTGAGCAGAGAGGACTGCGACAAGAGATAAACAAGTCCAAATCCTAGCTTAGCATACCCTAGGTATGGGATTTTTGGACAGGTCGCCTTTCCTATCTGAGCTTTGGCCTCCTTATTTCTAAACTGGGAATTCATTCAATAACACATTTGACAAAGACCTTACACTATGCCAGGCCCTGGGCTACGTCTGGGAACAAACACCATGATGGCACCCAGAAGAACCTAGGTTCTCAGGGGGCCTAGAGCTGAGTGTAGTCCAAACGTGTATGTGTCCTTGTTTTCCGCCAGCCTCCGTGCTCAGCCTTGGGGCCAACATTCTCTTGGGGGAAGGAAGGGGGGGTTTCTCTTGTCATCTCTGGGGCTTTGGGCAGCTAATGAGTGTGTTGCCAATAGCGTCGAGCCTCTTCTCATGGCTGTGCTTTGCGTTCAGAAGGGCGTGTGTCTAGTACAAGTCTGGGCTCTGGAGTCAGAGCCTGGGTTTCAATCTTTAAAGCATTGACAGTCATGTGACCTCAGGCCAGTTACTTCTCCGTCTCTCTGAGCCTCAGTTTCTCCATATACAAAAATGGGCATACTAGACGGACACGTATGTCAGAGGTCTGTGCAAGTTCTTGCACACTTGGCAGGTGGAAGCCATCCTTGTGAATACCTCTTAGTGGGATAAGTCAACGCACGGGACATCCTGGTTGTATCCTGGGGCGCTGCCGCCCGAGGGCCGGGTTCGGACTGCGTGACCTCGGGTCAGTATTTATTCTTTCTTTCCCTCCCAACTTCCTCATCTGCAGAATGGGCCTCCCCGAAAAGGCCCACTGCAACTGTTAAATGAGTCCACGTATGCGAAGCGCTTTGCCCGGCATTCGGCAAAGGCTACGTAAGTGTAAGCTAGTCTTCTTTTATTTATTTACGGTATTTTGCTGTATTCTTTGCGGTTTGCAAAGAGGGGCAGGTCCTGACAGGAGGAGCAGAAAGGAAGGGCTCTTGGAGCCCCAAAAGGCAGTGCCAGCAAGGAAAGAGCCCCTCGTGTCTACACCCAGAGAGCGATCCCAGTTGTGTTTCCGCAGGCCCTCTGCAGGGCCGCCCTTCCTGTGGTCCAGGGAACCCAGGATGTGCTGAAAGCCCAGAGCCCATCTCTCTGCTTTTCATAATGGCACCTGCTCCCCGGTTCTCGCCTCCACCCGGCACCGGGGCCTCAGGGTGACGCGTGTGCTGGGTCAGCAGGCCTGGTGTGTGTGTGGGAGGGGTGTGCCGGGGAAGGCGGAGGCGGCCACCCTCTCTCCTGCCCCCCTGCCATCGGTGGGCCGCATGACACAGACAAGCGCTGGGCTTAATTGGCAAATGGATTCTCGAGGGATAATTTCCTTGACATCCACTGTGGGAGGGTCTGCAGGCCTTAATGACCAGCTCGGCCTCCTAAATGTGTTTACCAAAAAATAAGGTTATTGATTCCACAGATATTTTTTTTCCCCCTTGCCATCAGCCTATTAATGCGCGTTTTATGTAACAGGACAAATGGATCATGGTGTAAAGTCTTTTGAAAATCCCCTGTGAATGCTGTAATAATGCTTTAATGTATTAATCCCCTTAATCCTGTCAAACTTCCAAAAGAATTTCAGGACATGCTGACAGAAGATCTTGCTCCCAGCGCTGGCAGCCGCGGCTGCAGGAGGCAGCCGCTGCTTTTAACCTTTTGCGGGTGGGAGGCGACCGAGCTTGTAATGGGCGCAGAGTTATGAGCGCACTTTGGAGAGGGTGGAAATAGAAGTGGGGCTGGCTCCCGCTCGGGGGGAAGGAAAGGCAGCCCCTAGGGGCTCAAAACAGAGCTGGTTGTGCTGGCCCCAGGAGGCAATGGTGCCTGGCGTTTACCGATTTCCCTCTCTCTGTGTCTCTCTGTCTCTGTTGGTCTCTGTCTCTCTCTGCGGGGTGCTGAGCCCGACGGTTGGGCATCTCCACCAAAGCCCTGTGTGTGTGTGCGCGCGCGCCGTTGCTGATGTCAGTTTCCATGTTGTGGATGTCAGTTTCCATGTGTGGATGTCAGTTTGTCAGTTTCCATGTGTGGATGTCAGTTTCCCCCTCGCAAGGTCACCACACACTTCAAATTAGGGGCCCAGCCTGTTCCAGTATGACTCTGCTTTAACTGGCTTGTCTGCAGGGGCAGAGTGGGGAGGAGGGGTTGATCAAAGCTCGATCTGACCCAGAAACCCACGTCGCTTTCTTTCTTGTAGCCAGGACTTGGCAAACTTTTCTGCCAAGGGCCAGAAAGTAAATATTCTTGGTTTCATGGGCCACATGGTGTCTATGCAAAGCCCTCACCTCTGCCATTTGGCGGGAAAGCAGCCAGAGTTCCAATAAAACTTTATTCATAAGACTAGGCGGCGGGTTGAGTTGGCTTGCGAGAGCCTACGTCTGAGCAACTGAACGCCCCAAACTTTGGACAGAAGCTGCTGGACCCCCTGCACAGGTGTCTCTGAAGGCCGGCCTGCCTTTGTTTCTTCAGAAGGCTGTGTACCAACACAGGACGGAGGCTGCTGGCAGCCGCTGAGCCCTGGCCACGTCAGGGGATGTTTCTCTAGCTGCCCAGGCTGAGAACCGTGATCTGGCCTCCATACCTACCCCCCGCTCACCGGGCCATGACAACCATCTCGTCTCTCAGTCTCTCCAGACTCCCTCCCCTCGGCCCCGAGTCAGGATGGCCAGAGGGGCGCTCAGGTGCTCCGCTCCTGAAGATGGTGAAGCCTCACTAGTCCAGGCGCCTGTGTCGCTCCCCGGGATCGCTGCAAACAGGGCCCAGACTGCTCCGGACACTGCGTCAGTGGGTCCCGTCCTTCCCCTCGAACAGGCCTCAGGGGCTGCGGATGGGCCTCGGGACAAAGCCCAAATTTCTCTCTCCTTTGTCTTCCGACCTCCTTCTCTGAGACCCCCACCTGTTCCCTCAAGGGCACATTCCGTTCACCGTCTTCACCCACGTTCAGCTTCCTGGGCTCCTTTACTGCCTCCGGGGAGGGCACACGTCTTCTCTACAGGCACAGCTCCTTCCCTTTTTGCCTGGTTAACTTCTGCTCATCCTAGGCTCCCCCCTCCTCCAAGAAGCCTTCCTCCATCCACTACCTGAGGGAGATGTTGCTGCCCTCTACCCTGTGGGCCCATCCAGGGAGGAGTGAGGAAAGGCGTCTTGGGGAAGTGCTGTTTCCTTCAAGTCCTGTGGGACGATGAAGAGTTATCCAAGGGAGGGGAATAGGAAAAGAGTATTCCAGGGGCACCCGGGTGGCTCAGTCAGTCAAGCATCTGACTTAGGCTCAGGTCATGATCTCCCAGTTCGTGGGTTCGAGCCCCGTGTCGGGCTCTGTGCTGACAGCTCAGAGCCCGGAGCCTGCTTTGGATTCTGTGTCTCCCTCTCTCTCTGCCCCTCCCTGCTCACGCTCTGTCTCCCTTAAAAATAAACATTAAAAAAAAAATGTTTTAAAAGAAAGACTATCCCAGCAGAATACTGGTTATGGAAAGCCGCCCAGTGAGGCTCTTTGCTGCCTATAGGATCACAATGGAACTTTTGAGCGTGGCATTCAAGGCTCTCCAGCTTCTAGCTCCAGACTCTGGCCTTGCACGGATACCCCAGCATCCAACAGTCATGGATTCCATGCAGTTCCTGCTTTGTGCTCTTGCTTTCATGAAGTGAGATCTGCCCCATCTTATGGCGAATCTATCCCGGGACCCCAAGATGAAGAGACCTCAAAGAGCTCACGGCTTAGCTGAAAAGAAGGCGCATCATCCCCAAATTGCGAGGGACACAAGGCAGGTGCTCTGGCATTTGTTGAGAGAGAGAGAGTACATGATTAGAGCACAGACAAAGAGCCGAGGGGCCCGGAGGGTGGAGTAAGCTGTGTGGGGAGCTGGGGCCATATTGGTTGATGCAGCTGCATGAGCTCAAGTCAGGAAGGGAAGGGTATGCGCCATGTTCCGGGACCAGTGGCAGGGTAGCTGTGGCTAGACGGTTGGCCTTGTGTGCGTGTGTGTGTGTGTGTGTGTGTGTGTGTGTGTGCATGTGGTGGCGGGGCACGGGGAGGGGGGTTGGAAAGGACCGAGACGCAGATGGGAAGAGTCACAGGGAGGAAGGAGCCTCAGGGCCAGGTCAGGGTCACTGAATGCCAGGCCGAGGCATTTATATTTATTGCCGTCCGTGAGGAGTCATCGAAAGAGTGATGTGGTTGGACGACCCGGGGGCGTGCAATGGACACAGAGGCCGACTCGGGTGGGCGTGTGGCACTGAGTTGCAGCCATGGTCCAGGCCTGGCGGTTGGGGGATGGGAGCGGAGAGGCGGTCCCCGGAAGCTGCAAGTAATAAACCGACCGATGTCAAGCTGAACAGAAGAGTATTCAGGTGCCTTGGGAATGTCCAGCCTGAGCCCAGTGGACCAGGTGAGCTCTCAGTTGAGAGAAGGGCCAGAACTTTCAGCAAGCGTGGCTGCATCATGGGGTGATCTGTATGTGGGGCTCTGCGCTCTGAGTCCCTCCTGCACTGACTCCGTCTTCACAGCCTCCTGGAGCGGCGGCCCTCACGCTGCTCACTTTGTAGATGGAGGGCCGAGGCCCGGAGAGGTTCACTGATGCACCTGACACCAGGCAGTCAGTGCCTGGAAGACTCTGGAGGGGATTCAGGCCCCAAGTCAAGGTCCTCCCCGGGCAGGTGGGCCCTCCTGGAGCCACCCAGGGCCCGGAGGGTGGTGTGGCCCAGTGCTCTTCGGGACCCAGCTCTCTAAAGGGAGTGGAGGACTGGATTCGAGGGGGACGAGGTCGCCGACAGGGATGAGGACTTCCTGTCACAACCTCATTCTGGGCCAGGCAACAAGAATGAGGCCAAGCGTGGCTGTAAGGAAGGCAAGAAGCCGGTGGGGGTCCACGACTAAGGGCCTTGCTTAGCATCACACAGGTAGAACGTGGCAAACGGTGGATTCAAAACCTTGAACCTGTTCTCTTGAGCGCTAAGCTCTCCAGGTATTTCCAATGGCTGAGGCATCTTTAATGGAGCCATGGCGGGCCCTTCAATTTAGGGGCAGAGCCCAGGCAGATCCTGGCAGCCAGCACCACAGGGCTCCTCCGTTACACACATATGTGCCCCTTTCCAGAACCCTCCTTGAGCTGGGGGCCCACTTTCCCACCTTAGCCCCTGACTCTTACCCCCTGCTTGGCCCTCCAGCCAGTCCTGGGTTCCGGGCTCCATCCTCCTTCCCAGCCCTCCTCCTCCCCTGCACAATGCTGGAGGCTGCTGCCCTGGCCCCTCCTGGCTTCCCCTTCTACACACACACACACACACACACACACACGCACACGCGCACACACACACACACACTCACACACATGCATTTATTTCCTTTAATCTTTCTGCCTAGATCAATTTCTCCATTCCCCTAATCATTTTTTTCTTGTTCGCTTTTGAACTGCCTCCAATTTGTCTGCTTCGGCCCGGTAATGAGGTGCCCCCGAACGAAATGCAATATTCTGCATGTGACTTCGCCAAGGTCGTATGGATTTTCTTGCTAACTATCTCCTCGGACCCCGGGTGACAGGCTTTCTTAGTGTAGCGACTCTATTAGTGATTGGGCTCTTGCTGGTAAAACTCACCAAGTTGTAGAATATGAAGCCAGGGGCACCGGAAGCCTTTCTGGTCTCTATCAACTATGTGTTTCTGGCACTTTCCATCCCCACTTACTTGGGGCTTTTTAAATGTTTATTTATTTTTTGAGAGAGAGAGAGAGAGACAGAGCGGGAGCAGGGGAGGGGCAGAGAAAGAGGGAGACACAGAATCTGAAGTAGGCTCCAGGCTCGGAGCTGTCAGCACAGAGCCTGACCTGGGGCCCGAACTCACAAACTGCGAGATCATGACCTGAGCTGAAGTTGGATGCGAAACTGAGCCACCCAGGCGCCCCTACTTGGGGCTTTTTACTCCCCCTTACCTTTACCTGTTCTCTTCCCTTGGCTGGGGATGCCCTTCTCTCCCACTTTCCCCCATTTGTGTGGTTAATACCTGTGCTGTCTCTATGACCGAGCTGTAATATGGTCACCTCCTCCAAGCCTGCTCTGATTTTCAGGCGGAATTCAGGTGCTTGTCCCTGCGCTTTTCTTGCAGAACAGGCACAGCCTCTGCCCTGGAGCTGAAGTCTAATGGGTAGACAGATACAATCAAATAAACATACAGATACATAATCCAAACCAGAGGAAAGGCCACGTATAGGGAGGTATGAGAGTTTATGACACGTAGCGTCAGAGGAGCTGACGTGGGAGGGTCAGTAAAGGCTTCCGTGAGGAAGTCTCCTTGGTGTTGAGCTCTGGTTATTAGAAAGGTTTTCCTTATGTGGAGCAGAACCTGTTGTCTTCTAACCCTGACCTCTTCGTTTAACCCTCTGGAGACACACAAATGTGGTCTGCTCTGTGAAAGGTCTTCAGAGATTTCAAGTCAACGATCAGGCTTTTTGTGCCCTTTTTCTTTCATGTTTAAAAAGGATATGATTATGGGGCACCTGGGTGGCTCAGTCTCTTAAGCGTCTGACTCCTGGTTTCGGCTCGGGTCATGATCTCACAGTTAGTGAGTTCGAGCCCCACTTCGGGCTCTGAGGTGACCGTGCGGTGCCTGGTTGGGATTCTTTTTTTTTACCCCCCCTCTCCCTGCCCCTCCTGCTCTCTCTCTCTCAAAATAAAGAAATAAGTTTAAAAAAAAAAAAACGATGTGATTATGGAACCTTGAGCCATCTTGGTTACCTGGTCACCCTCACCTGTAATGAGCTCCAGTTTTTTTTTTAATTTTTTTTAACGTTTATTTATTTTTGAGACAGAGAGAGACAGAGAATGAACAGGAGAGGGGCAGAGAGAGAGGGAGACACAGAATCTGAAACAGGCTCCAGGCTCTGGGCGGTCAGCACAGAGCCCGACGCGGGGCTCGAACTCACGGACCGTGAGATCATGACCTGAGCTGAAGTCGGACGCTTAACCGACCAAGCCACCCAGGTGCCCCAATGAGCTCCAGTTTTAAGTAATCTGTTACAGGATTGTTGTAGGGGAGTGGAGAGAGGCAGAGAAAAAGAGAGAGAGAGAGGGAGAGGGAGAGAGGAGAAGAAAATGAATAAAAACATGGGCAAAGATCAATAGATAGATGCTGGAATTTGTTAGCAGGGACATTCAGAGTGTGATTGATCCAGCTTGAAATGGACTCCGGGCAAGGGTGTTTACAAAGAAATAAATAGATCCTCTGGATTTGATTTTTATTGTAATTCTTATTAGGAAGTTGGGCCTGCAGACAGGCAAAATTATCTCCAACCAAAATATCTGTTTCGCTAAATGCCACTCAGAGATGGAAAATACATTTCCCGTGGGTTGTCTCTCCCTATTTCTCTGCTCACGATCTCCATTACGCCACCCCTTTGTGCTTAGCCCGGATGTGAATCTTTCTGAACACAAAACTCCGGGCAGCCGCGGCCAACGGATCCACATTAGTGTGTGTCTTGTTATTTATTGCTACAATAATAATGCCATGCGACAGGAAACCATAAAACTTGGTGGCACCGAAGACCGTATGGCTTGTGTGCTGGGATGGCGACTTTGGCCGACCCGGGTTGGCTTGGCTGACACTGTCTGGGCTGTCGTATGCATGTGTGACTGGCTGTGGTCCCTGCCCTAGCTGGGCTGACCTGCGTCAACTTAGCTGGGTGGCTGTCTCTCAGGGTGGCTCATGCTCACTGTGGGACCCACAGGCTTATCCTGAGCCTATTCTTGGAGGAATGGCAGAGGCCCAAGAGTGAGGGGAAGCACGTAAGGCTTCTTGAGGCCTGGACTCAGAAATCTACCTCATTCTAAGAAATTCGTGTGGCTGGGCTCAGATTCAAAGGGGTGCAAAATAGACTCCGCCTTCCCAGAGAGAGGAGCTCCAAAGTCATGGTCAAGGGGCATCGATACGGGGATTGGTGAAAAAATGGGGCTGCCAAGGGAGTCTACTGCAATGCATGAGATGGATATAAATTGCTATGTGCCATGTGCTAATTACAAGGTTTACTCAGCCTGTATTAATAATATGAATTTATCTCTATCAACTCCAGAATGGCTGTCTGCATACCACGGTGTCAAGACGGGCAAAGGTTATTGCCAAAATACAAATTTCCTCCATTTATCTCCTCACACGGCTGCTCACTTCAACGGGGGTCAACAGACTGTCATTCCATCTAAACAGTACCTCGGGAGGGGCGCTACGGACTTGACCGGGCTCGGGTGTCATCCACGACTCCTCACTGTCCCTCCTGGCTCCCCCAGGACCCTCAGTGATGCAGAAGCCATGGCGGAGACAGGCAGGACTGGGGTCCATGGAGAGAGGTCGTCTGACAGCCTCTTCCACAGTCCTACAGTCTGACTGTGCTTCCACAGTCCTATGCTCTGCTCCTGTCTTAGGTCTGTCTCTGCTCCTCTCTGCCCATCTGACTCCTTTTCCCCTTGAACTTCTCTCTTTTGCCCCCCCTGAAGGTTGGCTCTCCTCTGAAATTCCCACACTGGAGCGTTCTATCACTGCTTGTCAGTGGAGAGGAACAAAAACGGCGTCTAAAAGGAAGTGACAAATGGAATGTCACTGAACGGTTTGGGTCAGGGGTCCTTCATTCCTGCTGAGAGGTTTCCTTAAAGGGAACTTGGACCAGAGAGCCTTTGGGAAGCAGGGTATCGCCCAGGAGTGAACCCTGGTGGGGTGGGGGAGGAGCGATGTGGCCCTTCATTTGGGTTGCGTTGTGTGGAAGGGGAGGGGACAAACTCTTGTTGTTGGGGTCTCAATGTACCACAGAGTTTAGTGACCAGCTCTTTGAATTTTTTTTTAAATCAATCTTCTCCTCTGTCTTTAGGATTTCGGCATGTGCCCAGGAGGGCTGGTCTGGACAGGTGACAGCCATAAGGGTACATGGAGAATCACTCCCTGAGAGCCCGGGCTTTGTTTAGTTGATGGGCCCAGTTCCTTCCTTCTGTAGGACAAGACCTCTCCTGGAGATCTCCCCAATCCCTATGGGATTCCCTCTCTTCAGTCCTCAGACTTACTCACCCCCGCACGGGGGTCTCAGAAAGGGCAAGTCTCAGAGTCGGAGAGGTCCCAAGGGATCACCCACTACCTCTGCGGATGGGGAAACCCAGCACAGATATGAATAGGGGGTCATTCACATTTCTTCCCCGACGTGGAGGCTAGGGGAGCATCATTAGCATTGGGTTCAGGAGCCAAGGGGTCAGAGTATCTGGTAGATCGGACAACATAAACCCATTCATTACACACGCATGTCCTTTGCCACGTGACTTTGCTGTGTTTCTCACTATAGTTTGCAGTATTTTGGGGGCTTGGCCATATGGCTTTCACAGGCCAATGGAATACTGGTGGGCATGATATGAGCAGAGGCTTTAAGTGTGCTTGCATGGTTTAGGTCGGCCTCTCGTACTCCCGCCATCCACCATTGGGAAGAACGGACCCTGGGTAGCCTCTGGGTCCAGGATGAAGACGCACGTAGCATACTTGTACTCAACCCACAGCCAGGAGTCAAGCCCAGCTGAGGCCAGAGATTCCAGCTGAACGCTTACCCGTCTGCAAGTGTTGCAAGCCACCAGCATTCTGAGGTTTTCGTTATGTAGCCTTCACTTAATAGCACACGGGCTAATTACAGGGTGGGAGAGGGTGTGCGTGTGGGGACTGGGGAGTGGGGGATGATCTAAGCGGGCTGGGAGATGGCAGCATGTAGCAGCCAAGGTAATAAGGCTTTGGAGTCCAATATTCCTGGGTTCAAGACCCGGTCTCCGCTGTCCATCACTTATGCAAATCACGCGTGAGCTTCGGGACAGACTGGCCTAACCGTTTCTGACCCAGCTCCTCATTCGTAAATTGGGGACAATCACAGAACCAACTTCAAAGGATTGTTGAATTGTGATTATGTAAATAAAGAGCTCAACGTAGGGCCTGACTTCTATTCCTTTTACTTGACAAATTTCATCTCATTTTTCTCTCGGTGAACTCCCACCAATCGTTTTGCCTCGTTCGCTCTTTTCTCCCCCCGGTTATATTGAGGTGTAATTGATATATAAAAATTGTGATGTCTTTAAAGTGTACAACGTGATGATCTGATGTACTTACACATCGTGAAGATTCCCACCGTTGAGTTAATTAGCACCTCCATCAGCTTCCGTATTTCCCTTCCGTGTGTGCGTGAGAACACTTGGGTTCCTCCCTCCTACCAAATTTGATTTATATGATACAGGAACCACTGCAGTCACCACGATATACTTTGGCTCCTGAGACCCTAGTTGTCTTATAACTGAAAGCTGGTACCCTTTAACCAATCTCTCCCTATTTTTCCTACCACCAGCCCTGGCAATCACCCTTCAATCTGAACTGGGATACGTTTTATGGGAGACGTAATGAAATGTTCACTCCAGTCTCTTCTACCAGGTTCTACATGTTGAGATAGCCGGCACCCTGTCAGTCCCCAGCACCGTGCCTGGCACACAATAGGAGCTCAATAAATGAATCAAAGCAAAGGCTAATAATGGTAATGATCGTGATGATCTTTCCCTGCACACCTTCCTCTGCTCTTTGCATGAGGTACTGGGGAACTGGCTTGGATGTAAAGAGCTTGGGTAAGCTGTTGGCAGATGTGGGGCTCAAATTCAGGTCTCCCTATTTCTGGACCGGCATTCTTCTCTGCTCACAACACTGTCCCCCCCACGGCGCCCTTCCACAGCCACAATTTACATGGCGGGCTAGGAACCCTGCCTCTTTTACGTGGTGGGCTTGGAACCCTGCCTCTCTCTGCCTGAGAGGATTAGCCAGCCATCAGAGCTCCAGCCTCCCATTCACCCACCAATGGATGGAAACATGCTCCCTTCGTGTCCAGCCGTTTAGCTAGCATTTTGCTTTAACTTTTCTGTGCACGCTGTCTGGCGTCCCCAAATTGGCCTTTGTGGGGAAATCGATAACAACTCATGCATGCAAGGCACATATCCCTTCCACAGGACATTAGGCGGACCGTTGAAGTAACTTTGGTTGGAAAGGAAAGTTCTATTTGTAATTGAGGCAAGTGCAAATGAAATGATGCTTTCATATGGGTGTTTGGCAAGCTAACACTATTTTCTCCCCCTCCCTGTGTCTCCAGCTGTTGGGACCCCTTTTCTCTCCCAAGTGCCGTCTGCACCAGTAGCTCTCTTGCAGGAATTCTTACTCTCTTTTCGGGCTGCCGTGGTCTAATCCAGAGGTCCCTGAAGTCAGGACACCTGTACCCCAGTCTAAGTTCATCCAGGGCCTCCCTGTAGAAACCAGAACCAATTATTCCCCGCCTTCGGGATGCAGTGCTCCCGTTATGTTGCGTGTTCCATGTTAATACCACCCTTAAGTAATGAGGGAGACAGCATGAACATCTGTGGAGTACCTTCTATATGCCAAGAACTTAACATTCACGATCTCATTGAATACTCACTTGCGATCCCATTTTCCACATAAGGGAACAGGTTCAGGGAGGGACATTAACTCACCTGAGGTCACAGAGCTTGGGAGGATTCAATACCTATTTTTCCCACCACACTGGGATGGAGGGATGTTGAAACAGTCACTGCATCACAGGAGTTGAGGTCTGACTTTAGGTTAATATCCCTGAGAAATCAGGGATAAGGTAGGTTGGGAAGGCACAGAATAATATTGAGAATAGAATACCCTCACTGCTTAGTATTGATAGAGTATTTTCTTGTTCATTTTTTTTTTTCATTTAAGCTCCACACGTCATTATCCAGATGAGGAAACAGGTTTAAAGAGGCCAAGTGACTTCTGAAAACTATAGAAAAAATGCATAGTTTTGATAAAGTAGGGACTGAAATGATGTGTCTGACTCCAACCCAGTGCTCTTTTCTTGGCCGCAATTCAGAATTACAGAGCTCTTCAGAAGAGGCTTTGATGATGGTGGTGGGGATGGTGATGGTGACGATGAAGGCAATGATAATGATGATGGCCGTGTGATGATGGTGACGGTGGTAGTATGATGCAACTCTAGATCCAGGGCCGGCCCATGGTCTGATCTCAACATATCTTTCCAGCGTTACCTCTACTCATCTTTTCCAACCCTCTGCTCTGGAGGAACTGGTTAAGCTAGAATACGGAGAGCTGAGGATGAAGAAGAGACTCACAGGACCCGGGATGCCAAAGCCAAAGGTCAGCCTCAAGAGTGAAGATACCAGGGGACTAGGTAGGGAGCACCCAAGCGTGGGCGGGCACCTGTTGGGTCAAATCTCATGTTTCTTTACCATTCTCCACGCTCCTTTTTATCACTGCCATGGGAACAAGCCTAGCCTAGACTGCTGAAGATGCACGGTGGAGTCACCCCATCTCTCTAGCTGACAGGTAATTCCAACCACCAGATATGTGAGTGGGGTTGTGTAAGACTCAGCCCCCAGCGAAACTACCACCTGACTGTAGCTGAATATTCTCACAGGAGACTATCTGTAAGACCAGCTGAAGGGATGCGCAGATGAGCCCAGCCTAAATTGCCCACTCACAGAACAATGCATAGTTGTTGTTTTAAGCCACTACGTTTTGGGATGGTTTGTTGCACAGCCAACACGAACTGGCAAACTATTTTAAAAAGGTACATGGGAAGTGCTATTTTTGGGTAGTTGGAAAGAAAGGGCGATAGGGTATTGGTCAATAACACTAATGATCAATTAATAACTATCAGGAATGCTTTTTCCCCCAACCGAGAAGTCTTTCTGAGCCTCTAAGGAGGGTTGGGGCTCCTTTTGTGCCCTTCGAGTTCTCTGGGCTTCCCTGATCCCAGAACTGATCATACTGTGTGATAATTGACCACCCTACCTCAGAGCTTGACAAACAGCCATTCTCAGCTCTCGGGATCGCCAGGTCGGTCCTGAGCCTATCTGCTTCCTTTGGCCACAAGCAGCCTCTTCCGTTTAGCTCAGGGGGTTGTGCAAATACTTTTGACTCGAAAAAGCTTGACCTCCTTGTCTGGTGTGCCTGAGGAGACTGCAGACTTTGAGAGGGTGGAAATGGGTGTAGCATGGCTACTCTTTCCCAGTTCCTGCTACTGTGCCTGGTGTATAGAGTGTGTTCAGTAAATATTTGCTGAAAGAAGGGATGGTGAGTGACGGTAGCTAGAAGTTTCTGTCGGTGTGGGGGGGAAATGGAGGAACGGGGGTTGGCTGGATGGGCCCTGTCCAACAGCCTTCAGCTGCATGCTATGGATTGGATTGTGTTCTCCCAAATTCATATATGTAGAATTCCTAACCCTTAGCACTTCAGATACGACCTTCTTTGGAGACAGGGTCTCTACAGAAGCAATCATAAACAAAGCATGAGAGTTGGGGAGATGATGGAATTATTTCCTTTAGGCACATAGATTAATCTGGACCGAGACAACACCTTGCCTACTATCTAGGAGAAAGCCACGAGCAGAGAGAGAAGTACTCCACCTTAGAAAGCTATGTTATTGGGTCCTGGTTCACTTGGATAAGTTTGCTGTTTAGCAACTCCTTGTAGCTAAAAAATCTTGTAACATGTGATAAATCGATTACTTTCTACTTGGAGGAATTTTTGACCGGTTAGGCATAAAGGAAAGGCATTGGGATTGTCAAAGCCTTTCTTGTTCTTGGGAGTGTCCTGAATGGGCGGGTTGAATGTGGGGCTCCCCTCCCCTTCTGCCTCTAGAAATTTTCCTCCTTTGATCTCCCTTCTCAGAAGGAACAAAAAACAGAGAAATGGGCTGTGAATCCCATTTATATTCATTAACACCCTAAAGATGAAAAATACCTTTCCATTATCCCTGGGATAATTCAAGCCCATTGCATAGGAAAATGTTATATATCTTTGTCATTGCAATCTCAGGGGTAAGAGATTAGGACTTACGGCGCAGAGCAAATCAGAGTGGTTCTGCCAGAAACTTTCCAGACTCATCGAAGAGCCAGGTTTCAGGACCAACATTAAGGCACTCAAAGAACAGTCTTCCCTAAGGGCCTCCTAGAGAGGTATCAGGTTCTCATGATTAGTTGAGGGCACCAGAAGCAGAGGCAAGAGAGGGGCTTCTGCTCCCTGAAGCACACCCTGTGGTTTCTGAAAGCCATTGGATAATAGTCCAATATACCGAACACGTATTGGATTTTTACTCCATGCTAGGAGCTGTGCTAACCTAACCATGCCCCATTTCTCCTTTGCTGCTGTATTTATCTCTTTAAAATATTTTTAGAATTGAGATGCAAGGTCTAGGTGATAAAATGCACTTCTCGGATCAAGGTCACTCCGGTGAATGTTTACCATAAGGACCACCACCCAAATCGAGACGGAATGCCCCCAGCACCTGATAGTTTCCTTTGGGCCTTGCCAATTAGTGCCCCTCTCAGGTAATTACTCTTCTGACTTTAATCCCCGTCTCTTAGTTTTGTCTTTTTGAACTTCATAGATGGAAGCTTCTAGCATGTACTCTTCTGTGGCTGGCTTCTTTTGCTTCACACAAGGTCCTGAGCTTCATGCACATCACGTGTCTCAATAGCTCTTTGTTCTTGTGGTCGTGCACTACACCATTGTGTGAAGGGGCCACGACTTACTTATCCATCCTTCTGCTAATGGCTATTTGGGGTTACTCTCTGTTTGGGGCTACTTGAATAACTTGCTTTATTTTATTTTCATTTATTTTTTTTCAGTATTTATTATTACTTGAGATACTAAACGTTTTGCTTCTTCTTGTAAAAAAATTTGTTTTCATGCTTATTTATTTTTGAGAGAGAGAGAGAAAGAGAGGGAGACAGAGTACGAGCGGGGGAGGGGCAGAGAGAGAGAGAGAGGGAGACACAGAATCCGAAGCAGGTTCCAGGCTCTGAGCTGTCAGCACAGACAGCGGGGCTCGAACCCACTAACTGTGAAATCATGACCCGAGCCGAAGTTAGATGCTTAACTGACGAAGCCACCCAGGTGCCCCTTCTTTTTCTGTTTTTAAAGTTTATTTATTTAATTTGAGAGGGGGAGGGAGGAGGGGCAGAGAGTGAGAGGGAGAGAGAGAGAGAATCCCGAGCAGGCTCCACAATGTCAGTGCAGAGCCCGATGAAGGGTTTGAATTCATGAACGGTGAGATCATGACCTGAGTTGAAAGCAAGGGTCAGACGCTTAACCAATTGAGCCACCCATCCGCCCCTAAACATTTTGCTTCTTTAGGGTGTCATTCAACCTTTGCTAGAGTATTAGCTCTGTGAAATAAGAGAATCTTTGAATCTTTTCTTTTTCCTGTATTTCCAGCCGAGAACGGGTCCTGATGTACAACAGACACTCAATGACTATGTGAATGAATGTAGAGTTGAATGAATGGCCTTATCGACCATCACGTATGGTGACAGACTTTCCTAGTTTGCCTGGGACTTTCCCGTTTTAGCACTCAGAGTCCTGCTCCTGGGCAAACCTAGGACATGGTTATTATTATGGTTTCTGTTTTGTATTTGAAGATATTGTAGCATAGAAAGTTTTAGAGACTTGTCCAAAGCTATTCCATCAGGGAATGGCAGAGCCAACGTTCAAGGTCAGGTCTTTCCAATGTCCAAAAGGGAATCCTTACCTACTGGCTCCCAGGCTGAGAAGAACCTCCCATAACAAGGACGAGGACATCTATAATGCTGAGGAAATTTGACAGTTCAAGGATGTTGGAGTTTTCTAATCATTTCCAAGGGTTGCTTTCAAGTTCAGCCTGCCACAGAGTTTATAGTCAGTTCTGGGCTTGAATCCTGGAGCAGTCACTTGCTGACTTGGTGAGTCTGGGGGAGTCTCTTGAGCCTTAGCTGCATTAGCGGTGATGGGGGGATTCTAATATTTCCCTCGCAGGTTACCATGACAATGGCATGATCTGATGAATGAAAATGTCCAGTCCTGACTTGATGTATAACGGGTGCTTGATCACTGCTTTTAGTAGGATTACTAAAAACAGCTTGACAATAGACATCGGCTTCTCAGTCAACTCTACGGGTCTTTGTCGGGGACTGCTGTGGGTCCAGCGGAGCACTGAGTCCCCAGAGTGGTGGTGATGATGTTCGTAACACAAATAAAAAATTCTACCCCGGTCCGGGTCATGCCCGGTACTGAGGGAAGGACAAAGTGTACTCACGTGGATGTTCTAGAATTGCGTTTTCCAAACCGGAGTTTGAGACCCCTTAGGGGTCACGAAATCAACGTTGCAGGTCTCTGACCGGGAAAGAATCAAACAGGCGTTACCAGGTAGAGTAACGTAACTGATGGGGCTGGATTTGAATGCTGGCTCTGCACGGGTGAATTACTCAGGGGAGTTAGAGTCTCACTTGATCCTCATCTATAAAATGAGTATAATCAGGGATGGATTAATATTTGTAAAGTGTTCACAGGGCAGCCTAGGACACAGGAAGTGCAGAATGTGTTTGCAATTATTAACACATGCAGGGAGGATATCATTTTCTTTACATTGTATGCTTTTTACAATTTTATCTGTTTATGTCTACACAGGCTTGTGTAGGACAATGATGTAAAATATACTGATATGCTGTATTTCTTACTGTGCATTTTGTATTTTTTTTGTATTTTTTTTTTAATGTTTATTTATTTTCGAGACAGAGAGAGACAGAGCCTGAACGGGGGAGGGTCAGAGAGAGAGGGAGACACAGAATCCGAAACAGGCTCCAGGCTCCGAGCTGTCAGCACAAAGTCTGACGTGGGGCTCGAACTCACTGACCATGAGATCATGACCTGAGCCGAAGTCGGATGCTCAACCGACTCAGCCACCCAGGCGCCCCTCTTTTTTTTTTTTTCTTTTTTTGAGTAGGCTCCACACCCAGTCTGGGGCTCAAACGCATGACCCCGAGATCAAGAATTGCATGCTCCCCCGACTGAACCAGCCGGGAGCCCCTGTTTTCTGTTGCTTTTTCCGATCACCCAGGCCATACTTCTTAGTAGGCAACATATAGGATATCACTTACTCCTTCAGAACTACGTAAGGCCGTTAGCATCGTCCCGTCATGCGGGGGAGGGTGTGGAGGCTCATGGTGGCGACATCGTGCGCTCCCGCGATCTGCATGTAGGGCCGGTGCATTTTCTGAGCCTTGCCCTGCCTCTCAGAGGTGACAGCCACGTCCAGTCCTGCAGGCTTCCGTTGGAGGAGCTGAGCCAGTCCCCTCTTGGCCCTAAGCTAGACAGATGCTCCTGGGCGCCTCCGGGTCGGTGAGTCAGGCTGCAAACTGGCTTTTTCATTCCAGGTTTGTCTGTTGAGTGTGCACACGCGTTTCCCCTCTGAGCCTTTGGTTATTTTCATCTTTCCTTTTTCCTTCTGGTAATAAAATCTAATCTAATTTCCAGTATATTTAGCTGAAATTTTATTTCCAGGGTTGGGTCCTGCGAAACTGCCACCGGCTACGGGGAGCTCAGAGGGAGACTGGGGCTGGCTTCGGGGTACAAACCCATCCCAGGCCATGCCCTAAAATCCACGCCGGGCACAGCAAATAAGACAGACACGCCTTGAGCTGCCTGAATTGGGGAGACGAGAAGTCTGGGTGCTGGGCAAGATAAGGTCTGAGAGCAGGCTACTCTAAGCTGGTCTGGAGCGATGACCACAGACGGACAGTACAGACAAACACCGCTTCTCTCCCCCTGTGTCTTCTTCGTTCCAGGATGATTCGGTTTGCACTGAATACTAGCATACGAGAGGGACCTCGGGACTGGGAACAAAGTGGTGTCCCTTCACCCTGCAGAAATGGGGCTGAGTTGTTCTCATAAGTCACTTCACTGCTTGTTGAATGCCCATGACACCGTTGAATCGTTTTCAACAACCTTCCCGAGCTGTCAGCAAGAAGTTCTGTTTTCGTGACAGAAAATATTGAGGCTCAGAGAGGTTAATTAACTTACCTAAGGCCACACAGCTACCACAGTTGAAGTTGGGATTTGAGCTCCGTGCGTCTGACTTTAGACCTCCTAAGTGTAGTCAGTCCACGGATCAACACAGTCAGTATCACCCGAAGGCCCGTTAGGAATGTAGGACGCAGGCCCCTTTCCAGACCTCTGAACTGGAATCTGCTTTTTAACAAGATCCCCCTGTGATGTGTGAGCACCCTGAAGTTTCAGCTGTAGGAACTCAAAGGACTTTCCTTCCCGTAGCTGTGTCTCACAGAGTTTAGCTGTTATAAAATAAGCAAACCAATTAACTAATGAACTGAGGAACAAATAGACGAACTCTAAGTTGAATTCCAGGATCAAAGAGTAACCGTCAGCAGGCTATTGGATTTTGAGGGTAGCATTAACAAGCACGTGCAGGTAGCGGGAGAGGAGAGATTTCTTAGCCTGGAGTTGGATAAGAGATCACTGGGCACACAAAGACCGGTGAGCAAATACACTCCATCTCTCCATTTGCCGCTGTCCCAGGGAGCCCAGGTACCAGCTGGACATGAAGGACTGGGACAGGAGAGAGCCTGGAGGGCGAGGGGCCTCTCCCAGGAGGTGGTGACAATACCAGCCCTCAATCACCCAGGCACCGGGCTGAGGGCTTTACATATGCATTGGCCGTGGGTACAGTCGCACCCAGGGGGACAAGAACTGAACGATAGTTTGTCTTGTTTTCCTATCTGAACTGGGCTTTTATTTTGAGTCACCAGTTGGCTGAATGGCAGAAAACCAACCTCAGTCCATTTGGGCCCTCCTTGCCCCCGGGGTTATATTTTAAGTTCTAGGGACTTCCAGGGTGTGGAGGCATTGTGGGACCGAGACGGGTGTGGGCTTCTAGCACCGTGTATGTTATCATCCATCTATGCTGCCGACTGCTGGGACATCCTGGTTCCCACCCAGTGTCCCCACGGGGATAATTGTGATGGGGCCACGTTATGGAGGTAACCCATGAGTAGCAATTACAGAAATTTCTAGCACGTGTAATTGTTCAATAAAGCTCAGCGATTATTTTTGCTATTATAAAGTTCAGTTATTAGTGTTTAAAAGTTTATTGATTTATTTTGAGAGAAAGAGAGAGAGGACACAGGGGAGGGGCAGAGAGAGAGAGAGGGAGAGAGAGAATCCCAAGCAGGTTTTGTGTTGACAGCATGGAGCCCAATGTGGGGCTTGAACTCATGAACCCTGAGATCATGACCTGAACGGAAATCAAGAGTTGGATGCTCAACTGACTGAGCCACCCAGGTGCCCCTAAAGTGAAGTTATTATTATTATTTGCCATTTTATTGTCTTCTAACTCAGGAGAATGTAGTATCATTTGAAGTTCCCAAAACCTTAGAGTAACAAGATATAAGAATTGAAAGAAGGCACTTTGGAAATAATCCAACCTAACTTCCTTATTCTATAGATGGGAAAGCAGAGGTCCAGAGAGGGAAAGAACGTTACCCAAGAACACGCAGCTTGGTGACTGGGTAGATGGTGCCATTAAAAAGAAGAAGGACTGATTTGGGCCAAAGATGAAAAAGAAATTTTGCAAAGGTTGAGTTAGAGATGCCTGAGCACATTCTGTAGTGATGTCTAGCAGTGGTTAGACACACAGGTTTCAGCTCCGGGAAGAGATCCGCACCAGAGCATGTGACCAATGAGTCGCTGGCATATGGAAAGCCAAAACCACACAGGGTTTGAGATCTCACCCACAGGGCAGCTGAGATCACCCAGGTGTGAGGATTGGTAAGAAAGGAAACCTGGGAAGGGTCTGGGGATTCATCAACACGTACAGGGAGAGCAGAGATGCTGGCCATTGAGGAGCCCCCAGAAGGAGAAAATGGGGACACTAGCACAAAACCAGGAGAGGAAAGAGCTTCCAGAAGAAAACTCAGCTTCCTGCTGCAGGAGGAATGAGCTTTGGAGAAGCCAGGTGGAGAAGGGAAGGGAAGAGGTGGGGGGAGGTTAAGTCAGGGAG